>NC_041384.1:67556864-67672238 GCF_002162155.2 Triticum dicoccoides | reverse complement strand
AATGTATATTAGGGAGTATAGGATATACTAGGATTTGTTCCTGCCTTGTCTTGTACTCCAAGTTGGTCATTGTACTCCTATATATATGCCCACGAGGCTCAAGCAATACAATAAACTATTCTACCAAATTTCTCTCTCCCTTCTAACATACATGTTATCGCAAAATAAGAAAGCATACACTGCATGCATTGAGGGTGCATTCTGAAGGACAACCACTGCTAGATAATTTTGGTTCCGTCGTTTTGACATTGAGAGATGGGTTCGGGGCCTTTCATACTTTTGTGTTCCACATCAATGTCTACTAGAGGTTGTTGAATTTTCACGAATAAGGTTATTGTAGTTGTTTCTTTGACAAAGTCATGGAGCTAGAGATGTATGTGTCCTCACTTATCTGATTATTCGGATCTGATGAGTTTATATTATTGTGTTGCTGTTTTTTATTTTGCAGAGTTGGAATACTCCCTCGACACTATGGTGAAGACCTTGTGATTCGACGATCTGCACTTCTGGGGACCATCCCGGCCCAATTTTGTTCAGTGTTCATGACTTACTATATCGATGGTCAACTCAAGGGCTTTTAAAAATCTTTATTGGTAATCAAGTTCATACGAGTGAATGAGTCACAATACAGTTATTTTAGAGAACTGCAATCAGTCTTATTATTGAATGTCTACGAGTTTTTTTGTAATCATTGATGTCATATAGAAGATTTATCCAAGAGACATCATTGTAATTCTTAGTTGTAAGAGTTACTTTGAACTTTCTTGGATCTTATATCTATAGTGGTCTATGAACATCATCTGCTGGAGATGGATTTTTGGGCCAAAATACCCCAATGATCATTTTCTATGCGCTGTCGCTTTTTTACATCATTAGTTGGAGATGCTCCGAGAAGGATGTGATGGTGTCCTGATACGTCCATTTTGCATCATGCTTTTGTATCGATATTTATTGCATTATATGCTGTTATTATACATTATATCACAATACTTATGCCTATTCTCTCTTAATTTACAAGGTTCACATAAAGAGGAAGAATGCTGGCAGCTGGGATTCTGGGCAGAAAAAGGAGCAAATATTAGAGACCTATTCTGCACAGCTTCAAAAGTCCTGAAACTTCACGGAAGACATTTTCAGAATATATAAAAAATACTGAGCGCAAGAAGTTCACCAGGGGGCCACACCCTGCCCACGAGGGTGGGGGGCGTGCCCTACCCCCCTGGGCGCGCCCCCTACCTCGTGGGCCCCCCTGGTGGCCCTCCGATGGCCATCTTCTGCTATATGGAGTCTTTCGATGAGGAAAAAAAATCATAATCCATCTTCCTGGACGAGACTCCGCCGCCACGAGGCGGAACCTTGGCGGAACCAATCTAGGGCTCTGGCGGAGCTGTTCTGCCGGGAAACTCCGCCCCGGGAGGGGGAAATCATCGCCATCGTCATCACCAACGCTCCTCTCATCGGGAGAGGGCAATCTCCATCAACATCTTCACCAGCACCATCTCCTCTCAAAACCCTAGTTCATCTCTTGTATCCAATTCTTGTCTCCAAGTCCGGTATTGATACCTGTGTGTTGCTAGTAGTGTTAATTACTCCTTGTAGTTGATGCTAGTTGGTTTATTTGGTGGAAGATCATATGTTCAGATCCTATATGCATATTAATACCCCTTTGATTATGAACATGAATATTCTTTGTGAGTAGTTACGTTTGTTCCTGAGGACATGGGAGAAGTCTTGCTATTAGTAGTCATGTGGATTTGGTATTCGTTCAATATTTTGATGAGATGTATGTTGTCTCTCCTCTAGTGGTGTTATGTGAACATCGACTACATGACACTTCACCATTATTTGTGCCTAGAGGAAGGCATTGGGAAGTAATAAGTAGATGATGAGTTGCTAGAGTGACAGAAGCTTAAACCCTAGTTTATGCGTTGCTTCGTAAGGGGCTGATTTGAATCCATATGTTTCATGCTATGGTTAGGTTTACCTTAATACTTTTGTTGTAGTTGCGGATGCTTGCAATAGAGGTTAATCATAAGTGGGATGCTTGTCCAGGTAAGGACAGTACCCAAGCACCGGTCCACCCACATAAAAAATTATCAAAGTACCGAACGCGAATCATATGAACGTGATGAAAACTAGTTTGACAATATTCCCATGTGTCCTCGGGAGCGCTTTACATCATATAAGAGTTTGTCCAGGCTTGTCCTTTGCTACAAAAAGGATTGGGCCACCTTGCTGCACTTTATTTACTTTTGTTACTTGTTACTCGTTACAGATTATCCTATCACAAAACTATCTGTCACCTATTATTTCAGTGATTGCAGAGAATACCTTGCTGAAAACTGCTTATCATTTTCTTCTGCTCCTCGTTGGATTTGACACTCTTACTTATCGAAAGGACTACGATAGATCCCCTATACTTGTGGGTCATCAAGACTCTTTTCTGGCGCCATTGCCGGGGAGTGAAGCACCTTTGGTAGGTGGAATTTGGTAAGGAAAAATTTATATAGTGTGCTGAAATTTATTGTCACTTGTTACTATGGAAAGTAATCCTCTGAGGGGCTTGTTCGGGGTATCTTCACCCCGACCAGTAGAGCAAAGAGTTGCTCCTCAACCTACTGAACCTACTGAAAATGAAAATGTCTGCTTTGAAATTCCTTCGGGTATAATAGAAAAACTGCTAGCTAATCCTTTTGCAGGAGACGGAACAACACATCCTGATGAGCACCTAATATATGTGGATAAAGTTTGTGGATTATTTAAGCTTGCAGGTGTACCCGGAGATGTTATTAAGAAGAAGGTATTCCCTTTATCTTTGAAGGAAGATGCATTGACATGGTATAGGCTATGTGATGATACGGGGTCATGGAACTACAAACGATTGAAATTGGAATTTCATCAGAAGTTTTATCCTATGCATCTTGTTCATCGTGATCGCAATCATATATATAATTTTTGGCCTCGCGAAGGAGAAAGCATCGCTCAAGATTGGGGGAGGCTTAAATCAATGTTATATTCATGCCCCAATCACGAGCTCTCAAGAGAAATGATTATTCAAAATTTATATGCTCGGCTAACTAATAACAATTGCACCATGCTCGATACTTTTTGTGCTGGCTCTTTTATGACGAAGACTATTGAATTCAAATGGGATTTATTGGAAAGAATTAAACGCAACTCTGAATATTGGGACCTCGACGAAGGTAAGGAGTCAGGTATGACACCTAAGTTTGATTGTGTTAAATCTTTTATGGATACCGATGTTTTTCGTAAATTTAGCACTAAATATGGACTTGACTCTGAGATAGTAGCTTCTTTCTGTGAATCTTTTGCTACTCATGTTGATCTCCCTAGGGAGAAGTGGTTTAAATATCACCCCCTTATAGAAGTAAAAGTAGCTGCGCCTATTAAAGTTAAAGAAAAGACTATCACTTATAATGATCCTATTGTTCCTACTTCTTATGTTGAGAAACCACCTTTCCATGTTAGGATAAAGGATCATGCTAAAGCTTCAACTGTGGTTCGTAAAGGCAATATTAGAATTTATACACCTCCTGAGCAAATTAAAGTTGAACCTAATATTGCTATTGTTAAAGATCTCTTTTCTGATAATATTGATGGGCATGTTATTCATTTCCATGATGAGACTGCTAGAATTGCTAAGCCTTGTGCTAAAGATAAACCTAATTTTTGGTAGGAATGCCTATTATTTTTGTTAAAATAGGAGATCATTGTTATCATGGCTTATGTGATATGGGTGCCAGTGCTAGTGCTATACCTTTTGACTTATACAAAGAAATTATGCATAATATTGCACCCGCTGAGATAGAAGATATTGATGTCACAATTAAATTTGCCAATAGAGATACTATTTCACCAATGGGAATCGTTAGAGATGTTGAAGTATTGTGTGGGAAAACTAAATATCCTGCTGATTTTCTTGTTCTTGGTTCCGCACAAGGTAGCTTTTGTCCCATTATATTTGGTAGACCCTTAATGAACACTGTTAATGCTAAGATAGATTGCAAAAAAGGATGTTGTTACTATTGGTTTAGGTGATATGTCTCATGAATTTAATTTCTCTAAATTTCATAGACAACACCGTGAAGAGGAATTGCCTAGTAAAGATGAAACTATTGGTCTTGCTTCTATTGCTGTACCTCCTAGTGATCCTTTAGAACAATATTTGCTAGACCATGAAAATGATATGTTTATGAATGAAAGAAGGGAAATAGATGAAGTATTCTTTAAACAGGAACTCATCCTGAAACACAATTTGCCTGTTGAAATCCTAGTGGATCCTCCTCCACCCAAGGGTGATCCCGTGTTTGAGCTTAAACCGTTACCTGATACTCTTAAATATGCTTATCTTGATGAGAAAAAGATATATCCTGTTATTATTAGTGCTAACCTTTCAGAGCATGAAGAAGAGAGATTATTGAAAATTCTGAAGAAGCACCGTGCTGCTATTGGATATACTCTTGATGATCTTAAGGGCATTAGTCCCACTCTGTGTCAACACAAAATAAATTTGGAGGAAGATGCCAAACTAGTTCGTGATCATCAACGACGGCTGAATCCTAAAATGAAGGAAGTGGTAAGAAAGGAAATACTAAAGCTTCTTGAGGCAGGTATAATTTATCTCATTGCTGATAGTCAGTGGGTAAGTCCTGTCCATTGTGTCCCTAAGAAGGGAGGTATTACTGTCGTTCCTAATGATAAAGATGAGTTGATCCCACAAAGAATTATTACAGGTTATAGGATGGTAATTGATTTCCGCAAATTAAACAAAGCTACTAAAAAGGATCATTACCCCTTACCTTTTATCGATCAAATGCTAGAAAGATTATCCAAACATACACATTTTTGCTTTCAAGATGGTTATTCTGGTTTCTCTCAAATACCTGTGTCAGCCAATGATCAATCAAAGACTACTTTTACTTGCCCTTTTGGTACTTTTTCTTATAGACGTATGCCTTTTGGTTCATGTAATGCACCTGCTACCTTTCAAAGATGCATGATGGCTATATTCTCTGACTTTTGTGAAAAGATTTGTGAGGTTTTCATGGACGATTTTTCTGTCTATGGATCCTCTTTTGATGATTGCTTAAGCAACCTTGACCGAGTTTTGCACAGATGTGAAGAAACTAATCTTGTCTTGAATTGGGAAAAGTGCCACTTTATGGTTAATGAAGGTATTGTCTTGGGGCATAAAGTTTCTGAAAGAGGCATTGAGGTTGATAAAGCCAAGGTTGATGCTATTAAAAAGATGCCATGTCTCAAGGACATCAAAGGTATAAGAAGTTTCCTTGGTCATGCTGGTTTTTATAGGAGGTTCATTAAGGACTTTTCAAAAATTTCTCGGCCTGTGACTAATTTATCACAAAAAGATATACCATTTGTTTTTGATGATGATTGTGTAGAAGTGATAACCCATAAGTATAGGGGATCGCAACAGCTTTCGAGGGTAGAGTATTCAACCCAAATTTATTGATTCGACATAAGGGGAGCCAAAGAATATTCTCAAGTATTAGCAGCTGAGTTGTCAATTCAACCACACCTGGAAACTTAGTATCTGCAGCAAAGTGTTTAGTAGCAAAGTAATATGATAGTGGTGGTAGCAGCAACAAAAGTAAAGACAGCAAAAGTAATGTTTTTGGTATTTTGTAGTGATTGTAACAGTAGCAGCGGAAAGTAAATAAGCGAGAACCAGTATATGGAAAACTCATAGGCACCGGATCGGTGATGGATAGTTATGCCGGATGCAGTTCATCATGTAACAGTCATAACATAGGGTGACACAGAACTAGCTCCAATTCATCAATGTAATGCAGGCATGTATTCCGTATATAGTCATACGTGCTTATGGAAAAGAACTTGCATGACATCTTTTGTCCTACCCTCCCATGGCAGCGGGGTCCTATTGGAAACTAAGGGATATTAAGGCATCCTTTTAATAGAGAACCGGAACAAAGCATTAGCACATAGTGAATACATGAACTCCTCAAACTATGGTCATCACCGGGAGTGGTCCTGATTATTGTCACTTCGGGGTTGCCGGATCATAACACATAGTAGGTGACTATAGACTTGCAAGATAGGATCAAGAACTCACATATATTCATGAAAACATAATAGGTCCAGATCTGAAATCATGGCACTCGGGCCCTAGTGACAAGCATTAAGCATAGCAAAGTCATAGCAACATCAATCTCAGAACATAGTGGATACTAGGGATCAAACCCTAACAAAACTAACTCGATTACATGATAAATCTCATCCAACCCATCACCGTCCAGCAAGCCTACAATGCAATTACTCACGCACGGCGGTGAGCATCATGGAATTGGTGATGGAGGATGGTTGATGATGACGACGGCGACGAATCCCCCTCTCCGGAGCCCCGAACGGACTCCAGATCAGTCCTCCCGAGAGGTTTTAGGGCTTGGCGGCGACTCCGCATCGTAAAATGCGATGATTTCTTCTCCCTGATTTTTCTCTCTCCGAAAGCAAATATATAGAGTTGGAGTTGGCGTCGGAGGGTTTCCAGGGGGCCCACGAGGTAGGGGGCGCGCCCTAGGGGGGGGGGCACCCCCACCCTCGTGAGAAGGGTGTGGGCCCCCTGGTCTTCATCTTTGGCGAGGATTTTTTATTGTTTTTTCTAAGATGTTCCGTGGAGTTTCAGGTCATTCCGAGAATATTTGTTTTCTGCACATAAAACAACACCATGGTAATTCTGCTGAAAACAGCGTCAGTCCGGGTTAGTTCCATTCAAATCATACAAGTTAGAGTCCGAAACAAGGGCAAAAGTGTTTGGAAAAGTAGATACGACGGAGACGTATCAACTCCCCCAAGCTTAAACCCTTGCTTGTCCTCAAGCAATTCAGTTGACAAACTGAAAGAAAGAAAAACTTTTACAAACTCTGTTTGCTCTTGTTGTTGTAACTATGTCAAGCCAGCATTCAAGTTTTCAGCATAGATCATAACTAACCACACTTGCAATAATTCTCAGGTCTCACAATTACTCATATCAATAGCATAATCAACTAGCAAGTCATAATAATAAATCTCGGATGACAACACTTTCTCAAAACAATCATAATATGATATAACAAGATGGTATCTCGCTAGCCCTTTCTGAGACCGCAAAACATAAATGCAGAGCACCTTTAAAGATCAAGGACTGACTAGACATTGTAATTCATGGTAAAAGAGATCCAATCATAGTCATACCCAATGTAAATTAACAGTGATGAATGCAAATGACGGCGGTGCTCTCCAGCTAGTGCTTTTTAATAAGAGGGTGATGACTCAACATAAAAGTAAATGGATAGGCCCTTCGCAGAGGGAAGCAGGGATTTGTAGAGGTGCCAGAGCTCGGTTTTGCAATAGAGATAAATTGTATTTTGAGTGGTATACTTTCATTGTCAACATAACAACTAAGAGATGGCGATATCTTCCATGCTAAACACATTATAGGCGGTTCCCAAACAGAATGGTAAAGTTTATACTCCCCCTCCACCAACAAGCATCAACCCATGACTTGCTCGAAGCAACGAGTGCCTCCAACATACATCAGGTCCCAGGGGGAGTTTTGTTTGCAATTAATTTTGATTTAGTTTGCATAAAACATGGGACTGGGTATCCCGGTGACCAGCCATTTACTCGTGAGTGAGGAGCAGAGTCCACTCCTCTTGAGAATAACCCGCCTAACACGGAAGATAAGGATAGCCTTTGTTGATACATGAGCTATTCGAGCATACAAAACAGAATGTTTATTTGAAGGTTTAGAGTTTGGCACATACAAATTTACTTGGAACGGCAGGTAGATACCGCATATAGGAAGGTATGGTGGACTCATCTGGAATAACTTTGGGGTTTAAGGGATTGGATGCACAAGCAGTATTTCTGCTTAGTACAAGTGAAGGCTAGCAAAAGACTGGGAAGCGACCAACTAGAGAGCGACAACAGCCATGTACATGCACTAAAATTAATAAACATTGGATGCAAGCATGAGTAGGATATAATCCACCATGAACATAAATATCGTGAAGGCTATGTTGATTTTGTTTCAACTACATGCGTGAACATGTGCCAAGTCAAGTCACTTAAATCATTCGAAGGAGGATACCACCCCATCATACCACACCATAATCATCTCAATAGCATGTTGGCACACAAGGTAAACCATTATAACTCATAGCTAATCAAGCATGGCACAAGCAACTATGATCTCTAATTGTCATCGCAAACATGTTTATTCATAATAAGCTGAATCAAGAACGAGGGACTCATCATATTTACAAAAACAAAAGAGGTCGAGTTCATACCAGCTTTTCTCATCTCAGTCAGTCCATCATATATCATCATAATTGCCTTTCACTTGCACGACCGAATGGTGTGAATAATAATAAGAGTGCACGTGCATTGGACTAAGCTGGAATCTGCGAGAATTCAATAAACAGGAGAAGACAAGGCAATATGGGCTCTGGGTTAAATCAACAATAATGCATATAAGAGCCACTTAAACAATTTAATTATGGTCTTCTCCTACTGACCCCCAAAGAAAAGAAATAAAACTATTTACACGGGAAATCTCCCAACAAGCAAAAGAAGAACGGGAAATATTTTTGGGTTTTCTTTTTAATTATTACTACTATAGCAGAAAAATAAACTACTACTAGTTTTTTTGATTTTTTCTTAAGGTTTAACAAACACACAAGAAGAAAGCAGGAAAAAGAACATAAACTAGCATGGATATTACAGTGAAAAAGTATGAGCACCGACATCTAGCAATGAGTGTGTGTGAACATAAATGTAATGTCGGTGAGAAATACGTACTCCCCCAAGCTTAGGCTTTTGGCCTAAGTTGGTCTATGGCCACGGCTGGCCTGGCGGATATCCATAATAATAGTTGTTGGGGTCGTACTGTGATGAGGAAGAATAGTTGGGATCATACTATGATGAAGAAGAAGACTCTGACTGCCACTGGCTGACAGTCATCTTTGGATCCCAAGAATAAACAGATTGTCGTGGAGGCTCATCTTGTGGCTCCTGTTCCGGGGCTGGTGCAGGATTCTTGTAAGCTTGGACGACAGCCCACGTAACGAGGTAGGGTCCTACAAAATTAAACAAAGAAGGAGCAGGCAACGTAATAGTTTTAGGATGATGTTTGTTAAAGAACAATTGATACTTAAGCTCTCCTGCCCTATTCTTAACAATAAAATCATGTGCCACCATACTTTTATGATCTAGATAAACACGGGGAAACACCTTTTCTTCCTTCTCAGCATGCCTAATAGGTATGTTAAAATGTGCAGCTAGGCGTGTGGCATAGACGCCTCCAAAGATGGGACCCTTAGTACAGTTCATACTTAACCGTCTAGCAATAATACCGCCCATACTAAAAGTGTTATCACTGTATAAACCGTGGTGCAGAATAATTATATCAGGGATACTAAGGTTTCCATTGTTTCTGTGTCCAATTAAACAACGACTAGCAAATAATGCAAAGTAGCGTAAAACAGGAAAATGTATGCTAGTGATTCGTGCATTGGAAACCTTTCTAGTTTCTCCTACAGTGATAGTGTCAATAAACCCAGCCACATCATCGTGATGTGGTTCTTCTGTCTTGCCCTCAAAAGGGATTAGACAAATCTGACAGAAATCATAAAGTGACATCTCCTTATGCTCATCATATAAATGAAACTCCATCGTAGGTGGTGAGTTCCTAGAATGAAAATGAAAGTTTTGCACAAAAGTATTTGTGAGTAAGAGATACTGATCGCATTGGTCGTGGAGGAAAGCGGTGAGGCCTGCATTGTGAGCCAATTCATGAAAATCTTCATAGATACCGGCTGCTCTCAAGAAATCTTCAGAAGGCCATCCACACGCTCGAATCTCCGCGGTGCGCGGCAAATTATACTTAGGTTTCGGTGCCTTTTCCTTCGAGCTTTGGCTCGATGAGCCCCTCAAAAATCTCCTCATTATTTTTCTGAAACAATCTGAAATTTTTAGTAACTTCAAAATAAAAGCAAACCAACTTCAATAAAACTGATAGCAACTACTCCTACAAGTGCCTAGAGCCCATATCAAGCATTAGAACTACTTGGAACCATATAAATTTGACATGCAAGCTCAAGAACATGGTCACCTATGCAACACAAATTTGCAAAGAATAAAGCACTAGAACAAAAACTAATTGGACCAATGGAGGAGTCACATACCAAGGAACAATCTCCCCAAGCAGTTTTGCGAGAGGTGCTTTGAGCAAGGAGATCGAAAATCACAGCAAAAGTGGCTGGAACTCGTGCTTGAGTTGGTTTTTCGGGTTTGTGTGAGACGGATAAAGAAGATGGGTGCTGGGATAAATGGAGGAGGGCCACCGTGGGCCCACGAGGCAGGGGGGCGCGCCCTATAGGGGGGGGGCGCCCACCAGCCTCGTGACCAGGTGGCAGCTCCTCCCGCGGTAATTTTTGCATAGTAAATCCTCAAATATTCCCGAAAAAATCATATTAAATTGGCATGGCATTCTGAGGACTTTTATTTTCGGGATATTTTTATATTGCACGGATAAGCCAGGAAACAGACAGAAAAATACTATTTTTACTTTATTTAATATAAATAACAGAAAGTAAAAGTGGGGTACAGAAGTTTGTGCTTCTAGTTTCATCCATCTCATGCTCATAAAAAAGAATCCACTAACAAGGTTGATCAAGTCTTGTTAACAAACTCATTCTGATAATCATGAAACCGGAGAAATTTCGAATAACACTAAGTTACCTCAACGGGGATATGCACATCCCCAATAATAAGAATATCATATTTATTTTTGACAGTAGGGAGAGGAAATTCAAAACCTCCAAATATAATCGATGGAATTTTTCCAATAGAGTTGATACTATGAACTTGAGGTTGTTTCCTCGGAAAGTGTACCGTATGCTCATTACCATTAACATGAAAAGTGACGTTGCCTTTGTTGCAATCAATAACAGCCCCTACAGTGTTAAGAAAAGGTCTTCCAAGAATAATAGACATACTATCATCCTCGGGAATATCAAGAATAACAAAGTCCGTTAAAATAGTAACGTTTGCAACCACAACAGGCACATCCTCACAAATACCGACAGGTATAGCAGTTGATTTATCAGCCATTTGCAAAGATATTTCAGTAGGTGTCAACTTATTCAAGTCAAGTCTACGATATAAAGAGAGAGGCATAATACTGACACCGGCTCCAAGATCACATAAAGCAGTTTTAATATAATTTCTTTTAATGGAGCAAGGTATAGTAGGTACTCCGGGATCTTCAAGTTTCTTTGGTATTCCACCCTTAAAAGTATAATTAGCAAGCATGGTGGAAATTTCAGCTTCTGGTATCTTTCTTTTATTAGTAATGATATCCTTCATATATTTAGCATAAGGATTTGTTTTGAGCACATCAGTTAATCTCATACGCAAAAAGATAGGCCTATTCATTTCAGCAAAGCGCTCAAAATCCTTATCATCCTTTTTCTTGGATGGTTTCGGAGGAAAAGGCATGGGTTTCTGAACCCAAGGTTCCCTTTCTTTACCATGTTTCCTAGCAACAAAGTCTCTTTTATCATAATGTTGATTCTTTGATTGTGGGTTATCAAGATCAACAACAGGTTCAATTTCTACATCATTGTCATTACTAGGTTGAGCATCATCATGAACATCATCATTAATATTTTTACTAGGTTCATGTTCATTACCAGATTGTGTTTCAGCATCATACATAGAAATATCATTTGGATTATCAGGTGGTTCAGCAATAGGTTCACTAGAAGTTTGCACAGTTCTATCATTCTTCTTCTTCTTCTTCTTCTTAGAAGAACTAGGAACATCAATATTATTTCTTTGAGAATCTTGCTCGACTCTCTTAGGGTGGCCTTCAGGATACAAAGGTTCCTGAATCATTCTACTAGTTCTAGTAGCCACTCTAACAATATAATCATTTTTCTTACTATTCATTTCATCAAGCACTTCTTTTTGAGCCTTAAGTACTTGTTCTACTTGAGTGGTAACCATAGAAGCATGTTTGCTAACAATTTTAAGTTCACCTTTAATATTAGCCATATAATCACCCAAGCGTCTAATCATATAAGCATTTTCTTTCAATTGTCTACCAAAATAAGCATTGAAGTCGTCTTGCTTAAACATAAAGTTATCAAACTCATCCAAGCACTGACTAGCAATTTTAGTAGGAGGAACTTCAGCTTTATCATATCTATATAGAGAATTTACCTTTACTACCTCTGTCGGGATATCGGGATCAGGAGGTTCTTCAGTAAATAAATAATGAAGATCATATGTTTCTTCAGCAGGCGGTGAATTAAGACTATGTATTTCTTCAATAGGAGGTAAATTCTTAACGTTTTCAGCTTTAATACCTTTTTCTTTCATAGATTTCTTTGCCTCTTGCATATCTTCGGGACTGAGAAATAGAACACCTCTCTTCTTCGGAGTTGATTTAAGAATAGGTTCAGTAATTGGAGCAGGAGCTGGCTCAGGAGGTGCCCAATTATTTTCATTTGTCAACATATTATTCAATAGAATTTCAGCTTCATCCGGTGTTCTTTCCGTGAAAACAGAACCAGCACAACTATCCAGGTAATCTCTGGAAGCATCGGTTAGTCCATTATAAAAGATATCAAGTATTTCAGGTTTCTTAAGAGGATGATCAGGCAAAGCATTAAGTAACTTGAGAAGCCTCCCCCAAGCTTGTGGGAGACTCTCTTCTTTAATTTGCACAAAGTTGTATATTTCCCTCAAAGCAGCTTGTTTCTTATGAGCAGGGAAATATTTAGCAGAGAAGTAATAAATCATATCCTGGGGACTACGCACACAACCAGGATCAAGAGAATTAAACCATATCTTAGCATCACCCTTTAATGAGAACGGAAATATTTTGAGTATATAGAAGTAACGCGATCTCTCATCGTTAGTAAACAGGGCAGCTATATCATTTAACTTAGTAAGATGTGCCACACCAGTTTCAGATTCATAGCCATAAAACGGATCAGATTCAACCAAAGTAATTATATCAGGATCAACAGAGAATTCATAATCCTTATCAGGAACACATATAGGTGAAGTAGCAAAAGCAGGGTCGGGTTTCGTTCTATCTCTAAGTGATTCTTTGTTCCATTTAATTAATAACCTCTTAAGCTCATATCTATCTTTGCAAGCAAAAATAGCGGCAGAAGATTCCATATCAAAAAGATAGCCCTCAGGAATAATAGGCATATTTTCATCATCACTATCATCATCGTATTCAGATTCAATAATTTCTTTTTCTCTAGCCCTAGAAATTTGTTCATCAAGAAATTCACTAAGGGGCACAGTAGTATCAGGCATAGAAGCAGTTTCATCATAAGTATCATGCATAGCAGAAGTGGCATCATCAATAACATGCGACATATCATAACGAATAGCAGAAGCAGATGTAGGTGTCGCAAACTTACTCATAACAGAAGGTGAATCAAGTGCAGAGCTAGATGGCAGTTCCTTACCTCCCCTCGTAGTTGAGGGATAGATCTTGGTTTTTGGATATCTCAAGTTCTTCATAGTGTCCAGCAGATATAAATCCCAAGTGACTCAAAGAATAGAGCTATGCTCCACGGCAACAGCGCCGGAAATTAGTCTTGATAACCCACAAGTATAGGGGATCGCAACAGCTTTCGAGGGTAGAGTATTCAACCCAAATTTATTGATTCGGCACAAGGGGAGCCAAAGAATATTCTCAAGTATTAGCAGCTGAGTTGTCAATTCAACCACACCTGGAAACTTAGTATCTGCAGCAAAGTGTTTAGTAGCAAAGTAATATGATAGTGGTGGTAGCAGCAACAAAAGTAAAGAGAGCAAAAGTAATGTTTTTGGTATTTTGTAGTGATTGTAACAGTAGCAGCGGAAAGTAAATAAGCGAGAACCAGTATATGGAAAACTCTTAGGCACCGGATCAGTGATGGATAATTATGCCGGATGCGGTTCATCATGTAACAGTCATAACATAGGGTGACACAGAACTAGCTCCAATTCATCAATGTAATGCAGGCATGTATTCCGTATATAGTCATACGTGCTTATGGAAAAGAACTTGCATGCCATCTTTTGCCTACCCTCCCGTGGCAGCGGGGCCCTATTGGAAACTAAGGGATATTAAGGCCTCCTTTTAATAGAGAACCGGAACAAAGGATTAGGACATAGTGAATACATGAACTCCTCAAACTATGGTCATCACCGGGAGTGGTCCCTATTATTGTCACTTCGGGGTTGCCGGATCATAACACATAGTAGGTGACTATAGACTTTCAAGATAGGATCAAGAACTCACATATATTCATGAAAACATAATAGGTCCAGATCTGAAATCATGGCACTCGGGCCCTAGTGACAAGCATTAAGCATAGCAAAGTCATAGCAACATCAATCTCAGAACATAGTGGATACTAGGGATCAAACCCTAACAAAACTAACTCGATTACATGATAAATCTCATCCAACCCATCACCGTCCAGCAAGCCTACGATGCAATTACTGACACACGGCGGTGAGCATCATGAAATTGGTGATGGAGGATGGTTGATGATGACGACGGCGACGAATCCCCCTCTCCGGAGCCCCGAACGGACTCCAGATCAGCCCTCCCGAGAGGTTTTAGGGCTTGGCGGCGGCTCCGTATCGTAAAACGCGATGATTTCTTCTCCCTGATTTTTTTCTCTTCGAAAGCAAATATATAGAGTTGGAGTTGGCGTCAGAGGGTTTCCAGGGGGCCCACGAGGTAGGGGGGGTGCGCCCTAGGGGGGGGGGGCGCCCCCTACCCTCGTGAGAAGGGTGTGGCCCCCTTGGTCTTCATCTTTGGCGAGGATTTTTTATTGTTTTTTCTAAGATGTTCCGTGGAGTTTCAGGTCATTCCGAGAATATTTGTTTTTTGCACATAAAACAACACCATGGTAATTCTGCTGAAAACAGCGTCAGTCCGGGTTAGTTCCATTCAAATCATATAAGTTAGAGTCCAAAACAAGGGCAAAAGTGTTTGGAAAAGTAGATACGACGGAGATGTATCAAGAAGCATTTTAAATACTTAAGAAAGCATTGATCTCTGCACCTATTGTTCAGCCACCTGATTGGAATTTACCCTTTGAAATTATGTGTGATGCTGGTGATTATGCTGTAGGTGATGTTCTAGGGCAAAGAGTTGATAAGAAATTAAATGTTATTCAATATGCTAGTAAAACTCTAGACAATGCTCAGAGAAATTATGCTACTACTGAAAAAGAATTCTTAGCAGTTGTATTTGCTTGTGATAAGTTTAGACCATATATTGTTGATTCTAAAGTAACTATTTACACGGATCATGCCACTATTAAATACCTTATGGAAAAGAAAGATGCTAAACCTAGACTTATTAGATGGGTTCTCTTGCTACAAGAATTTGATTTGCATATTATTGATAGAAAGGGAGCTGAGAACCCCGTTGCAGACAACTTGTCTAGGTTAGAAAATGTGCTTGATGACCCACTACCTATTGATGATAGGTTTCCTGATGAACAATTAAATGTCATAAGTGCTTCTCATACTGCTCCATGGTATGCTGATTATGCTAATTATATTGTTGCTAAATTTATACCACCTAGTTTCACATACCAGCAAAAGTAAAAGTTCTTCTATGATTTGAGGCATTACTTTTGGGATGACCCACATCTTTATAAAGGAGTAGATGTGGTTATTAGACGTTGTGTACCTGAGCATGAACATGAACATATCCTACGCAAGTGTCACTCCGAGGCTTATGGAGGACACCATGCTGGAGATAGAACTGCACACAAGGTATTGCAATCCGGTTTTTATTGGCCTACTCTCTTCAAGGATGCCCGTAAGTTTGTCTTGTCCTGTGATGAATGTCAAAGAATTGGTAATATTAGTAGAGGTCAAGAAATGCCTATGAATTATTCACTTGTTATTAAACCATTTGATGTTTGGGGCTTTGATTATATGGGATCTTTTCCTGCCTCCTGCCTCTAATGGATATACACATATTTTAGTTGCTGTTGATTACGTTACTAAGTGGGTGGAAGCTATTCCAACTAGTAGTGCTGATCATAACACTTCTATTAAAATGCTTAAAGAGATTATTTTTCCAAGGTTTGGAGTCCCTAGATATTTAATGACTAATGGTGGTTCACATTTTATTCATGGTGCTTTCCGTAAAATGCTTGCTAAATATGATGTTAATCATAGAATTGTATCTCCTTATCACCCATAGTCTAGTTGTCAAGTAGAATTGAGTAATAGAGAGGTCAAATTAATTTTGCAAAAGACTGTTAATAGATCTAGAAAGAATTGCTCCAAGAAACTTGATGATGCATTATGGGCCTATAGAACTGCATATGAAAATCCTATGGGTATGTCTCCGTATAAAATGGTTTATGGAAAAGCATGACACTTACCTCTTGAACTAGAACACAAGGCTTATTGGGCTATTAAAGAGCGCAATTATGATTTCAAACTTGCCAGTGAGAAGAGGTATTTGATATTAGCTCACTTATGAATGGAGAACCCAAGCCTATGAGAATGCCAAATTATTTAAAGAAAAATTCAAAAGATGGCATGCCAAAAGAATACAAAAGCGCGAGTTTAATGTAGGTGATTATGTATTGCTATACAACTCTCGTTTAAGATTTTTTGCATGAAAGTTTCTCTCTAAATGGGAAGGTCCTTACGTTATTGAGGAGGTCAATTGTTCCGGTGCCATAAAAATCAACAACTTCGAAGGCACAAATCCGAAGGTGGTGAACAGTCAAAGAATTAAACATTATATCTCAGGTAATCCTATAAATGTTGAAACCAATGTTATTGAAACTGTAACCCTGGATGAATACATAAGGGACACTTTACGGAATGTTTCAGACTCCGAAAAGGAATAGGTATGTGGTACGGTAAGTAAACTGACTCCAAAACAGTTCTAATGGCAATTTTCTTCCGTTTTGGAATATTTAGAAAAATAGAAAATAAGAAGCAGTCCGGGAAGGACACGAGTGCTCCACGAGGGTGGAGGGTGCGCCCTACCCCCTGGGCGCACCCCCTACCTCGTGGGCACCTTGTGTGCTCTACGGACTCTGTTTTCTTACACGACACGTATTTTGGTCGGTAAAAATTCATTATATAACCTCCTGAAGGTTTTGACCACCATATCACGCAAAAATCTCTTGTTCTTGTTTCGAGCTGTTTTCTGCCAGGGTTGTCAAAGCTAAGCATCATGTCGTCTCCCTCCTCCTCCAACAATGAGGGCGACGATGCTTGGCTAATGAAGATAGAGCTAAAGAGAGAAGAACCCATGGGGATCAACAAGGATGAAGGGATCAAGAAGGCCACAGAGGACCAAGCTCTGGCAACAAAAGACATCCTTCAACTTGATCACAATCTTCTTACCCCAACTGAGATCGAAGCTTTCAAGATGATTGAGTTAGCTCGTATACAAAATAAGTATCTCACACGTGAAAATATTTTGTTGAAGGAGCATATCATCGCACTCAAAGGCATTATTCGCAAGTTAGAAGACCTCCTACGCTCGATGTGCGACTATCCATCATCAACAACTCCACCTTCTTCACCCACAAAGGAGACATAATCACATGGGTATGGGTACTCCCCTTGGCAACTTCCAAGCTTGGGGGAGTGCCCCGGTATCGTATCACCATCACTTTTATCTTTACCGTTTTTTTAGTTCGATCCTTTTGATAATATTTTGATCTAGTAGAATAAAAGTTCTTAGTATGATCTAGTTGTGAGTTTTGCTTTATGATCCCTCTATGTAATCGAGTCCGTGAGCTATATAATAAAGGTTAGTGTTGAGTCAAGGGCTTGATTATTTTTCCATGATCTTGAGTGAATAAAAGAAAAGAGAAAGAATAAGAAGAAATAAAAGAGATCATATGGATCTTATGGAGAGTAATGAGCTCACATATAAAAAGTATGATGAATAAAAGTTGTTGAGAGTTGACAAACATAGTTTTGGTCATCGTTGCAATTAACAGGAAGTAATAAAGAAAGAGAGGTCTTCACATATAAATATACTATCTTGGAAATCTTTTATGATTGTGAGCACTCATTAAAATATGACATGCTAAAAGAGTTGACGTTGGACAAGGAAGACAACGTAATGGGTTATGTTTTCTTACATCTGAGATAAATTATATTGTCATGGATCATCCAACATGGTTGAGCTTGCCTTTCCCCCTCATGCTAGCCAATTCTTTGCACCAAGTAGAGATACTACTTGTGCTTCCAAACACCCTTAAACCAGTTTTGCCATGAGAGTCCACCATATCTACCTCTGGATTGAGTAAGATCCTTCAAGTAAGTTTTCATCAGTGCAAGCAATAAAAATTGCTATCTAAATATGTATGATTGATTGGTGTGGAGGAAATAAGCTTTATACGATCATGTGATATGGAAGAAATAATAGCGACAGACTGCATAATAAAGGTCCATATCACAAGTGGCAATATAAAGTGACGTTCTTTTGCATTAAGATTTTGTGCATCCAACCATAAAAGCGCATGACAACCTCTGCTTCCCTCTGCGAAGGGCCTATCTTTTACCTTTATCTCCTACCTTACATAAGAGTCATGGTGATTTTCACCCTTCCTTTTTACATTTTATCTTTTGGCAAGCACAACATGTTGGAAAGATCCTGGTATATATGGCTAATTGGATGTGAGTTTTCATGAACTATTATTGTTGACATTACCCTTGAGGTAAAACATTGGGAGGCAAAATTATAAGCCCCTATCTTTCTCTGTGCCCGATTAAAACTCCATACCCATAAGTATTGCGTGAGTGTTAGCAATTGTGAAAGACTATATGATAGTTGAGTATGTGGGCTTGCTGAAAAGCTCTTATATTGACTCTTTCCTATGTTATGATGAATTGCAATTGCTCCAATGACTACGATTATAGTTTGTTAGTTTTCAATGAAGTTTATGATTCATACTTGAAATTGTGATTGAATTATTACTCTAGCATAAGAGATCATATGACAAGAATTATATAAGTTGTTGTTCTAAGAATGATCATGATGCCCTCATGTCCGTATTTTATTTTTATTGACACCTCTATCTCTAAACATGTGGACATATTTTTCGATTTCGGCTTTTGCTTGAGGACAAGCGAGGTCTAAGCTTGGGGGAGTTGATACATCCATTTTGCATCATGCTTTTATATCGATATTTATTGCATTATAGGCTATTATTACACATTATGTCACAATACTTATGCCTATTCTCTCTTAATTTACAAGGTTCACATAAAGAGGGAGAATGCCGGCAGCTGGGATTCTGGGCTGGAAAAGGAGCAAATATTAGAGACCTATTCTGCATAGCTCTAAAAGTCCTGAAACTTCACGGAAGACATTTTCAGAATATATAAAAAATACTGAGAGCAAGAAGTTCACTAGGGGGGCCACACCCTGCCCACGAGGGTGGGGGGCACGCCCTACCCCCTGGGCGCGCCCCCTACCTCGTGGGCCCCCTGGTGGCTCTCCGATGGCCATCTTCTGCTATATGGAGTCTTTCGATGAGGAAAAAAAATCATAATCCATCTTCCCTGACGAGACTCTGCCGCCCCGAGGCGGAACCTTGGTGGAACCAATCTAGGGCTTGGGTGGAGCTGTTATGCCGGGGAAACTTCCCTCCGAGAGGGGGAAATCATCGCCACCGTCATCACCAACGCTACTCTCATCGGGAGAGGGCAATCTCCATCAACATCTTCACCAGCACCATCTCCTCTCAAAACCCTAGTTCATCTCTTGTATCCAATTCTTGTCTCCAAGTCCGGGATTGGTACATGTGGGTTGCTAGTAGTGTTAATTACTCCTTGTAGTTGATGCTAGTTGGTTTATTTGGTGGAAGATCATATGTTCAGATCCTATATGCATATTAATACCCCTCTGATTATGAACATGAATATGCTTTGTGAGTAGTTACGTTTGTTCCTGGGGACATGGGAGAAGTCTTGCTATTAGTAGTCATGTGAATTTGGTATTCGTTCGATATTTTGATGAGATGTATGTTGTCTCTCCTCTAGTGGTGTTTTGTGAACGTCGACTACATGACACTTCACCATTATTTGGGCCTAGAGGAAGGCATTGTGAAGTAATAAGTAGATGATGGGTTGCTAGAGTGACAGAAGCTTAAACCCTAGTTTATGCGTTGCTTCGTAAGGGGCTGATTTGGATCCATATGTTTCATGCTATGGTTAGGTTTACCTTAATACTTTTGTCGTAGTTGCGGATGCTTGCAATAGAGGTTAATCATAAGTGGGGTGCTTGTCCAAGTAAGGATAGTACCCAAGCACCGGTCCACCCACATACCAAATTATCAAAGTACCGAACGCGAATCATATGAACGTGATGAAAACTAGATTGACGATATTCCCATGTGTCCTCGGGAGCGCTTTACATCATATAAGAGTTTGTCCATGCTTGTCCTTTGCTACAAAAAGGATTGGGCCACCTTGCTGCACTTTATTTACTTTTGTTACTTGTTACTCGTTACAAATTATCCTATCACAAAACTATCTATCACCTATTATTTCAATGCTTGCAGAGAATACCTTGCTGAAAATTGCTTATCATTTCCTTCAGTTCTTTGTTGGGTTCGACACTCTTACTTATCGAAAGGACTACGATAGATCCCCTATACTTTTGGGTCATCATGTCCCAGTTAAGGGGCCTTTCACTATGAAGGTTTCTGGCCTGGTGGGCCGGTGTCGGTGTCAAAACCAGCATACCTTAGGGTAGGGGGTCTCGAGCTATGGATCTCAGATTAAGGGTAACAGGACCAAAGGAGACGATGTTTACCCAGGCTCGGGCCCTCTTGATGGAGGTAAAACTTACGCCCTTCTCTAATGGAGGTAGAAATACCTAAAACACGTGAGAATGATTTATCATTCTCATTGCTTTATGAAGTGATGCTAAAAAACCATGAGGCTGGAACGCAGAATCAACAAAATTTGTTGATGAACAAAACAAATAGTTTCAAAAGGAAACACAACACCAAAAGAAACAAGGGTGGAGCATCCTGTAAGACTATAGTTTCTACTGCAAAAAAAGGGACACTGGAAGAGAAATTGCTTGAAGTATATTGCAGATAAGAAGAAAACCTCTTCTAGTAAAGGTATAAAAGTTATACAAATTAATGTTATTGACATTGTACTTGCTGAAAGTTCTAAGTCATGGGTATTTGATACCGGATCTGTTGCTCACATTTGCAACATGATGCATGGACTACGGAATGTTCGCAAGCTGGGCAAAAATGAAGTCGTGATGCGAGTAGGGAATGGTAACGGGATTACCGCTCAAGCCATCAGTGTCATGTCTTTAAGTTTACCTTCAGGATTTATTTTACAGCTAAATAATTGTTATTTTGTTCCAAAGTTATGTAAGAACGTTATCTCTGGATCATATTTGATAAGTGACGGATATCCTTATAAATCAGAAAACAATGGTTGTTCCATATATTATAAGAATATGTTTTATGGATTCACACCCATTGTTGGTGGTTTATTCATAATGGATCTTGAATGTGAAAAGGGTGTCTATAACATCAATGCTAAACGTCTTAAGAAGACTGATAATTGATAAGTCTCCAACATATCTATAATTTTTTATTGTTCCATGCTGTTATATTATCATTATTGAATGTTTTACAATCATTTTATGTGAACTTTATATCATTTTTGGGACTAACCTATCGACATAGTGCCTAGTGCCAGTTGCTGTTTTTTTCCTTTTTTACTTCATAGAAAATCAATACCAAACGGAGTCCAAACGTAGCGAAACTTTTTGGAGAACTTTTCTGGACCAGAGGACACAAGATGGGCCGAAGAAGTACCAGAGGGGTACCCTGAGGGGGGCACAACCCACCTGGGCGCGCCTGGGGGCCCAGGAGCGCCCTGGTGGGTTGTGCCCACCTTGGTGGCCTCCCACATAGCCTCTTTACTCTATAAATACCCCAATATTCCAGAAACCCTAGGGGAGTCGACGAAAATCAATTAAGCCGCCGGAAGTTCTAGAACCACCAGATCCAATCTAGACACCATCACGGAGGGGTTCATCATCCTCATTGGTGCCTCTCCGATGATGCGTGAGTAGATTATAGTAGACCTATGGGTCCGTAGTTAGTAGCTAGATGGATTCCTCTCTCTCTTTTGATTCTCAATACAATGGTCTCTTGGAGATCTATTTGATGTAACTCTTTTTGCGATGTGTTTGTTGGGATCCGATGAACTTTGAGTCTATGATCAGATCTATGTTTTTATCCATGAAAGTTATTTGATTCTTTTGATCTCTTATATGCATGATTACTTATAGCCTATTATTTCTTCTTCGAATCTTTGGTTTAGTTAGGCCAACTAGATCAATTTTTCTTGCCATGGGAAGAGGTGCTTTGTGATGGGTTTGATCTTACGGTGCTTGATCCCAGTGACAGAAAGGGAACTGACACGCATGTATCGTTGCTATTAAGGATAACAAGATGGGGTCTATTTCTACATAAATAGATCTTGTCTACATCATGTCATCGTTCTTATTGCATTACTCCATTTCTCCATGAACTTAATACACTAGATGCATGTTGGATAGCACTCGATGTGTCGAGTAATAGTAGTAGATGCAGACAGGCATCGGTCTACTAATCTAGGACATGATGCCTATATAATGATCATTGCCCGGATATCATCATGATTATTTGAAGTTCTGCCAATTGCCCAACAGTAATTTGTTTATCGGCCGCATGCTATTTTTCTCGAGAGAAGCAACTATTGAAATCTACGGCCCCGGGTTCTCTTCTTTATCATATTTTCCTTTGCAATCTATTTTTATTTTCTTTTATTTTAAGATCTATTAATCCAAAAACCCAAAAATACCTTGCTGCATTATTTATTTATTTATTTTATCTCACGTTCCCGCGAGATCTATTTATCCAATCTACTACAATTTTACCTATCTTTTTACCATTGAGGGATTGACAACCCCTCTCTTACGTCGGGTTGCAAGCATTTGTTCTTTGTGTGCAGGAGCCGTTTACGTGGTGTTGCGTGGTTCTCCTACTGGTTCGATAACCTTAGTCTCATCACTGAGGGAAATAACTACCGTAGCTGTGCTGCATCATCCCTTCCTCTTTGGGAAAATACCGACGTAGTTCAAGCCGCATCAAAAGGAATTTCTAGCGTCGTTGCCGGGGAGGCATCGTCAATATCTATCAGGTTCCTAATCATAAATCTCATCTCCTTGAAATTTACATTATTTTCCATTTGCCTCTCGTTTTCATCTCCCCCACTTCACAAAAAATTGCCGTTTTTATTCGTCGTCTTTTTTGTTCACCTTTTTCTCGTTCAATCTTATGTTTCCTTGTGTTGCCATGTGCCTTCTATTTGCTTGCATCTTCGCTTGATAAAAATCTATTGATATGGATCTGATGTCTACTACGCAACTTTATCCTTGTAGACGTTGTTGGGCCTTCAAGTGTAGAGTTTTGTAGAACAGCAACAAATTTCCCTCAAGTGGATGACCTAAGGTTTATCAATCCGTGGGAGGCGTATGATGAAGATGGTCTCTCTCAAACAACCCTGCAACCAAATAACAAAGAGTCTCTTGTGTCCCCAACACACCCAATACAATGGGAAATTGTATAGGTGCACTAGTTCGGCGAAGAGATGGTGATATACGTGTAATATGGATGGTAGATATAGGTTTTTGTAATATGAAAATATAAAAACAGCAAGGTAACTAAAGATAAAAGTGAGCACAAATGGTATTGCAATGCTTTGAAACAAGGCCTAGGGTTCATACTTTCACTAGTGCAAATTCTCTCAACAATGATACCATAATTAGATCATATAACAATCCCTCAACGTGCAACAAAGAGTCACTCCAAAGTCACTAATAGCAGAGAACAAACGAAGAGATTATTGTAGGTATGAAACCACCTCAAAGTTATTCTTTCTGGTCGATCTGTTGGGCTATTCCTATAAGTGTCACAAACAACCCTAGAGTTTGTACTAAACTAACACCTTAAGATACACATCAACCAAAACCCTAATGTCACCCAGATACTTGTAACATCCCAAATTTTCAATTTGGAATGTTATACATTAGGTCATCACTGCATATCATATTTATTTGCTTTTGGCCTGATCCAGAAATTCTACGCAACTCAAGGACCCACGGAGAGAGTTGGGGATTTCGTTATTTTCATATTTGGGTTTTTCTCAAATTTTGAAAATAGGATCATTGATTTTATTTATTCTATCTTCAATTATTTCTATAATAAAATATGAGAGAGGGAATAAAATGGATTTCCCAAAATAAAGAAATATTGAAGGTTTAATAAAAAAATCAAGTAAGATTTTATTTCGGAGTTTTCTTGCTATTTTATTTGAATTTAGGAAAAAATTGCAAGTTTTCAAAACTGCATTTTAGGGCCAAGAAAATGTTCATCCTGCTCTAATTATTTTATTTAGACGGTGAAAATTTGTTTTGGCATTTTTAGATTTTTATTTATTTTCTAGGTTTTTTCATAGTTTGGCGGGATTTTTTAAAACAAAAAAACCTCCTGCGCGCCCGACTGGGCCGAAGCCCAGCCGAGCCAGGTCGGCCCGCCCGCGCCACCGCCTCCCCGTCCCGTGCCGCCTCCGCTGCCCGACCCCCTCCCCAAGTCGGAGCCGCCGCCGCCTCTCCCCCTTTAAATACCACCCCGGGACCCCCCTGGAGCCCCGAGTCGCCGCTGCCGCGGCCCCTCGCCGCCCGCACCGCCGCTTGCCGCCGCCCCACGTCACCCACCGCCATCGGAGCCCCGCCGGAACCCTGCCGGACTGTCACATCCCTAGTCTGGTATGACCTAGACTAGCTAGTCATTTGTGCATCATATTTAAATTTCATTTAAATTTGAAATGAGGATTGGTGGAACCCTCAGAATCATTTTTGAAAATGACCCAAATAAAAATTTCTCCAAAAGGGTCCAAGAAAATGCTCATGTTGCCTCTGAAAATATTAGACAGAGATAAAAATCAAAACAATATTTTTAGGAGCTCATGGATATTTATTTTGGCCATTTGGATTAATTCGATAAATATTTGCATTGGAAATATATTTCTATATATATGAAATATGGTCCAAAAATTATGCCAGTTATAAAAGAGCTCTGGAATAATATATCTAGCTCCTGCAAAAATTGGCATAAGGTAATAAATTGATTTAGTATTTTATTAAATCAAAACAAATGTCAGAAAAATTAGAAAACAAAAATAAAAGGAAGGAGGGGCTTACCTGGGGCTCCCCCCCTGTGCAGCCCAGCCGCGGCAGGCCGGCCCAGCCAGCAGGCGGCCCAGCCCACCTGGCCCCCCCCTCCTCTGTCGTCTTCCTCCCCGACAGGGGGACGGCGCGTGCCCGACGCGCGCGCAGCGCCGCGCCGTGCCACCTCCTCCCTCCCTGCCTGCCTGTCCTCCCCTCGTCGCTCTGGATGGACCGGACGACGCCACGCGACGCCCCGCACCTCTCTCCCACTCTCTCATTCCTCCCCCTCCCCTGGTTCTCTCTCCCCCTCGCACACCCGAGCGCCATCGCTGCCGCCGCTCGCCGTTGCCGTGGCCACCGGTCTCCCCTCGCCTCCCCGACACGCGCAGGAGCTCCGCCCCCTCGCCCTGAAGCTCCCCGTCAAGCCGTGCCCCTCCGGACGCCCCGTGGAGCCGCCGCCGTCGTCTTTTCCATCGCCGGCCGCCGTGGATCCCCATCGACGCTCTGGCCGCTTCAGTGCGTCCCCGCGCCCACTTCGACTGCCGTTGCAACCGCGGTGAGCTCCGCCACCGCTTCCCCCTCCCCGTTTAACTGCCCGCGCGCCGTAGCACCGTTCCCCACCACGGCCGAAGCCTCTCGCCGCCGTCCATGTCGCCGTCGCCGTCTCGGCCCGCCTCCGCCCAAACTAAGCACCCTAGCATGCTCCCGGTGCCACGAGGGTGCCGCCGAGCCCCTCAGGTGGCCTCCCCGTGCCCCGCAGCCCGTTTCCGCTCGAAGCCGAGCTCCGGCCGCCGCCCCGAGCTTCGCTCCGGCGAGCTCCGCCGCCCCCGCAGCCTCCCGCCTGTCCCACCAGATGCGCGAGAGCCCGGGCTACGCCCCGGTGCTCTCCGACGCCGGCCCCGTGGCCTGTTTCGCGGACTCCGCCGCGTCCAGAGGTCGCCGGCGGCGAGCCCCGTCGCCTGAGCCCTGCCATGTGGGCCCGGCCCGTCGGGTGATTAGCTTAGTGCTAATCACCGTTAACTAACCCCCCCTGACACTGACAGTGGGCCCCGGTGCCCCCTAACCTTTTAATTAAACTAAATTAACCCCTGTTTAACCCCCCTGTCACTGACGTGTGGGTCCCACACGTCAGGTTTGACCCGGACCAGCCCAGTTGACCGCTGACGTCGTGCTGACGTCATGCTGGCGCTATAATATGATTTCTGGAATTAAATTTAATCAGAAAAATCCAGAAAATGATTTAAACTTCAAAAATTCATAACAATTCAACCGTAGCTCAGATTAAAATAATTTATATATGAAAAATTATCAGAAAAATGCAATCTTTCCATCTGTACTAGTTTCATGCATGAAAAACCAACTTATACATGCTGAATATGGGAAAACACATTATGGCATATATAAGAGACTTAATTTAGAAATGCATTTGAACCTTTGGTTCAAATGGACTTCATTCAAATTGAACATTAGTTGCATTAGCTCTATCAGCATCCCATCCTCATGCCATGTTCATGCATCATTTTGTTGCATATGATTGTGTTTTGATTGCCGGCACCGTTCCTTCTCGATAGGTCCTGCTCCGGAGACGTTCCAGAGTACCTGTCTGTGAAGCAGTGCCTCCTCTGTTGTTTTACCAGGCAAGCAAACCCCCCTTGTTCATTTCGATAAAACCCTACTCTCTCGCTCCTGCTCTCAGTTATTGCATTAGGACAACAACGGTTCATCTGCTACTTTGTGCTGCGGTAGTTGAACCCATTCCTCTGCATGACCTGTCATTGCCACAGTAAATAGTTGAAACCCACTAGCATGTGTAGGAGTTGATTGAAGCCACTGATGTGTTCCTACCATGCTATGCCTGCTATTGCTTAGAGTCGTGTCAGGTCTGATTCATTGGGAATGAATTGGAGTGTTACGATGTGTTCTGATGCTGAGAGTTAAGAGTGTGAACACGATTTGGTAAAGGTAGCGGTGAGAGGCCATGTAGGAGTACATGGTGGGTTGTCTCACTGGAACCGTCCTTAAGCCCTGAGTTCTGTGTATGTTGTCCAATGACTCGATACTACCACACATTGGGCTCCGGGCGCTCCAAGCCCTCTCGACTTATTAACCAACTTGATCTCTGTCCAGGAGTCGCAACTAGTTTCTGGTGTTTGTAGGTAGTGCTATTTTTCTACCAAGTGGCACCCGGCAGGGTGGGCTTGGGATAGACTAGGCACAAGTGGCCTGGTGTACCGAGTGGCACCCGGATGGTGAGCTCGGGAACCCTGTACACATCGTTTGGGGCCGTAAGCGACACCCCGGCCGGATCTCCTTGCGGATGGAACCCGAATAGGCGATAAACCTGGACTAGAGTCTTGTGTGGTTAGTCAGGTCGTGGCCGACACCCTCGCCAGGCTTCCGCTTGAAGGTTGCCGAGATACATGACGTGTACATGGCGGTAAGTGGCGAGAGCGTGTGTGAAGAAGTACACCCCTGCAGGGTTAACATGATCTATTCGAATAGCCGGGTCCGCGGTTATGGACTTCTTGGATGCTTACATGGTACATAGACAACTTGAAGTGTATACTATAAAATGCTCAAGACAAGTGTGAGTGCTATGGATGGCCTTCTCGTAGGGAGACGGGGATGAATCCATAGTAGTGTATTGTGTGGTGATTAGTGGACTCGTGTACGTTGTTTCACCTCCAGAGTTTCTGGTAGTCGTAGAACAGGATAGCCACAGAGTCAAAGCTGGCTTGCTGCAACTAAACCCCACATTACCCTCTTGATACAAATGCATGTATGATAGGATCTGATGTAAGTCTTGCTGAGTACCTTTGTACTCATGTTGCTTTATTTATGTTTTTGCAGCGGAGACTTCGGTCTTACTAGGGTTCTCTTGGACTTCGACTAGTAGCTAGTACCTCAGCTACGACCTTGATCGGATGTTGTAGATAGTCAGGCTCTTCAACCTTTTTCATTTGTAGATGTCTGTACCCAGACATGTAATGCTTCCGCTTGTTGCTTGTATGCTCTGTATGATGGGTTTTGTGATCCCTGTTTGCAATAAATGCTATGATGGCTCTTCTGAGCCTTTATCTATTTGAGTTGTTGAGTTATGCTGTGATGCCATGTTGTACAGCGCATACTTGCATGTTATGTGTACGTGTAATGTGTATTGCTATGTGTGGGATCTGACTATCTAGTTGTTTATCCTTGGTAGACTCTCTTACCGGGAAATGTCTCCTAGTGCTTCCACTGAGCCCTGGTAGCTTGCTACTGCTCCGGAACACTTAGGTTGGCCGGCATGTGTCCTTCTTCGATCCTGTGTCTGTCCCTTCAGGGAAATGTCACGCGATGAATACCGGAGTCCTGCTAGCCCGCTACAGCCCGGTTCACCGGAGTCCTGTTAGCCCAGTGCTACAGCCTGGATTCACTCGCTGATGACCGACACGTTCGATGCTGGGTCATGGATGCCTGTCCCTGTAAGTTAGTGCCACTTTGGGTTTACGACTAGCCATGTCAGCCCGGGCTCTTTATCATATGGATGCTAGCGACACCATCATATACGTGTGCCAAAAGGCGCAAACGGTCCCGGGCAAAGGTAAGTCGACACCCGTGGGGATACCGTGCGTGAGGCCGCAAAGTGATATGAGGTGTTACATGCTAGATCGATGTGGCATTGAGTCGGGGTCCCGACACGGACTTTGCCGGAGCCCGAGCCGAGGTAGCCGCCTGCCGCCCCGGTTTTTCTAAAGAAACCGGTCCGATTTTTTTTAGAAAACCCTAGATTCGTTTTTTATAAATAGATCGATTTTATTTTCTGTTTTATTTATTTAGCGAGCGTTCGCCTGTTCGTTCGTTTTAACGGACGAATTCGTCGTTTAGTGTCAGTTAACGAACATTCATTCGTTAATCTGTTTGTCAGTTTTTCTTTTTCTCGGATTTTTCCGCGGTTATTTCTGATCGCAATTTCTGATCCGATATTCGTTCTAGTATAACTTTTCGCTCGTTTGTCGGAATCAAGCGATTCAAGCGCCTGGAGTTTCGTATCGAAACCTTCTTTCTGTTTAATCAACTCAAACAAGTTTTTTCATCTGTAAAATTTGACTTAGATCCAGATTAGTAAACGAAGTTTGTTTCTTTCGTCGTTTGACTTTCGTTGCTTCGTTCGATTTGATTCTTTTTGCAAACCAGAGTTCTTAAGTTGGACTTCCTGGTTAGTTTTCTTATTTGAGTTTTACCAGTGCATTAGACGAGTACTTATTGTATACTTGTTTGTTTGCGATAGAGTACCCGGAGTGCGCCGCTTGCTACTTCGAATATCTAGGTTTCACGGATCATCAGCAAGGCAAGTAACACTTTGATCATACCTCTTTACTACCCAGTTTTATTGCATTAGATCAATCCTCAAACAATTGCACGATTAGGATCTGATTAATATGTGGGTTTTTGGGAAGTAGATGAGGTAGAACCTATTACCGATTTTGTTATCAACCCTTGGGAGTTACTTCTACGTTTGCTTATTATGCCATGCTATGCTAGTAGACGTGGATTGGGAGAGTGTATCCACCAGATGTGAGATTGATAAATTAATGGTTTATTTAAGGTGGCAACTTAAACACACATCTGGGTGGATTGAGGCACCTGGGTATTCCAGCGATTGCCTGTTTTTCTTTATGGACCGCCACCCAGGCTCAAAGGGATCATGAGATTTATTCATACTAGAAACTTCCGTGTGCAGCCACAAGCTACTATGGGCTCTAGCGTAGTCGATTAAGCCATGCGAACTCTTACAGTGGTAGACTAGCAGATGTAGGGGATGTAGGTTGGTACTGTCTACCCGATCGTAAGGTGCTAGCGCTTCTGAAAGACTATTTCTCGGTCATCCGTTTCTCAAACACCATGTAGTGCGAGAATCCCAACGGAGGAGATCGAGTCTTGTGGGGAAAAGTGCGCAAACCTCTACAGAGTGTATAAACTAATCATGATTAGCCGTGTCCCCGGTTATGGATGTCTTGAGTATCTAGTACTTGGATTATCATGTGAATCTCATCATGTTACTTTAAATTATTACAGTTGGGTTTTAATGATGATACTAAATTGGGATTGAGAGGGTGTCTACACTCTCAATGTTTAACAACTACCATGATAGTTAAATAAAATTTATTCCTTTGCAGTAGGGAAAAATTGGCTTTACGCAAAACTGTAACCATACAGCTTTCCACCAGCCATATATGCATGTAGTATAGCTTTATTCTTCCATTACTCTCTGTGTGTTACATTGCTAGCATATTCCATGCGCTGACCCATTTTCGGGCTGCAACGTTCATGTTACAGACTTTTCAGACAATGAGTAAGGTGCCTTTAGGTCGTGGTTCTATACTAAGTGATGCCGTTGGAGTTGATGGACTCACTTATCTTCCAAGCCTTCCGCTGTTATCGTTATTAGATGGCCTTAAGCCATATTTATTGTAATAAGTTCTCTTTTGAGACATTCGATGTAATAAGTGTGTGATTGCTACTTTGTTATAAATCCTTCAAGTACTGTGCGTGTCAGCATTACTGATCCAGGGATGACACTAAAGCACAGAGATCGGACTGTTTGAGGTCTGGTCGCTACAATACTCCAATGTCACCACAAGTATCTGCGGGTTTGATTATAAGATATGCATCACACAATCTGAGATTCATCTATTCAAACCAACACAAATAACTTCTAAGAGTGCCCCAAAGTTTCTACTGGAGAGTCAAGACGAAAACGTGTGCCAACCCCCATCCATAAGTTCACAAGGTCATAGAACCCGAGAGTTGATCACCAAAACATACATCAAGTGGATCACGTGAATATCCCATTGTCACCACAGATAAGCACATGCAAGACTGATATGTCCATTTTTCATCATGTTTTCTTACTATTATTTACAATGTTTTTACCCATATTAATTTTTTTAGAGTAATTCTAATGCCTTTTCTCTCATAATATGCAAGGTATACACAAAGAGGGAGAATTCTGGCAGCTGGAAATCTGGACCTGGAAAAGCTACGTCAGGCCACCTATTCTGCACAACTCCAAACAAGTTGAAACTTCACGGAGATTTTTTATGGATTATTTAAGAATTATTGGAGCAAATAACTACCAGAGGGGCCCACCAGGTGGGCACAACCCACCTGGGCGCGCCCTGGTGGGTTGTACCCTCCTCGGCCCACCTCCGGTGCCCATATTTTGGTATATAAGTCATTTTGACCTAGAAAAAAAATAAGGGGAGGACTTTTGGGGTGAAGCACCGCCGCCTCGAGGTGGAACTTAGGCAGGAGGACTTTTGCCCTCCGGTGGAGTGATTCCGCCGGGGGAAATTCCCTCTGGAGGGGGAAATCATCGTCATCATTATCACCAACAACTCTCCCATCTTGGGGAGGGCAATCTCCATCAAAATCTTCAACAACACCATCTCCTCTCAAACCCTAGTTCATCTCTTGTGTTCAATCTTGTTACCGGAACTATAGATTGGTACTTGTGGGTGACTAGTAGTGTTGATTACATCTTGTAGTTGATTACTATATGGTTTATTTGGTGGAAGATTATATGTTCAGATCCAATATGCTATTTAATACCCCTCTGATCATGAGCATGTTTATCATTTGTGAGTAGTTACCTTTGTTCTTGAGGTCATGAGAGAAATCATGTTGCAAGTAATCATGTGAATTTGATATGTGTTCGATATTTTGATAGTATGTATATTGTGATTCCCTTAGTGGTCTCATGTGAACGTCGACTACATGAAACTTCACGAGCCTAAGGGAATGCATTGTGGAGTAGCAATTAGATGATGGGTTGTGAGAGTGACAGAAACTTAAACCCCAGTTTATGCGCTATACCGTAAGGGGCCGATTGGATCCAAAAGTTTAATGCTATGTGTAGAATTTATTCTTAATACTTTTCTCGTAGTTGCGGATGCTTGCGGGAGGGTTAATCATAAGTAGGAGGTTTGTTCAAGTAAGAACAACACCTAAGCACCGGTCCACCCACATATCAAATTATCAAAGTAGCAAACACAAATTAAACTAACATGATGAAAGTGACTAGATAAAATTCCCGTGTACCCTCAAGAACGCTTTGCTTATCATAAGAGACCGTTTTGGCCCGTCCTTTGCCTCAAAAGGATTGGGCTACCTTGCTGCGCTTTAGTTACTACTATCATTACTTGCTCGTTACAAATTATCTTGCTATCAAACTACTCTGCTACTTACAATTTCAGCACTTGCAGACGTTACCTATCAGGGAAAATGACACCTATGGGATCCTAGGGAATCCCTTCTACGGTTGGCGGGGCGTGGGGCTGCACAAAGAGCAGCTCTACCGATCAGTACAAGGGGATTTCTACCCAGGTTCAGGCCGCAAACGATGTGTAAAACCCTAGTCCTGCTTCAGTGTATATTTAGTGTTCTTGAGCTCTTGAACTAGCTGCGGTGCATGCCCGGTCCAAAAAGTCTGAATCCTTCCCCCGTATGCCTCGGGCCTCCTTTTATATGTCAAAGGGGTCGCCACAGTGGCACACAGGAGGTGGAAAGTACCTACAGCGTACAAGTTTATCGCCTGACACCGTTGGACAAACACATTTAATGCACTGCCTACGTGCCCTCTTGCCTTATCGGGGGTGGCAATAGAGCTCGTCCCGTACGTTCCTGCCTAGCCTTGCTTCGACGCGCGTGCAAGCTGACGAGGCATGCAGCGCCATGCTGGCTGGCTAGTTACTGTGCTGGTGCGGTGACAGGGTCTTTGGGAAGACCTGCATGCCACCACGCATGTTCTTGACTAGTTGGCTGATATGTCTCCAACGTATCTATAATTTTTGATTGCTCCATGCTATATTATCTACTGTTTTGGACATTATTGGGCTTTATTATCCACTTTTATATTATTTTTGGGACTAACCTATTAACCAGAGGCCCAGCCCAGAATTGCTGTTTTTTTGCCTATTTTAGGGTTTCGAAGAAAAGGAATATCAAACGGAGTCCAAATGGAATGAAACCTTCGGGAACGTGATTTTCTCACCGAACATGATCCAGGAGACTTGGACCCTACGTCAAGAAACAAAGGAGGAGACCACGAGGTAGGGGGGCGCGCCTACCCCCCCAGGCGCGCCCTCCACCCTCGTTGGCCCCCTGTTGCTCCACCGACGTACTCCTTCCTCCTATATATACCTACGTACCCCCAAACGATCAAATACGGAGCCAAAACCCTAATTCCACCGCCGCAACTTTCTGTATCCATGAGATCAAATCTTGGGGCCTGTTCCGGAGCTCTGACGGAGGGGGTATCAATCACGGAGGGCTTCTACATCATCACCATAGCCCCTCCAATGAAGTGTGAGTAGTTTACCCCAGACCTTCCGGTCCATAGTTATTAGCTGGATGGCTTCTTCTCTCTTTTTGGATCTCAATACAATGTTCTCCCCCTCTCTTGTGGAGATCTATTTGATGTAATCTTGTTTTTGCGGTGTGTTTGTTGAGATCGATGAATTATGGGTTTATGATCAAGTCTATCTATGAACAATATTTGAATCTTCTCTGAATTCTTTTATGTATGATTGGTTATCTTTGCAAGTCTCTTCGAATTATCAGTTTGGTTTGACCTACTAGATTGATCTTTCTTGCAATGGGAGAAGTGCTTAGCTTTGGGTTCAATCTTGCGGTGTCCTCTCCCAGTGACAGTAGGGGCAGCAAGGCACGTATTGTATTGTTGCCATCGAGGATAACAAGATGGGGTTTTCATCATATTGCATGAGTTTATCTCTCTACATCATGTCATTTTGCTTAAGGTGTTACCCTGTTTTCATTAACTTAATACTCTAGATGCATGCTGGACAGTGATCGATGAGTGGAGTAATAGTAGTAGATGCAGGCAGGAGTCGGTCTACTTGTATCGGGCGTGACGCCTATATACATGATCATACCTAGATATTCTCATAACTATGCTCAATTCTGTCAATTGCTCAACAGTAATTCGTTCACCCACCATAAAATACCTATGCTCTTGAGAGAAGCCACTAGTGAAACCTATGGCCCCCGGGTCTATCTTCATCATATTAATCTTCCAATACTTAGTTATTTCGTTTGCTTTTACTTTGCTTTTATTTTACTTTGCATCTTTATCATAAAAATACCAAAAATATTATCTTATCATATCTATCAGATCCCACTCTCGTAAGTGGCCGTGTAGGGATTGACAACCCCTTATCGCGTTGGTTGCGAGGATTTATTTGTTTTGTGTAGGTGCGAGGGACTCGCGCGTGGCCTCCTACTGGATTGATACCTTGGTCCTCAAAAATTTAGGGAAATACTTACACTACTTTGCTGCATCATCCCTTCCTCTTCGGGGAAAACCAATGCAGTGCTCAAGAGGTAGCAAGAAGGATTTCTAGCGCCGTTGTCGGGGAGTCTACGCAAAAGTCAATATACCAAGTACCCATCACAATCCTTATCCCCTGCATTACATTATTTGCCATTTGCCTCTTGTTTTCCTCTCCCCCACTTCACCCTTGCCGTTTTGTTCGCCCTCTCTCTCTATCCTCCCTCTCTTTCCCGTTTGCCTCTTTTTGCCCGCTTGCTTTTTGTTTGCTTGTGTGTTGGATTGCTTGCTTGTCATGATGGCTCAAGATAACACTAAATTGTGTGACTTTACCAATACCAACAACAATGATTTTATTAGCACTCCGATTGCTCCTCTTACCGATGCTGAATCTTGTGAAATTAATGCTGCCTTGCTGAATCTTGTCATGAAAGATCCGTTTTCCGGCCTTCCTAGTGAAGATGCCGCTACCCATCTAAATAGCTTCGTTGATTTGTGTGATATGCAAAAGAAGAAAGATGTGGATAACGATATTGTTAAATTGAAGCTATTTCCTTTTTCGCTTAGAGATCGTGCTAAAGCTTGGTTTTCGTCTTTGCCTAAAAATAGTATTGATTCACGGAATAAGTGCAAAGATGCTTTTATCTCTAAGTATTTTCCTCCCGCTAAGATCATCTCCCTTAGAAACGATATTATGAATTTTAAGCAACTTGATCATGAACATGTTGCACAAGGTTGGGAGAGGATGAAATAAATGATACGTAATTGCCCTACTCATGGTTTGAATTTGTGGATGATTATACAAAAAATTTATGCCGGATTGAATTTTGCTTCTAGAAATCTTTTAGATACGGCCACGGGAGGCACTTTTATGGAAATCACTTTAGGTGAAGCTACTAAACTCCTAGATAATATTATGGTTAATTATTCTCAATGGCATACTGAAAGATCTACTAATAAAGAGGTGCATGCGATAGAAGAAATTAATGTTTTGAGTGGAAAGATGGATGAACTTATGAAATTATTTGCTAGTAAAATTGTTTCTTCTGATCCTAATGATATGCCCTTATCTACTTTGATTGAGAATAATAATGAATCTATGGATGTGAATTTTGTTGGTAGGAACAATTTTGGTAACAACGCGTATAGAGGAAATTTTAATCCTAGGCCTTATCCTAGTAATCCCTCTAATAATTATGGTAATTCATACAACAATTCTTATGGAAATTATAATAAGATGCCCTCTGATTTTGAATCTAATATTAAAGAATTTATTACTTCGTAAATGAATTTCAATGCTTTGATTGAAGAAAAATTGCTTAAGATTGATGAGTTGGCTAGGAACATTGATAGAATTTCTCTTGATGTTGATTCTTTGAAACTTAGATCTATTCCACCTAAGCATCATATCAATGAGTCTCTCAAATCCATGAGAATTTCCATTGATGAGTGCAAAGAAAGAACCGCTAGGATGCGTGCTAATAAAGATGCCTTTATAAAAGCGTGTTCTTCTAGTTCCTATGAAAATAAAGTTGAAGATCTAAAAGTTATTGATGTGTCCCCTATTAAATCTTCGTTTTGCAATATGAATCTTAATAATGGCGGGACTGAATATGATCCACCTTTACCTAGAAGGCGTTCCAAGAATTCAGAGTTTTTCGATCTTGATGCTAAAATTGAAGAAAGTGGGATCGAAGAAATTAAAACCCTAAATGTTGCTAAACCCACTATTTTGGAGTTCAAGGAATTTAATCATGAAAATTGCTCTTTGATTGATTGTATTTCCTTGTTGCAATCCGTGCTAAATTCTCCTCACGCTTATAGTCAAAATAAAGCGTTCACTAAACATATCGTTGATGCCTTGATGCAATCTTATGAAGAAAAACTTGAGTTGGAAGTTTCTATCCCTAGAAAAATTTATGATGAGTGGGAACCAACTATTAAAATTAAGATTAAAGACCATGAGTTCTATGCTTTATGTGATTTGGGTGCTAGTGTCCCCACGATTCCAAAGACTTTGTGCGATTTGTTAGGTTTCCGTGATTTTGATGATTGCTCTCTAAACTTGCACCTTGTGGATTCCACTATTAAGAAACCTATGGGAATAATTAATGATGTTCTTATTGTTGCAAATAGGAATTATGTACCCGTAAATTTTATTGTTCTTGACATAGATTGCAATCCTTCATGTCCTATTATTCTTGGTAGACCTTTCCTTAGAATGATTGGTGCAATTATTGATATGAAGGAAGGAAATATTAGATTCCAATTTCCGTTAAGGAAAGGCATGTAACACTTTCCTATAAAGAAAGTTAAATTACCTTATGAATCTATTATGAGAGCCACTTATGGATTGCCTACAAAAGATGGCAATACCTAGATCTATCCTTGCTTTATATGCCTAGCTAGGGGCGTTAAACGCTAGCACTTGTTGGGTGGCAACCCAATTTTATTTTTATTCCTTGCTTTTTGCTCATGTTTAGTAATAAATAATTTATCAAGCCTCTGTTTAGGTTATGTTTTTTTGTGTTTAATTAGTGTTTGTGCCAAGTAGAACCGTTGGGAAGACTTGGGGAAAGTCTTGATATCTTGCTGTAAAAAACAGAAACTTTAGCGCTCACGAGAACTGCTGCCATTTTTATTTGTAAAGTGATATTTAGTTAATTATTTTTTCAGATTATTAATAGATAAATTCCTCACGTCCAGAAATTTATTTTAGAATTTTTGGGGTTCCATATCTTGCGCTAGCTACAGATTAGTACAGACTGATCTGTTTTTGACAGATTCTGTTTTTGTGTGTTGTTTGCTTATTTTGATGAATCTATGGCTAGTAAAATAGTTTATAAACCATAGAGAAGTTGGAATACAGTAGATTTGACACCAATATAAATAAAGAATGAGTTCATTATAGTACCTTGAAGTGTTCTTTTGTTTTCTTTCGTTAACGGAGCTCATGAGATTTTCTACTTTAAGTTTTGTGTTGTGAAGTTTTCAAGTTTTGGGTAAAGATTTGATGGATTATGGAACAAGGAGTGGCAAGAGCCTAAGCTTGGGGATTCCCATGGCACCCCCAAGATAATCTAAGTACACCTAAAAGCCAAAGCTTGGGGATGCCCCGGAAGGCATCCCCTCTTTTCGTCTACTTCTATCGGTAACTTTACTTGGAGCTATATTTTTATTCACCACATGATATGTGTTTTGCTTGGAGCATATTGTATGATTTGAGTCTTTGACTTTTAGTTTACCACAATCATCCTTGCTGTACAGACATTTTGAGAGAGCCATATATGATTTGGAATTTGTTAGAATACTCTATGTGCTTCACTTATATCTTTTTGAGTTATATAGTTTTGCTCTAGTACTTCACTTATATCTTTTAGAGCACGGTGGTGGATTTGTTTTATAGAAACTATTGATCTCTCATGCTTCACTTAGATTATTTTGAGAGTCTTAAATAGCATGGTAATTTGCTTAAATAATCCTAATATGCTAGGTATTCAAGATTAGTAATTTTTTTTCTTATGAGTGTTTTGAATACTAAGAGAAGTTTGATGCTTGATGATTGTTTTGAGATATGGAGGTAATAATATCAAAGTCGTGCTAGTTGAGTAGTTGTGAATTTGATAAATGCTTGCGTTGAAGTTTGCAAGTCCCATAGCATGCACGTACGGTAAACATTATGTAACAAATTTGAAACATGAGGTGTTATTTGATTGTCTTCCTTATGAGTGGCGGTCGGGGACGAGCGATGGTCTTTTCCTACCAATCTATCCCCCTAGGAACATGCGCGTAGTGCTTGTTTTTTTATGACTTGTAGATTTTTGCAATAAGTATGTGAGTTCTTTATGACTAATGTTGAGTCCATGGATTATACGCACTCTCACCCTTCCATCATTGCTAGCCTCTTCGGTACCGTGCATTGCCCTTTCTCACATTGAGAGTTGGTGCAAACTTCGCCGGTGCATCCAAACCCCGTGATATGATACGCTCTTTCATACATAAACCTCCTTATATCTTCCTCAAAACAGCCACCATACCTACCTATTATGGCATTTCCATAGCCATTCCGAGATATATTGCCATGCAACTTTCCACCATTCCGTTTATCATGACACATTCATCATTGTCATATTGCTTAGCATGATCATGTAGTTGACATAGTATTTGTGGAAAATCCACCATTCATAATTCTTTCATACATGTCACTCTTGGTTCATTGCATATCCCGGTACACCACCGGAGGCATTCATATAGAGTCATATCTTGTTCTAAGTATCGAGTTGTAATTCTTGAGTTGTAAATAAATAGAAGTGTGATGACCATCATTCATAGAGCATTGTCCTAAAAAAAGAGAAAGGCCAAATAAAAGAGGAAGGCCAAATAAAAAATTATAAAAGGGACAATGCTACTATCCTTTGCCACACTTGTGCTTCAAAGTAGCACCATAATCCTCATGATAGAGAGTCTTTTGTTTTGTCACTTTCATATACTAGTGGGAAATTTTCATTATAAAACTTGGCTTGTATATTCCAACAATGGGCCTCCTTAAGTGCCCTAGCTCTTCGTGAGCAAGCAAGTTGGATGCACACCCACTTAGTTTCTTTTGTTGAGCTTTCATACATTTATAGCTCTAGTGCATCCGTTGCATGGCAATCCCTACTCCTTGCATTAACATCAATCGATGGGCATCTCCATAGCCCATTGATTAGCCTCCTTGATGTGAGACTTTCTCTTTTTTTGTCTTCTCCACATAACCCCCATCATCATATTCTATTCCACCCATAGTGCTATGTCCATGGCTCGCGCTCATATATTGCGTGAAAGTCTATAGGTTTGAGATTACTAAAGTATGAAACAATTGCTTGGCTTGTCATCGGGGTTGTGCATGATGAGAGCATTCTTGTGTGACGAAAATGGAGCATGACTAAACTATATGATTTTGTAGGGATGAACTTTCTTTGGCCATGTTATTTTGAGAGGACATAATTGCTTAGTTAGTATGTGATACGTCTCCAACGTATCTATAATTTTTGATTGTTCCATGCTATTATATTATCAACTTTGGATGTGTTATATGCTATTTTATATGTTTTTTGGGACTAACCTATTAACCCAGAGCCCAATGCCAGTTTCTCTTTTTCCCTTGTTTCAGTGTTTCACAGAAAAGGAATATCAAACGGAGTCGAGACGGAATAAAACTTTCGGAAAAGTTATTTTTTGGAAAGAAAGCAATACATGAGACTTGGAGTGCACGTCATGGGATCAACGAGGAGAGCACGAGGCAGGGGGGTGCGCCCACCCCCTAGGCGCGCCCTCCACCCTCGTGGGCCCCTAGTGGCTCCCCTGATGTATTTCTTCCGCCTATATATATCCATATACCTTGAAACTATCGGAGCACATAATAGAGCGGGAGTTCCGCCGCTAGAAGCCTCCGTAGCCACCGAAAGCCAATCTAGTCCCGTTCTGACACCCTGCCGGAGGGGGAATCCTTCTCTGGTGGCCATCTTCATCATCCCGGCGCTCTCCATGACAAGGAGGGAGTAGTTCACCCTCGGGGCTGAGGGTATGTACCAATAGCTATGTGTTTGATCTCTCTCTCTCTCTCTCTCTCTCTCTCTCTCTCTCTCGTGTTCTTGATTTGGAACGATCTTGATGTATCGCGAGCTTTTCTATTATGGTTGGATCTTATGTTTCTTCTCCCCCTCTACTCTCTTGTAATGGATTGAGTTTTCCCTTTGAAGTTATCTTATCGGATTGAGTCTTTAGTGATTTGAGAACACTTGATGCATGTTTTGGTGATCAACTTGCGGGTTCCGCCCATGAACCTATGCATAGGGGTTGGCACACGTTTTGGCCTTGATTCTCCGGTAGAAACTTTGGGGCACTCTTTGAGGTTCTATGTGTTGGTTGAATAGATGAATCTGAGATTGTGTGATGCATATCATATAATCATACCCACGAATACTTGAGGTGACATTGGAGTATCTAGGTGACATTAGGGTTTTGGTTGATTTGTGTCGTAAGGTGTTATTCTAGTACGAACTCTAGGGCTGTTTGTGACACTTATAGGAATAGCCCAACGGATTGATTGGAAAGAATAACTTTGAGGTGGTTTCGTACCATACCATAATCTCTTCGTTTGTTCTCCGCTATTAGTGACTTTGGAGTGACTCTTTGTTGCATGTTGAGGGATAGTTATATAATCCAATTATGTTATTATTGTTGAGAGAACTTGCACTAGTGAAAGTATGAACCCCAGGCCTTGTTTCCTAGCATTGCAATACCGTTTACGCACACTTCTATCATTAGTTACCTTGCTGTTTTTATATTTTCAGATTACAAAAACCTATATCTACCATCCATATTGCACTTGTATCACCATCTCTTCGCCGAACTAGTGCACCTATACAATTACCATTGTATTGGGTGTGTTGGAGACACAAGAGACTCTTTGTTATTTGGTTGCAGGGTTGCTTGAGAGAGACCATCTTCATCCTACGCCTCCTACAGATTGATAAACCTTAGGTCATCCACTTGAGGGAAATTTGATACTGTCCTACAAACCTCTGCACTTGGAGACCCAACAACGTCTACAAGAAGAAGGTCGTGTAGTAGACATCAAGCTCTTTTTTGGCGCTGTTGCCAGGGAGGTTAGTGCTTGAAGGTATATCTTTAGATCTTGTAATCGAATCTTTTTGTTTCTTGTTTTAGCACTAGTTTAGTTTAAAAAAGAAAACTACAAAAAATATGGAATTGAGTCTACCTCATACGCTTCATATTTTTAATATCTTTCATGAGTATGATGGAAAGTAAAATTGTACCAAAGTGTTAGAAGAAGAATGCATTAAAATGTTTGGAACTAAATATTTGAATGATGAGCATGATTGCAATGTTGTTAGTATGAAATCCTTGAATATCCATGGTACTAATGATGATTGCATTAGTTATGATGAAAATGTATCTTATAAACATGCCAATTTTTGTGGAGTGCATTGGGTTTGTAAGTACACACTGTTGGGTTTCGTAGTAAGTTCAAAAAAATTCCTACGCACACGCAAGATCATGGTGATGTATAGCAACGAGAGGGGAGAGTGTTGTCTACATACCCTTGTAGACCGTAAGCGGAAGCGTTAGCACAACACGGTTGATGTAGTCGTACGTCTTCACGGCCCGACCGATCAAGCACCGAAACTACGGCACCTCCGAGTTCTAGCACACGTTCAGCTCGATGACGTCCCTCGAACTCTGATCCAGCCGAGTGTCGAGGGAGAGTTCCGTCAGCACGACGGCGTGGTGACGATCTTGATGTTCTACCGTCGCAGGGCTTCGCCTAAGCACCGCTACGATATTATCGAGGTGGACTATGGTGGAGGGGGGCACCGCACACGGCTAAGAGATCCAAGGGATCAATTGTTGTCCCTTTGGTGCTAGCCCTGCCCCTCTATTTATATGTTGAGCCCCGGGGTCGAAACTTGGAGCAAAAGCCTCCTCAAAGTCGGTTTTTCCCGAAAGGCAAGAGTCCCACTCGGACTCCAGGACCAAACGCCACAATCCTTGGCGTCTGGCCCAGACGCCATGGGCCTCGGCGTCTGGCCCAGGGCCAGACGCCAGGGTCTCCGGCGTTTGGCCCCCTGGACTCCGCAAAACTCCTTTTGCACCGATCTAAAGCCTCATGGGCTTGACCCCTTGGCCTAACCATATCATCCAATATATGAATCTTTACGTCTCGACCATTTCGAGACTCCTCGTCATGTCCCCAATCTCATCCGGGACTCCGAACTCCTTCGGTACATCAAAACATGTAAACTCATAATATAACTGTCATCGTAACCTTAAGCGTGCGGACCCTACGGGTTCGAGAACAATGTAGACATGACCGAGACACGTCTCCGGTCAATAACCAATAGCGGGACCTGGATGCCCATATTGGCTCCTAAATATTCTACGAAGATCTTTATCGGTCAGACCGCATAACAACATACGTTGTTCCCTTTGTCATCGGTATGTTACTTGCCCGAGATTCGATCGTCGGTATCCAATACCTAGTTCAATCTCGTTACCGGCAGGTCTATTTACTCGTTCCGTAATACATCATCTCACAACTAACATATTAGTTGTAATGCTTGCAAGGCTTATGTGATGTGTATTACCGAGAGGGCCCAGAGATACCTCTCCGACAATCGGAGTGACAAATCCTAATCTTGAAATACGCCAAATCAACATCGACCATTGGAGACACCTGTAGTACTCCTTTATAATCACCCAGTTACGTTGTGACGTTTGGTAGTACCCAAAGTGTTCCTCCGGTAAACGGGAGTTGCATAATCTCATAGTCATAGGAACATGTATAAGTTATGAAGAAAGCAATAGCAACATACTAAACGATCGTGTGCTAAGCTAATGGAATGGGTCATGTCAATCAGATCATTCTACTAATGATGTGACCTCGTTAATCAAATAACAACTCATTGTTCATGGTTAGGAAACATAACCATCTTTGATTAACGAGCTAGTCAAGTAGAGGCATACTAGTGACACTTTGTTTGTCTATGTATTCACACATGTATTATGTTTCCGGTAAATACAATTCTAGCATGAATAATAAACATTTATCATGATTATAAGGAAATAAATAATAACTTTATTATTGCCTCTAGGGCATATTTCCTTCAGTCTCCCACTTAAACTAGAGTCAATAATCTAGTTCACATCGCCATGTGATTTAACAGCAATAGTTCACATCACCATGTGATTAACACCCATAGTTCACATCCCTAAGTGACCAACACCCAAAGGGTTTACTAGATTCAGTAATCTAGTTCACATCGCTATGTGATTAACACCCAAGGAGTACTAAGGTGTGATCATGTTTTGCTTGTGAGAGAATCTTAGTCAACGGGTCTGCCACATTCAGATCCTCATGTATTTTGCAAATTTCTATGTCAACAATGCTCTGCATGGAGCTACTCTAGCTAATTGCTCCCACTTTCAATATGTATGTAGATCGAGACTTAGAGTCATCTAGATTAGTGTCAAACTTGTATCGGCGTAACCCTTTACGACGAACCTTTTTTCACTTCCATAATAGAGAAACATATCCTTATTCCACTAAGGACAATTTTGACCGCTGTCCAGTGATCTACTCCTAGATCACTATTGTACTCCCTTGCCAAACTCAGTGCAGGGTATACAATAGATCTGGTACACAGCATGGCATACTTTATAGAACCTATGACTGAGGCATAGGAAATGACTTTCATTCTCTTTCTATTTTTGCCGTGGTCGGGCTTTGAGTCTTACTCAACTTCACACCTTGTAACACAGGCAAGAACTCTTTCTTTGACTGTTCCATTTTGAACTACTTCAAAATCTTGTCAAGGTATGTACTCATTGAAAAAACTTATCAAGCGTCTTGATCTATCTCTATAGATCTTGAAACTCAATATGTAAGCAGCTTCACCGAAGTCTTTCTTTGAAAAACTCCTTTCAAACACTCCTTTTATGCTTTACAGAATAATTCTACATTATTTCCGATCAACAATATGTCATTCACGTATACTTATCAGAAATGTTGTAGAGCTCCCACTCACTTTCTTGTAAATACAGGCTTCTCCGAAAGTCTGTATAAAACCAAATGCTTTGATCACACTATCAAAACGTTTATTCCAACTCCGAGAGGCTTGCACTAGTCCATAAATGGATCGCTGGAGCTTGCACACTTTGTTAGCTCCCTTTGGATCGACAAAACCTTCCGGTTGCATCATATACAACTCTTCTTCCAGAAACCCATTCAGGAATGCAGTTTTGACATCCATCTGCCAAATTTCATAATCATAAAATGCGGCAATTGCTAACATGATTCGGACGGACTTAAGCATCGCTACGGGTGAGAAGGTCTCATTGTAGTCAATCCCTTGAACTTGCAGAAAACCTTTTGCGACAAGTCGAGCTTTCTAGACAGTAACATTACCATCAGCGTCAGTCTTCTTCTTAAAGATCCATTTATTCTCAATTGCTTGCCGATCATCGGGCAAGTCAACCAAAGTCCATACTTTGTTCTCATACATGGATCCCATCTCAGATTTCATGGCTTCAAGCCACTTTGCGGAATCTGGGCTCATCATCGCTTCTTCATAGTTCGTAGGTTCAGTAGTATCTTGTTCTGAAGTTTCATCATTGCTAACAGGATTACCGTACCACTCTGGCGCGGATCTTACTCTAGTTGATCTACGAGGTTCAGTAGTATCTTGTTCTGAAGTTTCATGATCATCATCATTAGCTTCCTCACTAACTGGTGTAGGTGTCACAAAAACAGTTTTCTGTGATGTACTACTTTCCAATAAGGGAGCAGGTACAGTTACCTCGTCAAGTTCTACTTTCCTCCCACTCACTTCTTTCAAGAGAAACCCCTTCTCCAGAAAGTTTCCGAATTTAGCAAAAAAAGTCTTGCCTTCGGATCTGCGGTAGAAGGTGTATCCAATAGTTTCCTCTGGATATCCTATGAAGACGCACTTCTCCGATTTGAGTTTGAGCTTATCAGGATGAAATTTTTTCATATAAGCATTGCAACCCCAAACTTTAAGAAACGATAGCTTAGGTTTCTTGCCAAACCATAGTTCATATGGTGTCGCCTCAACGGATTTAGATGGTGCCCTATTTAATGTGAATGTAGCTGTCTTTAATGCATAACCCCAAAACGATAGTGGTAGATCCGTAAGAGACATCATAGATTGCACTATATATCTAATAAAGTACGGTTATGACGTTCGGACACACCATTATGCTGTGGTGTTCCATGTGGCATGAGTTTGTGAAACTATTCCACATTGTTTTAATTGAAGACCAAACTCGTAACTCAAATATTTGTCTCCGCGATCAGATCGTAGAAACTTTATTTTCTTGTCACGATGATTTTCCACTTCACTCTGAAATTCTTTGAACTGTTCAAATGTTTCAAACTTATGTTTCATCAAGTAGATATCCCCATATCTGCTCAAATCATCTGTGAAGGTCAGAAAATAATGATACCTGCTGCAAGCTTTAATATTCACCGGACCACATACATCAGTATGTATGATCTCCAACAAATCTGTTGCTTGCTTCATTGTTCCGGAGAACGGCGTTTCAGTCATCTTGCCCAAAAGGCATGGTTCGCAAGCATCAAGTGATTCATAATCAAGTGATTCCAAAATCCCATCAGCATGGAGTTTCTTCATGCGCTTTACACCAATATGACCTAAACGGCGGTGCTACAAATAAGTTGCACTATCATTATTAACTTTGCATCTTTTGGTTTCAATATTATGATTATGTGTATCACTACGATCGAGATCCAACGAACTATTTTCATTGGGTGTGTAACCATATAAGGTTTTATTCATGTAAACAGAACAACAATTTATTCTCTTACTTAAATGAATAACCGTATTACAATAAACATGATCAAATCATATTCATGCTCAACGCAAACACCAAATAACACTTATTCAGGTTCAACACTAATCCCGAAAGTATAGGGAGTGTGCGATGATGATCATATCAATCTTGGAACCACTTCCAACACACATCGTCACTTCACCCTTAACTAGTCTCTGTTTATTCTGCAACTCCCGTTTCGAGTTACTAATCTTAGCAACTGAACTAGTATCAAATACTGAGGGGTTGCCATAAACACTAGTAAAGTACACATCAATAACATGTATATAAAATATACTTATGTTCACTTTGCCATCCTTCTTATCTGCCAATCACTTGGGGTAGTTCCGCTTCCAGTGACCAGTCCCTTTGCAGTAGAAACACTTAGTCTCAGGCTTAGGACCAGACTTGGGCTTCTTCACTTGAGCAGCAACTTGCTTGCCATTCTATTTGAAGTTCCCCTTCTTCCCTCTGCCCTTTTCTTGAAACTAGTGGTCTTGTCTACCATCAACACTTGATGTTTTTCTCGATTTCTACCTTCGTCAATTTCCGCATTACGAAGAGCTTGGGAATTGTTTCCGTTATCCCTTGCATATCATAGTTCATCACGAAGTCCTACTAACTTGGTGATGGTGACTAGAGAATTCTGTCAATCACTATCTTATCTGGAAGATTAACTCCCACTTGATTCAAGCGATTGTTGTACTCAGACAATCTGGGCACATGCTCACTAGTTGAGCGATTCTCCTCCATCTTTTAGCTATAGAACTTGTTGGAGACTACATATCTCTCAACTCGGGTATTTGCTTGAAATATTAACTTCAACTCCTGGAACATCTCATATGCTCCATGACGTTCAAAACGTCGTTGAAGTCCCGATTCTAAGCCATTAAGCATGGTGCACTAAACTATCAAGTAGTCATCATATTGAGCTAGCCAAACGTTCATAACGTCTGCATCTGCTCCTGCAATAGGTCCGTCACCTAGCGGTGCATCAAGGACATAATTCTTCTGTGCAGTAATGAGGATAAACCTCAGATCACGGATCCAATCCGCATCATTGCTACTAACATTTTTCAACATGATTTTCTCTAGGAACATATCAAAATAAACACAGGGAAGCAACAACGCGAGCTATTGATCTACAACATAATTTGCAAAATACTACCAGGACTAAGTTCATGATAAATTAAAGTTCAATTAATCATATTATTTAAGAACTCCCACTTAGATAGACATCCCTCTAATCCTCTAAGTGATTACTTGATCCAAATCAACTAAACCATGACCGATCATCACGTGAGATGGAGTAGTTTTCAATGGTGAACATCGTTATGTTGATCATATCTACTATATGATTCACGCTCGACCTTTCGGTCTCCGTGTTCCGAGGCCATATCTGTATATGCTAGGCTCGTCAAGTTTAACCTGAGTATTCTGCGTGTGCAAAACTGGCTTGCACCCGTTGTAGATGGACGTAGAGCTTATCACACCCGATCATCACGTGGTGTCTGGGCACGACGAACTTTGGCAACGGTGCATACTCAGGGAGAACACTTCTTGATAATTTAGTGAGAGATCATCTTATAATGCTACCGTCAATCAAAGCAAGATAAGATGCATAAAAAGATAAACATCACATGCAATCAATATAAGTGATATGATATGGCCATCATCATCTTGTGCTTGTGATCTCCATCTCCAAAGCACCGTCATGATCACCATCGTCACCGGCGCGACACCTTGATCTCCATCGTAGCATCGTTGTCGTCTCGCCAATCTTATGCTTCCACGACTATCACTACCGTTTAGTAATAAAGTAAAGCATTACATCGCGATTGCATTGCATACAATAAAGCGACAACCATATGGCTCCTGCCAGTTGCCCATAACTCGGTTACAAAACATGATCATCTCATACAATAAAATTCAGCATCATGCTTTGACCATATCACATCACAACATGCCCTGCAAAAACAAGTTAGACGTCCTCTACTTTGTTGTTGCATGTTTTACGTGGCTACTACGGGCTTAAGTAAGAACCAATCTCACCTACGCATCAAAACCACAACGATAGTTTGTCAAATAGACTCTGTTTTAACCTTCTCAAGGACCGGGCGTAGCCATACTCGGTTCAACTAAAGTTGGAGAGACAGTCGCCCGCAAGCCATCTATGTGCAAAGCACGTCGAGGGAACCGGTCTCGCGTAAGCGTACGCGTAAGGTTGGTCCGGGTCGTCTCGTCCAACAATACCGCCGAACCAAAGTATGACATGCTGGTAGGCAGTATGACTTGTATCGTCCACAACTCACTTGTGTTCTACTCGTGCATATAACATAAACATAAGTAACCTAGGCTCGGATGCCACTGTTGGGTTTCGTAGTGATTTCAAAAAATTTCCTACGCACACGCAAGATCATGGTGATGTATAGCAACGAGAGGGGAGAGTGTTGTCTACATACCCTTGTAGACCGTAAGCGGAAGCGTTAGCACAACGCGGTTGATGTAGTCGTACGTCTTCACGGCCCGACCGATCAAGCACCGAAACTACGGCACCTCCGAGTTCTAGCACACGTTCAGCTCGATGACGTCCCTCGAACTCCGATCCAGCCGAGTGTCGAGGGAGAGTTCCGTCAGCACGACGGCGTGGTGACGATCTTGATGTTCTACCGTCGCAGGGCTTCGCCTAAGCACCGCTACGATATTATCGAGGTGGACTATGGTGGAGGGGGGCACCGCACACGGCTAAGAGATCCAAGGGATCAATTGTTGTCCCTTTGGTGCTAGCCCTGCCCCTCTATTTATATGTTGAGCCCCGGGGTCGAAACTTGGAGCAAAAGCCTCCTCAAAGTCGGTTTTTCCCGAAAGGCAAGAGTCCCACTCGGACTCCAGGACCAAACGCCACAATCCTTGGCGTCTGGCCCAGACGCCATGGGCCTCGGCGTCTAGCCCAGGGCCAGACGCCAGGGTCTCCGGCGTTTGGCCCCCTGGACTCCGCAAAACTCCTTTTGCACCGATCTAAAGCCTCATGGGCTTGACCCCTTGGCCTAACCATATCATCCAATATATGAATCTTTACGTCTCGACCATTTCGAGACTCCTCGTCATGTCCCCAATCTCATCCGGGACTCCGAACTCCTTCGGTACATCAAAACATGTAAACTCATAATATAACTGTCATCGTAACCTTAAGCGTGCGGACCCTACGGGTTCGAGAACAATGTAGACATGACCGAGACACGTCTCCGGTCAATAACCAATAGCGGGACCTGGATGCCCATATTGGCTCCTACATATTCTACGAAGATCTTTATCGGTCAGACCGCATAACAACATACGTTGTTCCCTTTATCATCGGTATGTTACTTGCCCGAGATTCGATCGTCGGTATCCAATACCTAGTTCAATCTCGTTACTGGCAAGTCTCTTTACTCGTTCCGTAATACATCATCTCACAACTAACATATTAGTTGTAATGCTTGCAAGGCTTATGTGATGTGTATTACCGAGAGGGCCCAGAGATACCTCTCCGACAATCGGAGTGACAAATCCTAATCTCGAAATACGCCAACCCAACATCGACCATTGGAGACACCTGTAGTACTCCTTTATAATCACCCAGTTACGTTGTGACGTTTGGTAGTACCCAAAGTGTTCCTCCGGTAAACGGGAGTTGCATAATCTCATAGTCATAGGAACATGTATAAGTTATGAAGAAAGCAATAGCAACATACTAAACGATCGTGTGCTAAGCTAATGGAATGGGTCATGTCAATCAGATCATTCTACTAATGATGTGACCTCGTTAATCAAATAACAACTCATTGTTCATGGTTAGGAAACATAACCATCTTTGATTAACGAGCTAGTCAAGTAGAGGCATACTAGTGACACTTTGTTTGTCTATGTATTCACACATGTATTATGTTTCCGGTAAATACAATTCTAGCATGAATAATAAACATTTATCATGATTATAAGGAAATAAATAATAACTTTATTATTGCCTCTAGGGCATATTTCCTTCACACACCAAATAGGGAAGATAGATATTGCAAGAGGCATAAGTACTTAGAAACTAAATTGTTTCAAGAAAGGCTAGATGATTCTGCTGAAAATTTAAATTTTCTTTGCCGTACTTGTGGACTTTGCAATGAACAGAGTCATTTAGCTATCTGATGCAAATTGTTTCATGATCTAATCGTGTCCAAAAATTGTGATGACTTGATTTCCCTTGCACATTATAATGAACTCAGTTTGCTTATGGGTTACGAACAAATTAAACGTATAACTAAGCATCTTCCAGAATTTGCCCGTTATAAACTTCTTGGTTTTGATCTAGAGGAAATTTATATGTATTATGCGGTGAATTGCATTGAAAATCCTTATATTGCCAATTACATAAAGAAAAGAAAACAAATAGAGGATGAATAGAATACTAATGAAAGGGAAGAGACTTCCCAATACCCTTCTATTATTTCTTATGATGAATCAGGTAACGAGGAGGAGCCTCCTATTCAACCAATCTCATTAATAAGGAGCTCCAAAAATAGGATTGAACCCACACATTATGTGGTGAAGAAGAAGAAGAAAAGAAAAAGGAAGAGAGGTGAAAGATATATCCCCCAAATAATGCTGCTCCTATTACTATTGTGCCTCATGAAAATATAATTGTGGAAGATAATGATACTTCTTATGATCTTGAAAATCTTTTTGGCACTTGCTTGGAAGAATATGATAATTACTATACTATTGGTGCTATCCATACTATTAATGATGAGAGTGATTATGCTTATGATATGAAAAGGCCCAAGCTTGGGGATGCTATGTTTGATGAAGATGATGTTTTTGAGAATATATTTGCTGCAATTAATGTTTGTCCCAAGCTTGGGGATGCTACATTTAATGAAGATGATATTTTTAGTCTCCCAAGTTTTGATATGCAAATTTATAATGATGATAGCATGCCTCCTACCTATGATGATTATTGTGATGATACTTATGCTATAAAAAGTAGTGATTATATTTATAAAACTTGTCATGATTATGGTTACCCCTTTTCTGAACATTACTCTTTTAATGTGGAAACAATTTATAGTATTCGAGTCACTTATGATACTCCCACTATTCCGAATGAGAAGAATCTTGCTTATGTGGAGAGTAGTAAATTTTCTATGCTTGTAGATCATGAAAAGAATGCTTTAGGTGCTGGTTATATTGTTGAATTAATTCATTATGCTACTGAAAATTATTATGAGGGAGGAATATATGCTTGTAGGAATTGCAATAATATCAAGTTTCCTCTCTATGTGCTTAAAGTTTCAAAGTTATGCTTGTTTTGCCTTCCCATGCTAGTTGATTATTGTTCCCATAAGTTGTTTGCTCACAAAATCTGTATGCGTAGTAAGTGGGTTAGACTTAAATGTGTTAGTCATATTCTTCATGATGCTCTCTTTATATTTCAATTCTTATCCTTTATGTGAGCATCATTGAAATCATCATGCCTAGCTAGGAGCGTTAAACGATAGCGCCTGTTGGGAGGCAACCCAATTTTATTTTTGTTGCTTTTTTTCTGCTGTTTAGTAATAAATAATTTATCTAGCCTCTGTTATTATTGAGTTTTTATGTTTTAATTAGTGTTTGTGCCAAGTAGAACCGTTGGGAAGACTTGGGGAAAGTCTTGTTGATCATGCTGTAAAAAACAGAAACTTTAGTGCTCACGAGAATTGCTGCCATTTTTATTGGAGAGTGCTATTTAGTTAATTCTTTTTGAAGATGATTAACAGATAAATTCCTCAAGTACACCAATTTATTTGAGAATTTTATGAGTTCCAGAAGTGGTCGAAACCTACAGATTACTATAGACTGTTCTGTTTTTGACAGATTCTGTTTTCATTGTGTTGTTTGCTTATTTTGATGAATCTATGAGTAGTATCGGAGGGTATGAACCATAGAGACGTTGGAATACAGTAGATATTACACCAATATGAATTTAGAATGAGTTCACAACAGTACCTAAGTGGTGATTTATTTTCTTACACTAACGGAGCTTACGAGTTTTCTGTTAAGTTTTGTGTTGTGAAGTTTTCAAGTTTTGGGTGAAGATTTGATGGACTATGGAATAAGAAGTGGCAAGACCCTAAGCTTAGGGATGCCCATGGCACCCCAAGATAATCAAGGACAACCAAAATCCTAAGCTTGGGGATGCCCCGGAAGGCATCCCCTCTTTCGTCTTCGTTCATCGGTAACTTTACTTGGAGCTATATTTTTATTCACCACATGATATTGCTACCTCTTGAGCTTGCGTTGGATTTCCCCGAAGAGGAAAGGATGATGCAGTAGAGTAGTGTAAGTATTTCCCTCAGTTTTTGAGAACCAAGGTATCAATCCAGTAGGAGGCCACGCTCAAGTCCCTCGTACCTGCACAAAAGATAGCTACTCGCAACCAACGCGATTAGGGGTTGTCAATCCCTTCACGGTCACTTACGAGAGTGAGATCTGATAGATATAATATTTTTGGTATTTTTGGTATAGAGATGCAAAGTGAAAAGTAAAAGGCAAAGTAAAAAAGCAAAGCAAGATTAAAGTGACGGAGATTGATATGATGAGAATAGACCCGGGGGCCATAGGTTTCACTAGTGGCTTCTCTGAAGAGCATAAGTATTCTACGGTGGGTGAACAAATTACTGTTGAGCAATTGACAGAATTGAGCATAGTTAGGAGAATATCTAGGCATGATCATGTATATAGGCATCACGTCCGTGAAAAGTAGACCGAAACGATTCTGCATCTACTACTATTACTCCACTCATCGACCGCTATCCAGCATGCATCTAGAGTATTAAGTTAAAAACAGAGTAACGCTTTAAGCAAGATGACATGATGTAGAGAGATAACTTCATGCAATATGAAATAAATCCCATCTTGTTATCCTCGATGGCAACGTTGCAATACGTGCCTTGCTGCCCCTTCTGTCACTGGGAAAGGACACCGCAAGATCGAACCCAAATTTAAGCACTTCTCCTGTGGCAAGAACTACCAATCTAGTTGGCCAAATCAAACGGATAATAAGAAGAGACTTGCAAAGATAACCAATCATACATAAAAGAATTCAGAGAAGATTCAAATATTATTCATAGATAGACTTGATCATAAACCCACAATTCATCGGTCTCAACAAACACACCGCAAAAAGAAGAAGATTACATCGAATAGATCTCCATGAGAGAGGGGGAGAACTTTGTATTGAGATCCAAAAAGAGAGAAGAAGCCATCTAGCTAATAACTATGGACCTGAAGGTCTGAGGTAAACTACTCACACTTCATCGGAGAGGCTATGATGATGTAGAAGCCCTCCGTGACGACGGCCCTCTTCGGCGGAGCTCCGGAACAGGCCCCAAGATGGGATCTCGTGGATACAGAAAGTTGTGGCGGAGGAATTAGGTTTTTTTGGCTCCGTCCTTGTTCGTTTGGGGTACGTAGGTATATATAGGAGGAAGAAGTATGTCGGTGGAGCTTCGATGGGCCCATGAGGGTGGGGGCATGCCTGGCGGTATAGGGCGCACCCCCTACCTCGTGCCCACCTCGAAGATTCCTTGGCGTAGGGTCCAAGTCTCCTGGGTCATATTCGGGAAGAAAATCACGTTCCAGAAAGGTTTATTCCGTTTGGACTCCGTTTGATATTCCGTTTCTTCGAAACACTGAAATAGGCAAAAACAACAATTCTGGGCTGGGCCTCCGGTTAATAGGGTAGTCCCAAAAATAATATAAAAGTGGAAAATAAATCCCAATATAGTCCAAAACGGTAGATAATATAGCATGGAGCAATCAAGAATTATAGATACGTTGGAGACGTATGAGATATGTGTTTTGCTTGGAGCATCGTTTTATTTTATTTAGTTTTCCTTGCTGTTTGAATAAAATACCAAGATCTTAAATTCTTAAATGTTAGAGAGTCTTAACATAGTTGTATAATTATTCGACTACTCATTTATCTTCACTTATATCTTCTGGAGTAGTTTGTCATTTGCTCTAGTGCTTCACATAAATCTTTTTAGAGCACGGTGGTGCTTTTATTTTGAAGAAATAAATGAACTATCGTGCTTCACTTATATTATTTGAGAGTCTTTAGAAGAACATGGTAGTTTGCTTTGGTTATGAATTTAGTCCTAATATGATGGGCATCCAAGAGGGATATAAAAAAACTTTCATATAAAGTGCATTGAATACTATGAGAAGTTTGATACTTGATGATTGTTTTGAGATATGAGGATGGTAATATTAGAGTCATGCTAGTGAGTAGTTGTGAATTTGAGAGATACTTGTGTTAAAGTTTGTGATTCCCGTAGCATGCACGTATGGCAAACCGTTATGTGATGAAGTCGGAGCATGATTTATTTATTGATTGTCTTCCTTATGAGTGGCGGTCGGGGACGAGCGATGGTCTTTTCCTACCAATCTATCCCCCTAGGAGCATGCGCGTAATACTTTGTTTCGATAACTAATAAATTTTTGCAATAAGTATGTCAGTTCTTTATGACTAATCTTGAGTCCATGGATTATACGCACTCTCACCCTTCCACAATTGCTAGCCTCTCTAGTACCGCGCAACTTTCGCCGGTACCTTAAACCCACAATATACCTTCCTCAAAACAGCCACCATACCTACCTATTATGGCATTTCCATAGCCATTCCGAGATATATTGCCATGCAACTTCCCACCGTTTCGTTATTATGACATGCTCCATCATTGTCATATTGCTTTGCATGATCATGTAGTTGACATTGTATTTGTGGCAAAGTCACCGTTCATAATTCTTTCATACATGTCACTCATGCATCATTGCACATCCCGGTACACCGCCGGAGGCATTCATATAGAGTCATATCTTGTTCTAAGTATCGAGTTGTAATTCATGAGTTTTAAGTAAATAAAAGTGTGATGATCATCATTATTAGAGCATTGTCCTAGTGAGGAAAGGATGATGGAGACTATGATTCCCCCACAAGTCGGGATGAGACTCCGGACGAAAATAAATAAATAAAAGAGGCCAAAGAAGCCCAAATAAAAAAAGAGAAAAGAGGCCATAAAAAAGAGAAGGCCCAAGTAAAAAAATAAAAAAATGAGAGAAAAAGAGAGAAGGGGCAATGCTACTATCCTTTTACCACACTTGTGCTTCAAATTAGCACCATGATCTTCATGATAGAGAGTCTCCTATGTTGTCACTTTCATATACTAGTGGGAATCTTTCATTATAGAACTTGGCTTGTATATTCCAATGATGGGCTTCCTCAAAATGCCCTAGGTCTTCGTGAGCAAGCGAGTTGGATGCACACCCACTAGTTTCTTTTGTTGAGCTTTCATACATCTATAGCTCTAGTGCATCCGTTGCATGGCAATCCATACTCACTCACATTGATATCTTTTAATGGGCATCTCCATAGCCCGTTGATACGCCTAGTTGATGTGAGACTATCTTCTCCTTTTTGTCTTCTCCACAACCACCATTCTATTCCACCTATAGTGCTATATCCAAGGCTCACGCTCATGTATTGCATCAAGATTGAAAAAGTTTGAGAACATCAAAAGTATGAAACAATTGCTTGGATTGTCATCGGGGTTGTGTATGATTTAAATATTTTGTGTGGTGAAGATGGAGCATAGCCAGACTATATGATTTTGTAGGGATAGCTTTCTTTGGCCATGCTATTTTGGGAAGACATGATTACTTTGTTAGTATGCTTGAAGTATTATTATTTTTATGTCAATATTAAACTTTTGTCTTAAATCTTATGGATCTGAATATTCTTGCCACAATAAATAAGATTACATGGATAAATATGTTAGGTACCATTCCACATCAAAAATTCTGTTTTTATCATTTACCTACTCGAGGGCGAGCAGGAATTAAGCTTGGGGATGCTGATACGACTCCAACGTATCTATAATTTTTGATTGTTCCATGCTATTATATTATCCACTTTGGATGTGTTATATGCATTTATATGCTATTTTATATGATTTTTGGGACTAACCTATTAACCCAGAGCCTAGTGCCAATTTCTGTTTTTCCCTTGTTTTAGTGTTTCGCAGAAAAGGAATATCAAACGGAGTCCAAACGGAATGAAACCTTCGGAAAATTTATTTTTGGAAAAAAAGCAATACATGAGACTTGGAGTGCACGTCAGGGGATCAACGAGGAGAACACGAGGTAGGGGGCGCGCCCACCCCCTGGGCGCGCCCTCCACCCTCGTGGGCCCCTCGTGGCTCCCCTAATGTATTTCTTCCACCTATATATATCCATATACCCTAAAACTATCGGAGAGCAGAATAGATCGGGTGTTCCGTCGCCAGAAGCCTCCGTAGCCACCGAAAGCCAATCTAGACCAGTTCCGGCACCCTGCCAGAGGGGGAATACTTCTCCGGTGGCCATCTTCATCATCCCGGCGCTCTACATGACGAGGAGGGAGTAGTTAACCCTCGGGGCTGAGGGTATGTACCAATAGCTATGTGTTTGATCTCTCTCTCTCTTTTTTCTCTCTCTCTCTCTCTCTCGTGTTCTTGATTTGGCACGATCTTGATGTATCGCGAGCTTTGCTATTATAGTTGGATCTTATGTTTCTTCTCCCCCTCTACTCTCTTGTAATGGATTGAGTTTTCCCTTTGAAGTTATCTTATCGGATTGAGTCTTTAATGATTTGAGAACACTTGATGTATGTTTTGGTGATCAACTTGCGGGTTCCGCCCATGAACCTATGCATAGGGGTTGGCACACGTTTTCGTCTTGATTCTCTGGTAGAAACTTTGGGGCACTCTTTGAGGTTCTATGGTTTGGTTGAATAAATGAATCTGAGATTGTGTGATGCATATCGTATAATCATACCCACGGATACTTGAGGTGACATTGGAGTATCTAGGTGACATTAGGGTTTTGGTTGATTTGTGTCTTAAGGTGTTATTCTAGTACGAACTCTAGGGCTGTTTGTGACACTTATAGGAATAGCCCAACGGATTGATTGGAAAGAATAACTTTGAGGTGGTTTTGTACCCTACCATAATCTCTTCGTTCGTTCTTTGCTATTAGTGACTTTGGAGTGACTCTTTGTTGCATGTTGAGGGATCGTTATATGATCCAATTATGTTATTATTGTTGAGAGAACTTGCACTAGTGAAAGTATGAACCCTAGGCCTTGTTTCCTAGCATTTCAATACCGTTTACGCACACTTTTATCATTAGTTACCTTGCTGTTTTTATATTTTCAGATTACAAAAACCTATATCTTGTTGGAAATATGCCCTAGAGGCAATAATAAAAGCATTATTATTATATTTCCTTGTTCATGATAATTGTCTTTATTCATGCTATAATTGTGTTATCCGGAAATCGTAATACATGTGTGAATAATAGACACCAACATGTCCCTAGTAAGCCTCTAGTTGACTAGCTCGTTGATTAACAGATAGTCATGGTTTCCTGACTATGGACATTAGATGTCATTGATAACGGGATCACATCATTAGGAGAATGATGTGATGGACAAGACCCAATCCTAAACATAGCACAAGATCGTATAGTTCGTTTGCTAGAGTTTTCCAATGTCAAGTATCTTTTCCTTAGACCATGAGATCGTGTAACTCCCGGATACCGTAGGAGTGCTTTGGGTGTGCCAAACGTCACAATGTAACTGGGTGACTATAAAGGTATACTACGGGTATCTCCGAAAGTGTCTGTTGGGTTGACATGGATCAAGACTGGGATTTTTCACTCCGTATGACGGAGAGGTATCACTGGGCCCACTCGGTAATGCATCATCATTATGAGCTCAAAGTGACCAAGTGTCTGGTCACGGGATCATGCATTACGGTACGAGTAAAGTGACTTGTCGGTAACGAGATTGAATGAGGTATTGGGATACCGACGATCGAATCTCGGGCAAGTAACATACCGATTGACAAAGGGAATTGTATACGGGGTTGCTTGAATCCTCGACATCGTGGTTCATCTGATGAGATCATCGTGGAGTATGTGGGAGCCAACATGGGTATCCAGATCCCGCTGTTGGTTATTGACCGGAGAGTCATCTCGGTCATGTCTACATATCTCCCGAACCCGTAGGGTCTACACACTTAAGGTTCGGTGACGCTAGGGTTGTAGGGATATGTATATGCAGTAACCCGAATGTTGTTCGGAGTCCCGGATGAGATCCCGGACGTCACGAGGAGTTTCGGAATGGTCCGGAGGTAAAGATTTATATATGGGAAGTCCTGTTTCGGCCATCGGGACAAGTTTCGGGGTCATCGGTATTGTACCGGGACCACCAGAAGGGTCCCGGGGGGGGGGGGCCACCGGGTGGGGCCACCTGCCCCGGGGGCCACATGGGCTGTAGGGGCTGCGCCTTGGCCTACATGGGCCAAGGGCACCAGCCCCAATAGGCCCATGCGCCTAGGGTTTCCAAAGGGGAGGAGTCCCACTAGTGGAAGGCACCCCTAGGTGCCTTGGGGGGAAGGGAAACCTCCCTTGCCGCCGCCCCCTAGGAGATTGGATCTCCTAGGCCGCCCCCCCCCCCCTTGGCCCTCCTATATATAAGGGGGGAAGGAGGGCTTTTTGATCCACTCCTTTGGTTGCCTCCTTCTCCCTCTCCAACACCTCCTCCTCCTCCATAGCGCTTGGCGAAGCCCTGACGGAGTACTGCAGCTCCATCACCACCACGCCGTCGTGCTGCTGCTGGTGCCATATTCCTCAACCTCTTATTCCCTCTTGCTGGATCAAGAAGAAGGAGATGTTACGCTGACCGTACGTGTGTTGAACGCGGAGGTGCCGTCCGTTCGGTGCTAGGATCTCCGGTGATTTGGATCACGTCGTGTTCGACTACCTCATCCCCGTTCTTTGAACGCTTCCGCTCGCGATATACAAAGGTATGTAGATGCATCCGATCACTCGTTGCTAGATGAACTCATAGATGGATCTTGGTGAAACCGTAGGAAATTTTTTGTTTTCTGCAACGTTCTCCAACAGTGGCATCATGAGCTAGGTCTATGCGTAGTTCTTCTTGCGCGAGTAGAACACAATTTGTTGTGGGCGTAGACGTTGTCAACTTTCTTGCCGCTACTAGTCTTATCTTGCTTCAGCGGTATTGTGGGATGAAGCGGCCTGGACCAACCTTACACATACGCTTACGTGAGACCGGTTCCACCGACCAACATGCACTAGTTGCATAAGGTGGCTGGCGGGTGTCTGTCTCTCCCACTTTAGTTGGAGCGGATTCGATGAAAAGGGTCCTTATGAAGGGTAAATAGAAGTTGACAAATCACGTTGTGGCTTTCACGTAGGTAAGAAAACGTTCTTGCTAGAACCCTAATTTAGCCACGTAAAACTTGCAACAACAATTAGAGGACGTCTAACTTGTTTTTGCAGCAAGTGCTTTGTGATATGATATGGCCAAAGTTGTGATGAATGATGAATGATCTATATGTAATGTATGAGATGTTCATGCTATTGTAATAGGAATCACAACTTGCATGTCGATGAGTATGACAACCGGCAGGAGCCATAGGAGTTGTCTTTATTTTTTGTATGACCTGCGTGTCATTGAGAAACGCCATGTAAATTACTTTACTTTATTGCTAAACGCGTTAGCCATAGTAGTAGAAGTAATAGTTGGCGAGCAACTTCATGGAGACACGATGATGGAGATCATGATGATGGAGATCATGGTGTCATGCCGGTGACAGGATGATCATGGAGCCCCAAGATGGAGATCAAAGGAGCTATGTGATATTGGCCATATCATGTCACTATTATTATTTGATTGCATGTGATGTTTATCATGTTTTTGCATCTTGTTTGCTTAGAACGACGGTAGTAAATAAGATGATCCCTCATAATAATTTCAAGAAAGTGTTCCCCCTAACTGTGCACCGTTGCGACAGTTCGTTGTTTCAATGCACCGCGTGATGGTCGGGTGTTTGATTCTTACGTTCACATACAATGGGTGTAAGACAGATTTACACATGCAAAACACTTAGGTTGACTTGACGAGCCTAGCATGTGTATAGACATGGCCTCGGAACACAGAAGACCGAAAGGTCGAGCATGAGTCGTATAGAAGATACGATCAACATGAAGATGTTCACCGACATTGACTAGTCCGTCTCACGTGATGATCGGACATGGCCTAGTTGACTCGGATCATGTTATACTTAGATGACTAGCAGAGGGATGTCTATCTAAGTGGGAGTTCATTGATTAATTTGATTAGATGAACTTTATTATCATGAACTTAGTCTAAAAATCTTTGCAATATGTCTTGTAGATCAAATGGCCAACGTAGTCCTCAACTTCAACACGTTCCTAGAGAAAACCAAGTTGAAAGACGATGGCAGCAACTATACGGACTGGGTCCGGAACCTGAGGATCATCCTCATAGCTGCCAAGAAAGATTATGTCCTACAAGCACCGCTAGGTGATCCACCCGTCCCACAGAACCAAGACGTTATGAACGCTTGGCAGACACGTGCTGATGACTACTCCCTCGTTCAGTGCGGCATGCTTTACAGCTTAGAGCCGGGGCTCCAAAAGCGTTTTGAGAGACATGGAGCATATGAGATGTTCGAAGAGCTGAAAATGGTTTTTCAAGCTCATGCCCGAATCGAGAGATATGAGGTCTCCGACAAGTTCTTCAGCTGTAAGATGGAGGAAAATAGTTCTGTCAGTGAGCACATACTCACTATGTCTGGGTTACATAACCGCTTGACTCAGCTGGGAGTTAATCTCCCGGATGACGCGACCATTGACAGAATCCTCCAGTCACTTCCACCGAGCTACAAGAGCTTTGTGATGAACTTCAATATACAGGGGATGGAAAAGACCATTCTTGAAGTATTTGCTATGCTGAAATCAGCAGAGGTAGAAGTCAAGAAGGAACATCAAGTGTTGATGGTGAATAAAACCACTAAGTTCAAGAAGGGAAAGGGTAAAAAGAACTTCAAGAAGGACGGCAAAGGAGTTGCCGCGCCCGGCAAGCAAGCTGCTGGGAAGAAGCCAAAGAATGGACCCAAGCCCGAGACTGTTGCAAGGGAAGTGGTCACTGGAAGCGGAACTGCCCCAAATACTTAGCGGACAAGAAGGCAGGCAAAACAAAAGGTATATATGATATACACGTAATTGATGTGTACCTTACTAGTACCCGTAGTAGCTCCTGGGTATTTGATACCGGTGCAGTTGCTCACATTTGTAACTCAAAGCAGGGGCTGCGGAATAAGCGAAGACTGGCAAAGGACGAGGTGATGATGCGCGTCGGGAATGGTTCCAAGGTCAATGTGATCGCCGTCGGCACGCTACCTCTATATTTACCTTCGGGATTAGTTTTAAACCTTAATAATTGTTATTTAGTGCCAGCTTTGAGCATGAACATTGTATCGGGATCTCGTTTAATTCGAGATGGCTACTCATTTAAATCCGAGAATAATGGTTGTTCCATTTATATGAGAGATATGTTTTATGGTCATGCTCCTATGGTGAATGGTTTATTCTTAATGAATCTCGAGCGTAATGCTACACATATTCATAGTGTGAGTACCAAAAGATGTAAGGTTGATAATGATAGTCCCACATACTTGTGGCACTGCCGCCTTGGTCACATAGGTGTCAAACACATGAAGAAGCTCCATGCAGATGGACTTTTAGAGTCTCTTGATTACGAATCATTTGACACGTGCGAACCATGCCTCATGGGTAAGATGACCAAGACTCCGTTCTCAGGAACAATGGAGCGAGCAACCAACTTATTGGAAATCATACATACTGATGTGTGTGGTCCAATGAGTGTTGAGGCTCGCGGTGGCTATCGTTATGTTCTCACCCTCACTGATAATTTGAGTAGATATGGGTACATCTACTTAATGAAACACAAGTCTGAAACCTTTGAAAAGTTCAAGGAATTTTAGAGTGAGGTTGAGAATGAACGTGACAGGAAAATCAAGTTTCTACAATCAGATCGTGGAGGAGAATACTTGAGTCACGAATTTGGCACACACTTAAGAAAATGTGGAATAGTTTCACAACTCACGCCGCCTGGAACACCTCAGCGTAATGGTGTGTCCGAACGTCGTAATCGCACTCTATTAGATATGGTACGATCTATGATGTCTCTTACCGATTTACCGCTATCTTTTTGGGGCTATGCTTTAGAGACTGCCGCATTCACTTTAAATAGGGCTCCGTCGAAATCCGTTGAGACGACACCGTTTGAATTATGGTTTGGTAATAAACCTAAGTTGTCGTTTCTAAAAGTTTGGGGATGCGATGCTTATGTCAAGAAATTTCAACCTGAAAAGCTCGAACCCAAGTCGGAAAAATGCGTCTTCATAGGATACCCTAAAGAAACTGTTGGGTATACCTTCTACCTCAGATCCGAAGGCAAGATTTTTGTTGCCAAGAATGGATTCTTTCTAGAGAAAGAGTTTCTCTCGAAAGAAGTAAGTGGGAGGAAAGTAGAACTTGATGAAGTGTTACCTCTTGAACCGGAAAATGGCACAACTCAAGAAAATGTTCCTGAGGTGCCTGCACCAACTAGAGAGGAAGTTATTGATGATGATCAAGACACTTCTGATCAAGCTCCTACTGAAATTCGAAGGTCCACAAGGACACGTTCCGCACCAGAGTGGTACGGCAACCCTGTCTTGGAAATCATGTTGTTAGACAACGGTGAACCTCCGAACTATGAAGAAGCGATGGCGGGCCCGGATTCCGACAAATGGCTAGAAGCCATGAAATCCGAGATAGGGTCCATGTATGAAAACGAAGTATGGACTTTGACTGACTTGCCCGTTGAACGGCGAGCCATAGAAAATAAATGGATCTTTAAGAAGAAGACATATGCGGATGGTAATGTGACCATCTATAAAGCTAGGCTTGTCGCTAAGGGTTATCGACAAGTTCAAGGGGTTGACTACAATGAGACTTTCTCACCGGTAGCGAAGCTAAAGTCCGTCTGAATCATGTTAGCAATTGCCGCATTCTACGATTATGAGATATGGCAAATGGACGTCAAAACGGCATTCCTTAATGGTTTCCTTAAGGAAGAACTGTATATGATGCAGCCGGAAGGTTTTGTCGATCCTAAGAATGCTGACAAGGTGTGCAAGCTCCAACGCTCGATTTATGGGCTGGTGCAAGCATCTCGGAGTTGGAACATTCGCTTTGATGAGATGATCAAAGCGTTTGGGTTTACGCAGACTTATGGAGAAGCCTGCGTTTACAAGAAAGTGAAGCTCCACCGACGTACTTCTACCTCCTATATATACCTACGTACCCCCAAACGAACAGGGGGAGCCAAAAACCTAATTCCACATCTGCAACTTTCTGTATCCACGAGATCCCATCTTGGGGCCGGTTCCGGAGCTCCGCCGGAGAGGGCCGTCATCACGGAGGGCTTCTACATCATCATAGCCTCTCCGATCAAGTGTGAGTAGTTTACCTCAGACCTTCGGGTCCATAGTTCGTAGCTAGATGGCTTCTTCTCTCTTTTTGGATCTCAATACAAATTTCTCCCCCTCTCTTGTGGAGATCTATTCAATGTAATCTTCTTCTTTTTGCGGTGTGTTTGTTGAGACCGATGAATTGTGGGTTTATGATCAAGTCTATCTATGAATAATATTTGAATCTTCTCTAAATTCTTTTATGTATGATTGGTTATCTTTGCAAGTCTCTTCGAATTATCCGTTTGGTTTGGCCAACTAGATTGGTAGTTCTTGCCATGGGAGAAGTGCTTAGCTTTGGGTTCGATCTTGCGGTGTCCTTTCCCAGTAACAGAAGGGGCAGCAAGGCATGTATTACATCGTTGCCATCGAGGATAACAAGATGGGGTTTATTTCATATTGCATGAATTTATCTCTCTACATCATGTCATCTTGCTTAAAGCGTTACTCTATTTTTAACTTAATACTCTAGATGCATGCTGGATAGCGGTCGATGAGTGGAGTAATAGTAGTAGATGCAGAATCGTTTCGGTCTACTTGTCACGGACGTGATGCCTATATACATGATCATGCCTAGATATTCTCATAACTATGCTCAATTCTGTCAATTGCTCAACAGTAATTTGTTCACCCACCGTAGAATACTTATGCTCTTGAGAGAAGCCACTAGTGAAACCTATGGCCCCTGGGTCTATTCTCATCATATCAATCTCCATCACTTTAATCTTGCTTTGGTTTTTCTTTGCCTTTTACTTTTCACTTTGCATCTCTATACCAAAAATACCAAAAATATTATATCTATCAGATCTCACTCTCGTAAGTGACCGTGAAGGGATTGACAACCCCTAATCGCGTTAGTTGCAAGTAGCTATCAATTTGTGCAGGTACGAGGGACTTGAGCGTGGCCTCCTACTGGATTGGTACATTGGTTCTCAAAGACTAAGGGAAATACTTACGCTACTCTGCTGCATCATCCTTTCCTCTTCGGGGAAATCCGACGCAAGCTCAAGAGGTAGCAAGAAGAATTTCTGGCACCGTTGCCGGGGAGGTTCGCGCAAGTCAAGATTTGACTCCCGACAACGAGCCATTTTTGGCGCCGTTGCCGGGAAGTCTATGCAAAAAGTCAACATACCAAGTACCCATCACAATCCCTATCTCTCGCATTACATTATTTGCCATTTGCCTCTCATTTTCCTCTCCCCCACTTCACCCTTGCTGTTTTATTCGCCCTCTCTTTCTCAATCTTCTTCTCCTTCTCCGCCTCTCTTTTCCGTTTGCCTTTTTCTCGCTTGCCTTTTTGTTTGCCCGTGTGTTTGATTGCTTGTTCGTCGCGATGGCTCAATCGAGATTTGGTGATCTTCACCTTAAAAGGTTAGAGGAGATCGAAAACAATGTTAGGAATTTTATTGTTTTGCAATTTGAGCATAATAATTTCTTTAGAAACGAGCTTAAGGAACAAAAAGGTTTTATGAGTTATATGAATAAAGAGCTTGATGATATGTCCAAAGAATTTGATGGTATAAGATCCCAAATTGCTCGTCTAGAAAAGATGACTGCTGAAATTTCGGATATGCAAGCCACCTTAGTCAATAAGATGGCCGCTAAACTGAATTCCTATGAAAATCAAGATGAAGATCTAAAAGTTATTGATGTATCTCCTATTAAATCTTTGTTTTGCAATAAGAATCTTGATGAAACTGAATTTGATCTTCCTTTGCCTAGAAGGCGTTCTAAAAATTCGGAGTATTTAGATTTTTATGATGAAATTGATGAAAGTGGGATTGAAAGAAATAAAAATTTAGATGTTGCTAAACCCACTATATTGGATTTGAAGGAATTTAATTATGAAAGTTGCTCTTTAATTGATTGTATTTCCTTGTTGCAATCCGTGCTAAATTCTCCACATGCTTATAGTCAAAAGAAAGCATTCACCGAACATATTGTTGATGCCTTGATGCAATCTTATGAAGAAAAACTTGAGTTGAAAGTTTCTATCCCTAGAAAACTCTATTATGAGTGGGAACCAACTATTAAAATTAAAATTAAAGATCATGAGTTTTATGCTTTGTATGATTTGGGTGCTAGTGTCTCCACTATCCCCAAAACTTTATGTGATTTGCTAGATTTCCGCGATCTTGATGATTGCTCTCTAAACTTGCATGTTGCGGACTCTACTAGTAAGAAACCTATGGTAAGGATTAATGATGTTCTTATTGTTGCAAATAGGAATTATGTGCCCATAGATTTCATTGTTCTTGATATAGATTGCAATCCTTCTTGCCCTATTATTCTTGGTAGACCTTTCCTTAGAACGGTTGGTGCGATTATTGATATGAAGGAAGGGAATATTAGATTTGAATTTCCATTAAAAAAGGGAATGGAACACTTTCCAAGAAAGAAAATAAAATTGCCATATGAAACTATCATGAGAGCCACTTATGGATTGCCTACCAAAGATGGCAATACCTAGACCTATCCCCGCTTTTATGCCTAGCTAGGGGCGTTAAACGATAGCGCTTGTTGGGAGGCAACCCAATTTTATTTTTATTCCTTGCTTTTTGCTACTGTTTAGTAATAAATAATTTATTTAGCCTGTGTTTTGGTTGTGTTTTTTGTGTTTAATTAGTGTTTGTGCCAAGTAGAACCGTTGGGAAGACTTGGGGAAAGTCTTGTTGAACTTGCTGTAAAAAACAGAAACTTTAGCGCTCACGAGAACTGCTGTCGTTTTTATTTGGAAAGTTCTATTTAGTTAATTCTTTTTTAAGATTATTGATAGATAAATTCCTCACGTCCAGAAATTTATTTTAGAATTTTTGGGGTTGCAGAAGTTTGCGTTAGTTACAGATTACTACAGACTGTTCTGTTTTTGACAGATTCTGTTTTTCGTGTGTTGTTTGCTTATTTTGACGAATCTATGGTTAGTAAAATAGTTTATAATCCATAGAGAAGTTGGAATACAGTAGGTTTAACACCAATACAAATAAAGAATTAGTTCATTACAGTACCTTGAAGTGGTCTTTTGTTTTCTTTCTCTAACGGAGCTCACGAGATTTCTATTGAGTTTTGTGTTGTGAAGTTTTCAAGTTTTGGGTGAATTCTTATGATGGATTATGGAATAAGGAGTGGCAAGACCCTAAGCTTGGGGATTCCCATGGCACCCCCAAGATAATCCAAGAACACCAAAAATTCAAAGCTTGGGGATGCCCCGGAAGGCATCCCCTCTTTCGTCCACTTCCATCAGTAATTTACTTGGAGCTATATTTTTATTCACCAACATGGTATGTGTTTTGTATGGAGCGTCTTGTATGATTTGAGTCTTTAATTTTTAGTTTACCACAATCATCCTTGCTGTACACACCTTTTGAGAGAGCCATACATGAATTAAAATTTTATAGAATACTCTATGTGCTTCACATATATCTTTTGAGCTAAGTAGTTTTGCTCTATGTGCTTCACTTATATCTTTTGAGTGTTATAATTTTGCTCTATGTGCTTCACTTAGATCTTTTAGAGCACGGGATTTGTTTTAAAGAAACTATTGATCTCTCATGCTTCACTTAAATTATTTTGAGAGTCTTAATAGCATGGTAATTTGCTTAATAATAACATGCTTGGTATTCAAGATTTGTGAAACTTTCTTTTGAGTGTGTTGAATACTAAGAAAAGTTGGATGCTTGATAATTGTTTTGAGATATGGAGGTAGTAATATAAAAGTCATGCTAGTAGAGTAATTGTGAATTTGAGAAGTGCTTGAGTTAAAGTTTGCAAGTCCCGTAGCATGCACGTATGGTAAATGTTATGCAACAAATTTGAAACATGAGGTGTTATTTGATTGTCCTCCTTATGAGTGGCGGTCGGGGACGAGCGATGGTCTTTTCCTACCAATCTATCCCCCTAGGAGCATGCGCGTAATACTTTGGTTTTTGATGGCTTGTAGATTTTTGCAATAAGTATATGAGTTCTTTATGACTAATGTTGAGTCCATGGATTATACGCACTCTCACCCTTCCATCATTGCTAGCCTCTACGGTACCGTGCATTGCCCTTTCTCACATCGAGAGTTGGCGCAAACTTCGCCGGTGCATCCAAATCTTGTGATATGATACGCTCTGTCACACATAAACCTCCTTATATCTTCCTCAAAACAGCCACCATACCTGCCTATTATGGCATTTCCATAGCCATTCCGAGATATATTGCCATGCAACTTTCCACCATCCAGTTTATCATGACACATTCATCATTGTCATATTGCTTAGCATGATCATGTAGTTGACATTGTATTTATGGCAAAGCCACCGTTCATAATTTTTTCATACTTGTCACTCTTGATTCATTGCATATCCCGGTACACCACCGGAAGCATCCATATAGAGTCATACTTTGTTCTAGTATCGAGTTGTAATCATTGAGTTGTAAATAAATAGAAGTGTGATGATCATCATTCAATAGAGCATTCTCCCAAAAAAAGGAGAAAGGCCAAAGAAAAAAGATAGCCCAAAAAGGAGAAAATAAATAAAAAAGGGGCAATGCTACTATCCTTTTTTCCACACTTGTGCTTCAAAGTAGCACCATGTTCTTAATATAGAGAGTCTCTTGAGTTATCACTTTCATATACTAGTGGGAATTTTCATTATAGAACTTGGCTTGTATATTCCAACAATGGGCCTCCTCAAGTGCCCTAGGTCTTCGTGAGCAAGCAAGTTGGATGCACACCCACTTAGTTTCTTTTGTTGAGCTTTCATACATTTATAGCTCTAGTGCATCCGTTGCATGGCAATCCCTACTCCTTGCATTAACATCAATCGATGGGCATCTCCATGGCCCATTGATTAGCCTCGTTGATGTGAGACTTTCTCCTTTTTGTCTTCTCCACATAACCCCCATCATTATATTCTATTCCACCCATAGTGCTATATCCATGGCTCACGCTCATGTATTGCATGAAAGTTTATGAGTTTGAAATTATTAAGGTATGAAACAATTGCTTAGCTTGTCATCGGGGTTGTGCATGATGAGAGCATTCTTGTGTGACGAAAATGGAGCATGACTAAACTATATGATTTTGTAGGGATGAACTTTCTTTGGCCATGTTACTTTAAGAAAACATAATTGCTTTGTTGGTTTGCTTGAAGTATTATTATTCTCTATGTCAATATGAACTTTTGTATTGAATCTTCCTAATCTAAATATTCATACCACAATTAAGAATATTTGCATTGAAATTATGCCAAGTAGCACTCCGCATCAAAAATTCTCTTTTTATCATTTACCTACTCAAGGACGAGCAGGAATTAAGCTTGGGGATGCCTGATACGTCTCCAACGTATCTATATTTTTTGGTTGCTCCATGCTATATTACCTACTGTTTTGGACTATATTGGGCTTTATTTTCCACTTTTATATTATTTTTGGGACTAACCTATTAACCGGAGGCCCAGCCTAGAATTGCTGTTTTTTTGCCTTTCAGTGTTTCGAAGAAACGGAATATCAAACGGAGTCAAAACAGAATAAACCTTTCTGGAACGTGATTTTCTTCCCGAATATGACCCAGGAGACTTGGACCCTACGCCAAGGAAGCTTCGAGGTGGGCACGAGGTAGGGGCGCGCCCTATACCCCCAGGTGCGCCCCCCACCCTCGTGGGCCCACCGAAGCTCCACCGACATACTTCTTCCTCCTATATATACCTATGTACCCCCAAACGAATAGGGGGAGCCAAAAACCTAATTCCACCGCCGCAACTTTCTTTATCCACGAGATCCAATCTTGGGGCCTATTCCGGAGCTCTGCCGGAGAGGGCCGTCATCACGGAGGGCTTCTACATCATCCTAGCCTCTCCAATGAAGTGTGAGTAGTTTACCTCAGACCTTCGGGTCCATAGTTAGTAGCTAGATGGCTTCTTCTCTCTTTTTGGATCTCAATACAAAGTTCTCCCCCTCTCTTGTGGAGATCTATTCGATGTAATCTTCTTCTTTTTGCGGTGTGTTTGTTGAGACCGATGAATTGTGGGTTTATGATCAAGTCTATCTATGAATAATATTTGAATCTTCTCTAAATTCTTTTATGTATGATTGGTTATCTTTGCAAGTCTCTTCGAATTATCCGTTTGGTTTGGCCAACTAGATTGGTAGTTCTTGCCATGGGAGAAGTGCTTAGCTTTGGGTTCGATCTTGCGGTGTCCTTTCCCAATGACAGAAGGGGCAGCAAGGCACGTATTGCATCGTTTCCATCGAGGATAACAAGATGGGGTTTATTTCATATTGCATGAATTTATCTCTCTACATCATGTCATCTTGCTTAAAGCGTTACTCTATTTTTAACTTAATACTCTAGATGCATGCTGGATAGCGGTCGATGAGTGGAGTAATAGTAGTAGATGCAGAATCGTTTCGGTCTACTTGTCACGGACGTGATGCCTATATACATGATCATGCCTAGATATTCTCATAACTATGCTCAATTCTGTCAATTGCTCAACAGTAATTTGTTCACCCACCGTAGAATACTTATGCTCTTGAGAGAAGCCACTAGTGAAACCTATGGCCCCCGGGTCTATTCTCATCATATCAATCTCCATCACTTTAATCTTGCTTTGCTTTTTTACTTTGCCTTTTACTTTTCACTTTGCATCTCTATACCAAAAATACCAAAAATATTATATCTATCAGATCTCACTCTCGTAAGTGACCGTGAAGGGATTGACAACCCCTAATCGCGTTGGTTGCGAGTAGCTATCGTTTTGTGCAGGTACGAGGGACTTGAGCGTGGCCTCCTACTGGATTGATACCTTGGTTCTCAAAAACTGAGGGAAATACTTACGCTACTCTGCTACATCATCCTTCCCTCTTTGGGTAAATCCAACGCAAGCTCAAGAGGTAGCAACTCGCGCAACCGTTACCCTCCGTGGGTTGAAGTCTCCATCAACGTGGATATACGATAGCACCACCTATCGGAACCACGACAAAAACATTCGTGTCTCCAATTGCGTTTGAATTCTCCAAACCCTTCCCTTTACATTCTTGCAAGTTGCATGCTTTATTTTCCGCTGCTCATATACTCTTTGCATGCTTGCTTGAATTGTGTTAAGATTGCTTGACTTGTCCAAAATATCTAAAATCTGCCAAAGACTAAAATTGGGAAAAGGATGGATTTTTAATTGGTCAAGTATTCTAATCACCCCCCTCTAGACATACTTTCGATCCTACAGCTGAGCTCATCAATGCTCCACAAGAAGCTAAAGATGATCTTGATGTGTATAGCAAACCCCAGAAGGATGACAAATCCATGGCTAACATGTACAAGCCTATTCCTGATGCAACCCTAGAAACTCACAAGTTGGGATCAATCTACTATCTGCTTGCTGGATTGACCACCATGAACACCATCTCGAGGCATACTTCGTTGCCTAAGTCTGGAGATCACAGGATGATACGTGGTCATTCTGTCAACTTGCTACACTTGTTTGATATTCCCCAAAAGTTCAAAGTCATGAGCTTAATGTTGAGACAGTCAAGAGGACAATGGCTGACCAAAAGAGGTCATGTGGATATACCCCACACATTCATATGTTGATCAACTCCAAGGTTGGAACTGGGACATATCTTCTTGACAATGAGCACATACCTCTTAGGCCTGATTTTGAGGACAATTAATTGTCATGGATGCATCACATCCTACTTCTGTCGAGCCCCAGGAGAAGATTGAGAAGGCAAAGGCTGCAAAGGCGGAAAAAGCAGCTAGTGCTCCAGATGCTTCAATAATGAATGTCAAGACTAAGCAAGATCAGCTCACATATCTGCTAGAGGCTACCGTGAGGATTGAGAAGAGGTTGGACACCTTGACTTAGAATCAAGAGAGCTTAGAGAGGATTATTGAGAGAAAAATCTACAACCTTGATGTGAAGGTCACATATATTCAGACCATAGTAGAGAAGCTGAGGAATGATGCTGAGGACAATGATGACAGACCAACTATAGACAGGTTCCAGTCAGTGCCAAGGGCACAGAGGTGTGCTACTGAGCCAATTGCAGATTTGATGCCTGCTCATTCTGCTCCTACCACCACAGCCACAGTTGCTCCTCCAGTATCTACTCCACCAGCTCCGCAGACATCAACTGAAGCATTTGCAGATGGACTCCTCTCAATGTCGTCTACGCACACTAGAGCTACAAGCCAGAAGACCCCTTCAGGAGCTCCCGGAGATCTTTCCCAGAGTGTCGTATAGCACTATACATTTTTAAACTTTTTGGTAACTTGTTGCCAAAGGGGGAGAAAGTGTATAGATCATAGGCTTCGAGAGAGAGCGTCTTTTGCTTTTGTTAGATTCATTTTTCTTGCTTATTGCTACCTTGGTTTGGTTGGTGTTGCTACTTATGCTACTTATGTGCTATGCTCGTGAGATACCTTATGTGATCATGTGTTTGATCATACTATGCTTAATGTGTGCTTGGATGATTATATCTATGAATGTTTATGTATGATAAATCATTTCTACCCTTGGTGATGAGTGCATATTATTTAACTCTTATCATTTTGTGTGCTCCACCAAGATGTAGGTGACATGGAAGAGTGACCCATGACACTAATCGATTGTGCATTTGCATTCGAATGGAAAAAAATTAAGTAATGCACAAATTTATGGGGAGCTTTTGCTTATCACATACTTCCCAAAGCGACGATGTATTTCATTCATATTACCATTTGTCGAACCTTTGATCATATGTTGTCGTCAATTACCAAGAATGGGGAGATTGAAAGTGCAACTAATCCCCAGGTGGTTTTGGTAATGTATAACAACATATAGCTCATTAAACTAATATCCATTCAAGTTTAATATTTCAGAAAGTTCAATGAATGGCATGGCATGGACTAGAGAGGTGGACCCCTCAAAATGCTAAGGACACATATTGGCAAAAGCTCAAGACTGTTTGTTTCTATGTTAGTGATCCAAGATCACATTGAGTCCATAGGAAAGCCAATACTATTAAAAGGGGATGAGGTGTTACTTAATGTCTTGCTTACTCAAATGCTGATATTGCTCCAAATCCCTCAACCACGTTCTCATTCCAAATATGTCGAAACCCTAAACGCCAACTCGGCCCCACCGATTCATTCTATCCAGAGCCACCGAGTTCATATGACACAGCTACTGCCAGAAACCCTAAACAGTCCGGTCACACCGATACGGACCTCGGTCTCACCGAGATGGCCTTGCCAATTTTCCATTGCATGTTGCAATTATTTTGGTCTCGCCGAAATAGCGATCGGTCTTGCTGAGTTGGCTTGACATTTTCTCTGTTGCCTTATTGCTTCACTTCGGTCTCACCGAGTTATTCTAGTCAGTCCCACCGAGATTCCTAACATTCACACTTTGAACTAAATTAGTCTCACCGAGTTCATCTATTCGGTCTAACCGAGTTGGGTCAAATGTGTGTAACGGTTGGATTTTGTGTGGAGGCTATATATGCCCTCCACCCTCTCCATACGCGAGAGAGCCATCAGAACATGCCTACATTTCCAGCTTACATTTTTTGAGAGAGAACCACCTACTCATGTGCTCAAATCAAGATATACCAATCCTACCACAAGAATCTTGATTTCTAGCCTGCTCCAAGTTGCTTTCCACTCAAACCATCTTTCCACCATATCCAAATATGAGAGAGAGAGAGAGAGTTGATTGTTGGGGAGACTATCATTTGAAGCACAAAAGCAAGGAGTTCGTCATCAACACAACATCTATTATCTTTTGGAGAATGGTGTCTCCTAGATTGGTTAGGTGTCACTTGGGAGCCTCCGATAAGATTGTGGAGTTGAACCAAGGAGTTTGTAAGGGCAAGGAGATTTCCTACTTCGTGAAGATCTACCCGAGTGAGGCAAGTCTTTCGTGGGTGATGTCCATGGTGGGATAGACAAGGTTGCTTCTTCATGGACCCTTCATGGGTGGAGCCTGATAACCCACAAGTATAGGGGATCATTAGCCTTTTTCGATAAATAACAGTGTCAAATCCAACGAGGAGCTAAAGGTAGAACAAATATTCCCTCAAGTTCTATCGACCACCGATACAACTCTATGCACACTTGACGTCTGCTTTACCGAAAACAAGTATGAAACTATTTTGTAGGTGTGATGCTAGAACTACTTTGCAAGAATAAAACTAGAAATACTTTGCAAGATAATAAAAGTTAGATGTTTAGAAAAAGGGGTTTGTGTCAACAAGAAAGTTATTTGTCCCTAGGCAATCGATAACAAGTATCCGTAATCATTCTTGTAATTTTATATGAGGGAGAGACATGAGCTAACATACTTTATCTACTTGGATTGTATGCACTTATGATTGGACCCCTAGCAAGCATCCGCAACTACTAAAGATCATTAAGGTCGTGAAACCCAACCATAGCATTAAGTATCAAGTCATGTTTAGGCTGCTGTCACCCCCGCAACACTGACAATAAGCAAACCAAGAACATATTGCAACACCCTACAGCGGGGGCCCCTCACGTTTGCGCGAGAACAGAGGGCACCGTAGGACAGCACCATAATTAAAATAAACAATCATACCAACCAAGATCACGATTAACCCATAGGACAAAATGGATCTACTCAAACATCATAGGATAACCATAGATCATTGGGAAATAATATATGGACTTGAGCACCATGTTTAAGTAGAGATTACAGCGGGGAGAAGGGGTGTTACACCGCTGCACAGAGGGGGAGAGAGAGTTGGTGTTGACGGTAGCAAGATTGTTGATGTAGATCGTCGTCCCGATCGTTGCCCCGGTGGCACTCCGGTGCCACCGGAAGCGAGGGGGAGAGAGCCCCCCTCCTTCTTCTTCTTCCTTGGCCTCCCCCCTAGATGGGAGGAGAGTTCCCCTCTGGTCCTTGGTCTCCATGGCGGCAGAGGGGCAGGAGCCCCTCCGAGATTGGATCTCCCTCTCTGTTCTCTTCTATTTCGTGTTCCGCAGATCTGGCCCTTCATGGTTTCTTAAATTCCCGGAGATCCGTAACTCTGATTGCGCTGAAATTTTTACACGATTTTTTTCCATAAATTATCTTTCTTGCACCAGAAGAAGGGCCCCAACCGACCTTCTAGGAGGGCACAAGACACCTGGGCGCGCCAGGGGGTGCCTGGCGCGCCCTGGTGGGTTGTGGACACTGTGGGCCCCCGTTTGTGTTGATTCTACCTCCTAAAAATCACATATATTCCAAAATAATTCTCGGTAAATTTGTATCATGTTTGGACTTCGTTTGATATGGATTTTCTGCGAAACAAAAAACATGCAACAGACAGGAACTGGCACTGGGCATTGGATAAGTAAGTTAGTCCAAATAAATCATATAAAAAGTTGCCAAAAGTATGTAAAACTTGAATAATATTGGCATGAAACAATCAAAAATTATAGATAAGATGGAGACGTATCAGAGCCCTCTGTGGACCCGCGCAACCGTTACCCTTTGTGGGTTGAAGTCTCCATCAACGCCGATGTACGATAATACCACCTATCGGGACCACACCAAAAATCTCCCTGTCTCCATTGAGTTTGCACTCTCCAATCCCTTTCCTTTACCTTCGTATGCAATGTTTTACTTTCCGCTGCTACACTCTTAGAATTGCATGTGTAGGTTGATTGCTTGACTTGTGCTAGTTCCTAAAATCTGGCCAGAACTAAAATTGGGAAAAGGCTAGATTTTTATTTGGTCAAGTAGTCTAATCAGCCCCCCCCCCTAGACCTACTTTCGATCCTACAGTTGCGCAGTGGTCTACATGGCAGGAAACCAAAATGAAAACTTGGCAGGAACAGTGGCGGCTCAAAACTCCACGGCTGCTGGAGGCGTGACAGGGACTGGCACTTTAGCACCGGCTCCCGATGCAGCCGGCTTAGGCCAGATGGAATCCCTTCAATGCTAACATAATTGCATCATATAACAATACCTCAACGTGCGACAAAGAATCACTCAAAAGTTCCTACCGGGGAAAGAAGGACGAAAATGTGTATCAAGCTCTATGCCTAGATTACCCCAATGTTAGCATGTGAATCCACAAGTTGATTACCAAAACATATGTCATCTGGTCTTGATAAATTACCCCATTGTCACCACAGAATCCACAAGCAAGACATACATCAAGTGATCTCAAATCCAAATATTACATCCAACATACGAAACTTCAAAGGGCAAGACTCAATTCATCACAACAAAATAGAGTGGGAAGAACATCATGTGATCCAACTATATTAACAAAGCCCATGGCACATCAAAACCGTTCCCTATCAAGATCACGAGAGAGAGAGACCAAACACATAGCTAGTGGTACATACCCTTGGTCTGGGGGTGAATTACTCCCTTCTCATCATGGAGGCAGCAGGGATGATGAAGATGACCTTCGGTGATGACTTTTCCCCTTCGGCATAGTGGCGAGAAAGGCCTCCAGATGGGATCTCTTTGGAACAGAGCTTATGGCACCAGAGTCGAAGTTTTAGGTTTATTTTTGGGGGTTTCTCTATTTATAAGAATTTTTAGTGTTGGCTTCACGCCAAAAGGAGTTATGAGGGCCCCACAAGGCAGGAGCACCTGACAATGACATGTACCTAGGGTAGGGTAATAGGCCTGACCAAGACACCCTCCCCAAGGACACTACCCAAAGACCAACATCATTCAAAGTTCAGTAATTTCCACCGACTGGAATCTCCTCAGAGTGCAATTCACTCGACCAACAACTCACTCGGATAACCCAATTCATTCGATCGATATATCACCACTCGACCATACAAGAAACCACTCGGAAGACAGAAGGCCTAAAGTCACTCAGGTTGGCAACGGTCAGGCATTCACTCTGTAGTGTTAATGATCATTTATACGTCTTTATTGATGGCGTTACCAGTAACGCCTCATCTTTATGTACATTAAACCATGTATAATTGAGGGCTGGAGGGGTCCGGTGCTCTCTATATAAGCCACCCCCCTCCTTAGGTACAAGGATTCGCACCCCCTGTAACTTCACGCATAATCCAGTCGACCGCCTCAGGGCACCGAGACGTAGGGCTATTACTTCCTCCGCGAAGGGCCTGAACTCGTAAATCTTGCGTGCACAACCTCATCGTAGCTACGATCTTGCCTCCTCTTACGTCCCCCTAATCTACTGTCAGACTTAGAACCACGACAGTTGGCGCCAACCGTGGGGCAGGTGTCTTAGCGACTTCTGGTGAGGTTGCGATTTTTCCGATTCCCATCATCATGGTTTCTGACGGAGGTTTGGCTGAGGGCCGCGAGATCCGTCTCGGCGCGCTCGTTTTCATCGCCGACGACTCCGCTTGGCTTCAAGAAGCTCCCCTCGACGTCGAGGCGGTCCCCGTCCGCGGAGCGACCCACTTTCGGGCATGCGCCCACGACATCCTTCCGCGGCAGCCGTCGACCCAGTATCGGTCGGCTCCCGCAATGTCTTTGCTCTTCGCTGCACTACACCGCAGGCAATCCCGTCGATCACGGCTTCAGCGGTGGATCAAGCATGCGGTGGCTCGCCGGTCGGCCACCCCTCAATTTGCGGCAAATCAAGCCCGACGAATCTCTCTATGGGCTGTTCGACTGGCTTTGTCAAGACCCTGTCCGAGTGTGACAACAGCGACCCTGCGGCATAAGTCTTGATGGTCGACACGCCGTGCAGCCCGCCTGGTTTCCGCCACAGCGACGGCAGCAATGGCGTCGGTGATCCGTCACATGTTCACGAAGAATATCGTCCTCAAGCCCTTACTTCGCAGCAGCGAGAGGAGCTGCATCATCACAATACATAGGCACTCCATACTCCCATCATTGGGGAAACCTTCGAGGCTCGGGCCTTGGAGACTGCGCGCCTGGCCACGTTGGCTGAGCGTGCGCGACTAGAGAATCTCCAGCGCTCACTCGACGATCGCGCTCGGCGGCTGGTCCCTGAATCCAGTCGACGACATCGGCAATTGTTTCCCCTCGAGCATTAGGTACACCATACCCCAATTCAGAATCTTACCGCTGCAGCTCGCATAGCAAAGTCAATCCAGCCATCCTAGTGAGAGGCTGGAAGAGGTTTGATGCATATTCGAGCACTGCTCCATGCAGCACGAGAGCAGAACACAATAGTTTCCCAGTCGCGCAAGAAGATCCATAGCAGATATGTGGTTGTAGACACTGTCCAGTCGGCCCACAACCCAAGATCGCCTCCGCGGCGTGGGGGCTGAGGACATCGTCAAGAGCAATACATGGGTCGGAACCACGAGCAATATGATCATCGGTTTGGCCGTGACGACCGCCATCGAGTGTCCACGCCCCCTCCGAGGGGCGGGTCGTATGCACCCCGGCGACCCAATGACAGGCGTCCATATGGTGATGAGCGAAGACATCCAGTCGACTCCAGAGAACCTGGACTTGATGCGAGATCAATTTTGGTACAACGTTTCGTCGAGTGGAACAGAGTTCACAGAGAATGGCAAGACAGAGATCGACCAGCAAGCAGTCGAGTGCATGTATCAGGTCCTGAGTGTTTCAGCAGTGCCATCAGAGCCGCAGAGATCCCTCCCAACTTCAGATTGGCGACTGGAGTAAGTAAGTTTACCGGTCAAACCTGACTCTTGGCTAGAGGATTACCGAGTGGTTGTGCAGATTGGCGGTGGTAATGATGAGGTAGCCAAGAAACACCTTCCTTTGATGTTGGAAGGGTCAGCCAGAGCTTGGTTGAATCAGTTGGCTCCTGGCAGCATATTCAGTTGGGAAGAGTTGGCCCGAGTGTTTGTTAGAACATTTGAAGGCACTTGCAAACGACCTGCAGGGCTGACAGAGTTGCAGCATTGTGTTCAGAAGCCGAATGAGACGTTGAGAGATTATATCCAGAGGTGGAGCACTTTGCATCACATAGTGGAAAACGTGTCACCACACCAAGCAGTCTGCGCCTTCAAGGAGGGCGTTCGGTATCGAGAGCTGAACCTGAAATTCGGTCGGACAAGAGATATGACACTGATCCGAATGATGGAAATAGCCACTCGTTACGCCAACGGTGAAGAAGAAGACCGACTCTGCAGCGACAAGAGCAAACCAGTCGCCCAAGATGCTGGAGGAGGTAACTCCAATCAGAAACAGAAGTGCAAGGCCGAACCTACCGCTCCTGGTGAAGCTGCAGCAATGACTCTGGAAAAATTCGAGGGAAAACCTAAAGGGCCATGGAACCCTAAAAAGGTAAAATATTCGGTGGGAAATAATGTGTTAGATCTGTCGTGTCATATACACACCAAAGTGGATGAAGAGGAAATCTAATTTATCCCAAGCATACCACTCGACAATGTCGACTCCTTATCCGGCAATTCCGAGAGGGCCAGTCCAAGGAGAAAGAGAAAGAGTCTGATAAGGACGACGACAAAGAAGAAGATGATGGTTTCCCCAACATCAATGCCACTTTGGTGATTTTCGCTGATGTTGAGAGCAAAAGTCGATTGAAAGTCATTAATAGAGAGGTGAACATGGTTGCTCCAGCAACGCCAACATATTTGAAGTGGTCAAAGACTCCCATTACATTCGACTAGTCGGATCACCTGGCACGTGTCTCTACCCCAGGGCGGCAAGCGTTGGTGGTCGTCCCGGTCGTCGAAGGCACCCGATTGACCAAGGTCCTGATGGATGGTGGCAGTGGTGTCGGTGTCAAAACTGGCGGATCTCGGGTAGGGGGTCCCAAATTGTGCGTCTAGGATCGATGGTAGCAGGAGACGGGGGACACGATGTTTACCCAGGTTCGGGCCCTCTCTATGGAGGTAATACCCTACATCCTGCTTGATTGATCTTGATGAATATGAGTGTTACAAGAGTTGATCTACCACGAGATCATAATGGCTAAACCCTAGAAGCCTAGCCTGTATGACTATGGTAATGAGTATATCATTTCCAGACTAACCCCTCCAGTTTATATAGACACCGGGGGATCTAGGGTTTACATAGAGTCGGTTACATAAGAAGGAATCTTCATAGTCGGTCGCCAAGCTTGCCCTCCATGCCAAGTAGAATCCAATCCGGACACGGGTACGGTCTTCAGCCTCCATGTCTTCACAGCCCATCAGTCCGGCCCATGGATAACAGGCCGGATGCCCGAGGACCCCTTAGTCCAGGACTCCCTCAGTAGCCCCTGAACCTGGCTTCAATGACGAGGAGTTCGGCGTGCAAATTGTCTTCGAGATTGCAAGGCGGGTTCCCCCTTCCGAACTCCCAGTTGATCTTCAGATGTGATGATTGTATCCGGACTTTTATACACAACCGCAGAGGACATAATATTTTACGAGTTTACCTCATCGACCATTTTTTGGTAATATGAGACCATGCCTGCATGACCACTACTTGTGAACCATTTTAGACGGCCCGTCGCCCCACGTCCCAAGACATGGCTTTATTGGCGCGTTTTATCCAAGCGGAGATCGTGCCTCCCTTTTTTAAGGGATTCCTATCAACCCGGGCGTGGGTAACCCAACCGTCGCTGGGGTACAACTCCTTGGAAACAAGCACGTTTTTAGGCCCAAGAGGAGACGTTTGATATTTGCAGCCTTTATATAGGGGTACAGACCCGTCTTCTTCTTCTACGCTTGCCTCTTCCTCGACCCCTGCAACCCCGAGTTCCAACACCCGGGTTTCGGTCGCCACAAGCCCCAATCATGTCCGGATCCAGCCGTCAAGGCCGGTGGGTAGCTTCTTCTGTCACTGAGGAAGATATCGCAAAGCTTCGGGCGGTGAGATACTTGACCGCAGAAATCCGTCACCGGCTTCCTGCCGAGGGGCAGGTTATTCCCACCCCCAGATCCGGCGAGAGGGTCGTGTTCGTGTCCCACTTCCTCCGTGGGTTAGGGTTTGCACTTAACCCCTTCGTCCGAGGGCTCATGTTCTACTACGGGCTAGATTTTCACGATCTGGCCCCAGACTCTACTATTCTTATCTCAGTGTTTATCGTCACGTGCGAAGCCTTCCTCCGAGCTACTTCGCACTTTGGCTTGTGGCTCAAGACCTTCGATGTGAAGCCGCAAGTGGTAGAGGGGGAGCAAGCCGAGTGCGGTGGCGCTGCAGTGAGCAAGCTTGCTAGCGCCATTTGGCTGAAAGGATCCTTCGCCAAATCTTCTGATCTGTTGCAGCAGGGGTGGTTCTATATCACTGAGCCCCGCAGCTCCAAGTGGGCAACTGCGCCTGCCTTCTGATCCAGCCCCCCAATTCAGCTTGCATCGTGGATTAACAAGGGGCTGGATTGGGGATCAACGAATGATGTGCGAACTCTGCAAAGTCGCATACGAGGCCTCATTGAGAGGGACATCGACATGGCCAATGTCGTTCAAGTAATGCTAGTTCGTCGGATCCTGCCGTGTCAGCGACGACCACTCCGCCTATGGGAGTTTAATCCAGAAGGGTCGCGGACTCTTCAGCACTTCTTCGGCACAACGCACGAAGGAATGTGGAAATTATTCTTCGAGAAACGAAGGCAATGGCCGGATACCACCGAAGATGTCGGCCTAGACTGTAACCGTTCGGATACCCCGGTAAGTACCCGATTACCGAATACCCTATAATCAAATACCTAGTGGCAAGATACCAACAGTATCATCCTTTTTCAGGGCTGGATAAAGAAGATGGAACTGATTAGGCGTCTGGCTCCCCTTCCCGAAGACTTAGCAACTCCCGTGTTAACAAGGATGTTGGCCTCGGCGCCATACCATGCGCCAGCAGGGGAGGGCGAGAAGACTCAAGATGACCTTGGTTCCAGGGGTAAGTTGGACACTAAGTCCGGAGAAATCGACCTTTCCTTGCCCGAAGACGGAGGCAGAAAAGGACCTAGTATCCCTTCTCCAAACAGGAGGAAAAGGGCCGCCTCCGAAGATTGGGAGGGGCGGTCTCCCAAGAAGGGAAAGATGCCACCGTCGAGCGGCCTGGGTTTGGAAAGCGACGCCGTTAAACAACTCCAACAAGAGGACAAGCCCTCGGCCAAACCGTAAGATAATCGAGAGCACTTTGATAATGTCCCGCTCAGTTGCTGTTACCGGAGATATACGTAATGCATTCATGTATTTCTACAGGTCGGCACAGAGTTTTTCTAGGCGATCCTCTTCTTCGGGGAGTCTCCTCCGAGAGATGATGGAGAGCAAGACGCCTCCTCCAACCTCCTCGCCCAACAAGGCAGATGACTCTGAAGTGTCATCACGGAGGGTCCCTTTTGACCAACAAGTTATGCAGGGGACAGAAGAGGCAGTACCCGAAGGTGGAGCTTCGACCATCCGGGATTCCGGGGCTGATGATAAAAAAGGCCCCGGACTGACTGGTTCGCAGCCGACAGTGATTCTGGAGACGGGTGAACAGATTCCTTCAAAGGATGATTGTGCTCCTGGAGCAGCTTCCGGAAACCCAGAGACTCCGGATATATTGTGGGACATGTTGCGGAAAGCATATGTCTCGGGGGAACAGCGTACCTTGATGGGTACAGTGATTGAGAAGATTTCGCCCGTGAAGAGCGGATTAAATGAAGCCTTCATGAGTCTGCTGAAGGGCTTCGAGGTTTGTCACATAATGTTTTCGGCTATGCTTCATTTGCAAAGATGCGCCTGTGTATAGGCAGTAGCCCCTGATACTCGGGTTGGCTTCCATTGGGAAGCAAAACAAAGGATCGAAAAGGATCGTTTGAGGACTAACCTGATCAACTTTGAACACAGGCTGCTTCCCCCTTGGCCACTTCCCGGACTATGGAAATTCCCGATTTGCAGCAGAAGCTTGATGTGGCAGGGGATGATCTTGCTTTAATCAATATGCGTCTGGACGAGTCGCAAGGTATGTATTCGGGACAATCCTCACACATTTTTGTGGTATAAGCATGATGTTGAGATTTGGCTACAGATGGTGCTGCCGTTGTTGAAGTTCTTCGAGCGGAGCTGGCCCGGGCCAAGGAGCAGGCCCGGCGTAGCAATGCTGCTGCCGAAAAGGCATCGGCTGAATTAAAAGCCGAACAAGCTGCACGGCGCCAAGATGAGGAGAAGATATCCACGATGACGCTCGAATTGGAGAATGCTACCTGTCGCTGCGAATTTCTGGAGAAGGAGAGTAAAGCCTTAACGGCTGATCTGGACAAGGCCTTACTAGAGGCGAGAGAAGTGCGGTCATAATGCAGAGCAGCCCGTGAGGAGGTTCGACAGGCGAGGGAGATTGCGGCTGGAAAGCCCTTTTCTGCTGCAAACTAAGTTCGGCGATCCGAACTATGCCCAGCTTAACCAAGTATGGAGTTCTTTGGATGAGTTCTTGGACTTGCCAAAGAGTTCTGCCGATGCAGCGCAGTATTACCAAGCACGAGATGGATATGCAACGGAGAAGCTTTTTTGGTCACAGTTTGGCACATCAAAGCGCCCTTTGTTGCTCAATGAACAGATGTCCCAATGGGCCGAACTTCATAGGATATCCGGTGCTGCCATGAAGGACGTTGTAATCCGGTTGTGGCCAACCGAGCCTGTTCTGAATAGCTACTTCGGTTTGGTGCAAAGGCTTGTTGACGCGGTGCTGCGTATCGATGTTGTGAAGAGGTCAACGTGCATTGAGGGTGCACGGATGGCTTTTGCCCGAGTCAAGACGTTCTGGGGGAAGGTGAAGGCCATCGATGTTGCAACGAAGGGTCCACCCAAAGGCAAGGACCGTTCAGAACCGGAGCATTATTTAGAAGACGTCCTAGAGGCCGCCCGCTTTATAGAGGGTAAGTGCTCCAAAGACATAATGTTCGAGTGAGGTGTATGAAAATTGTAAAAGACAATTTTATAGTTAATCTATTTATGTTTTGCTTGAAAGCTTGAATTCCTCCTGTGCGGCCATTTTGATATAATCTGAAAGTTTACCAGTTGTCGGCTTCAGCCCCCTCGTAGGAAGTACGGGGGTGTTCGGAAAAGCATTTAATCACTCTTTATCCAACGTCTTGGTCCATGAAGGAGGTGATAATGCGGCGAACCAGGCAATTGGACTATAAGGCGTTAACACTTTCACTTAGCCATAGGAGTTTTATGGTGGGGCTACGACATAGCCCCTAGTATGTATGCGGCGTATGGTGCCTTACATATTCGATCTGAAAAAGATCCCTCGTGTGACACGGAGAATCGCTAAAGATTCCAATAAGTCGTCAAGTGGTTGACCAGCTCACGCCGCATCATGACAGTCAGTATTCGGCTTTCTCTACTGAGGTGCTCATCCGGTTTAGACCAGGGCACAATCGCAGTAGTTCTCCCTTTACTACCCTATCCGATAGAGCGGAACGTAGGGTGGCAAGCACAGGAGTCGGGCAACCCAACTATTGACCCAAGACAATGATTTGGAGCTGATGCATATAAGGCCAAACTTGCGATGCCGAAGTATGTTATAGAGCTGTTCGGACTTTTACTGGCAACTCATTTGTTCCCACACCGAGCCCCTGGCAGGTTATGCCAAGGTATTTCTGTGAAATAACCGTAGGATCCATATTTGTCGGGAAAACAATACAGATGATTAGTTCGGATATTGTTTTACTGGTAACTAAGCGATATTCCAATGATTACTTATGATATATATATATATATAAGCCATCCGCCCGGCTATTTGACATGCTTGGGGTTGGAGGCGGAGGAACAGGCATAGTACAGGCTCAAGAAATAGGGAGTGCAGTCTACAAAAAGTTATTTTGGACCTCCTGTTGCCTGTCTGCGCCGCGAGTCCTCGGTGGGGGGAATCCTTGATGGAAGTAGCCCCTTGGGTAAGTGTACGGATTCGGACTCCGATAGAGCCAGTTTCAGATGTTTATCCTGTTCGTCACCTATTTTAAAAGGATAGCGAAGGAAGAGAATAAAAAATAAGTAATAAAAGAAAGTTACTGGAGTGCTTGCAGGCTTGTCCGTATTGTGCTTCCGCCAATGCCCATGGTATCTTGAGTGCGTAATGATGTATGCACGGTACAAATTTTTTAGGTGTGTGGAGTGGGCGGCGGAAGCCGGGTAGCTATTTCCGTTCTAGGAGTAGATGATCCTCGGGTGGAGGTTGCTTCTCACCCCCAGTGTTTCGTTGGTGAACCTTTCCATCATCCCTGTCGCTTGGCGGCCTCCTCCCCCTATGTTCGGCGTTGAGCTTGCCGGCCTATTTAAAGACCCAGCAGTTTCTGTTGGTATGACTAGCTGGTTTATCGGGGTGTCCATGAATCTGGCATGGCCGGCCTAATATCCTGTCCAGGTTGGATGGTTCGTCTCGATTCGCCTTGAATGGCTTCTTCCGCTGACCGAGCTTGGGGTTGCTGAATCCGGCGTTGACCGTCGTGTCGCCTGATCTTCCATTGTCATTGCAACTGTTGTTTTTGCTTCCTCATGGCTTACCGTTGTCGTCTCTGATTTCAGAGGTGCCCTGGTTGTTGGCTCTATTGCTTCTACGAGCGAGCCAGATGTCTTCTCCCGTGCAAAAGCGGGTCATCAGAGCAGTGAGGGTTGTCATGGATTTAGGTCCTTCTTGGCCGAGGTGGCGTGCAAGCCATTCGTCCCGGACGCCGTGTCTGAAAGCCGCAAGGGCTTCCGCGTCCGGACAGTCGATGATTTGGTTCTTTTTGACTAAGAACCGAGTCCAGAGCTCCCTAGCTGATTCTCTGGGCTGTTGGACAATTTGACTTAGGTCATCGGCATCCGGTGGCCGGACATATGTTCCTCGAAAGTTATCGAGGAAGGCCTCTTCCAAGTCTTCCGAGCTGCCTATGGAATTTTCAGGCAAGCTGTTTAACCAGTACTGAGCTGGCCCTTTTAGTTTTAGTGGGAGGTATTTAATGGCATGGAGGTCGTCCCCACGGGCCATATGGATGTGGAGGATGAAATCTTCTATCCACACCGCGGTATCGGTTGCCCGTCGTATGATTCAATATTGACGGGTTTGAATCCTTTAGGGAATTCATGATCCATTACTTCATCAGTGAAGCAAAGCAGGTGTGTGGCGCCTCTATGCTGGGCCACACTGCAACATAACTCTGAAGGAGTCCCTTTGCGGTTTTTGGCTCGGGCGTGGCGAGGTTTGACACGTCCGAATAGGTAGCCTTCATCGCGTGTCGAAGCATTCTTTCGCGATCCGTAGATCGGTCTTGCGTGTCCTGCTCTATTGTCCAAGTCTCTTTGCAGGTTGTTTGGGTGATCGTGCCCTGCGTTGTTCCTGCCTTTACGGTGAGGTGGGGCTGTCTGGTGTTCGGCTTGAGTTGCCTCTTTATCCGGACAGAGTTGTGCTACCTCTTGAGCACTGCATTGGTTTTCCCTTGAAGAGGAAAGGGTGATGCAGCAAAGTAGCGTAAGTATTTCCCTCAGTTTTTGAGAACCAAGGTATCAATCCAGTAGGAGGCCACGCGCGAGTACCTCGTACCTACACAAACAAATAAAATCCTCGCAACCAACACAATAAAGGGGTTGTCAATCCCTTCACGTTCACTTACGAAAGTGAGATATGATAGATATGATAAGATAATATTCTTGGTATTTTTATGATAAAGATGCAAAGTAAATAAAGCAAAATAAAAACGGTAAAAGAAATAGCTTGTTGACGGAAGATTAATATGATGGAAAATAGATCCGGGGGCCATAGGTTCACTAGTGGCTTCTCTCGAGAGCATAAGTATTACGGTGGGTAAACAAATTACTGTTGAGCAATTGACAGAATTGAGCATAGTTATGAGAATATCTAGGTACGATAATGTATATAGGCATCACGTCCGAGACAAGTAGACCGACTCCTGCCTGCATCTACTACTATTACTCCACACATCAACCGCTATCCAGCATGCATCTAGAGTATTAAGTTCAAAAGAACAGAGTGACGCTTTAAGCAAGACGACATGATGTAGAGGGATAAACTCATGCAATATGATATAAACCCCATCTTGTTATCCTCGATGGCAACAATACAATACGTGCCTTGCTGCCCCTACTGTCACTGGGAAAGGACACCGCAAGATTGAGCCCAAAGCTAAGCACTTCTCCCATTGCAAGAAAGATCAATCTAATAGGCCAAACCAAACTGATAATTCGAAGAGACTTGCAAAGATAACCAATCATACATAAAAGAATTCAGAGAAGATTCAAATATTGTTCATAGATAAACTTGATCATAAACCCACAATTCATCGGTCTCAACAAACACACCGCAAAAGAAGATTACATCGAGTAGATCTCCACAAGAGAGGGGAGAACATTGTATTGAGATCCAAAAGGAGAGAAGAAGCCATCTAGCTAATAACTATGGACCCGAAGGTCTGAAGTAAACTACTCACACATCATCGGAGAGGCTATGGTGTTGATGTAGAAGCCCTCCATGATCGATGCCCCCTCCGGCGGAGCTCTGGAAAAGGCCCCAAGATGGGATCTCACGGGTATAGAAGGTTGCGGCGGTGGAATTAGGGTTTTGGCTCCGTATCTGGTAGTTTGGGGGTACATAGGTATATATAAGAGGAAGAAGTACGTCGGTGGAGCAACATGGGCCCCACGAGGGTGGAGGGCACGCTTGGGGGGCTAGGCGTGCCCCCTACCTCGTGCCTTCCTGGTTGCTTTTTCTTGACGTAGGGTCCAAGTCCCCTGGATCATGTTCGTTCCGAAAATCACGTTCCCGAAGGTTTCATTCCGTTTGGACTCTGTTTGATATTCTTTTTCTGCGAAACTCTGAAATAGGCCAAAAACAGCAATTCTGGGCTGGGCCTCCGGTTAATAGGTTAGTCCCAAAAATAATATAAAAGTGTATAATAAAGCCCAATAATGTCCAAAACAGAATATAATATAGCATGGAACAATCAAAAATTATAGATACGTTGGAGACATATCAAGCATCCCCAAGCTTAATTCCTGCTCGTCCTCGAGTAGGTAAATGATAAAAATAGATTTTTTGATGTGGAATGCTACTTGGCATAATTTCAATGTAATTTTCTTAATTGTGGTATGAATATTCAGATCCGAAAGATTCAAGACAAAAGTTTAATACTGACATAAAAATAATAATACTTCAAGCATACTAACTAAGCAATTATGTCTTCTCAAAATAACATGGCCAAAGAAAGTTATCCCTACAAAATCATATAGTCTGGCTATGCTCCATCTTCACCACACAAAGTATTTAAATCGTGCACAACCCCGATGACAAGCCAAGCAATTGTTTCATACTTTTGGTGTTCTCAAACTTTTTCAATCTTCACGCAATACATGAGCGTGAGCCATGGACATAGCACTATATGTGGAATAGAATGGTGGCTGTGGAGAAGACAAAAAGGGAGAAGATAGTCTCGCATCAACTAGGCGTATCAACGGGCTATGGAGATGCCCATTAATAGATATCAATGTGAGTGAGTAGGGATTGCCATGCAACAGATGCACTAGAGCTATAAGTATATGAAAGCTCAACAAAAGGAACTAAGTGGGTGTGCATCCAACTCGCTTGCTCATGAAGACCTAGGGCATTTTGAGGAAGCCCATCATTGGAATATACAAGCCAAGTTCTACAATGAAAAATTCCCACTAGTATATGAAAGTGATATCATAGGAGACTCTCTATCATGAAGATCATGGTGCTACTTTGAAGCACAGGTGTGGTAAAAGGATAGTAGTATTCTCCTTTTTTTGGGACAATACTCTATGAATGATGATCATCACAGTTCTATTTACTTACAACTCAACAATTACAACTCAATACTTAGAACAAAATATGACTCTATGTGAATGCCTCCGGCGGTGTGCCGGGATGTGCAATGATGCATGAGTGACATGTATGAAGAATTATGAACGGTGGCTTTGCCACAAATACAATGTCAACTACATGATCATGCAAAGCAATATGACAATGATGGAGCGTGTCATAGTAAACGGAACGGTGGAAAGTTGCATGGCAATATATCTCAGAATGGCTATGGAAATGCCATGATAGGTAGGTATGGTGGCTGTTTTGAGGAAGGTATATGGTGGGTGTATGATACCGGCGAAAGGTGCACGGTATTAGAGAGGCTAGCAATGGTGGAAGGGTGAGAGTGCGTATAATCCATGGACTCAACATTAGTCATAAAGAACTCACATACTTATTGAAAAAAACTATTAGTTATTGAAACAAAGTATTACGCGCAAGCTCCTAGGGGGATAGATTGGTAGGAAAATACCATCGCTCGTCCCCGACCGCCACTCATAAGGAAGACAATCAATAAATAAATCATGCTCTGACTTCTTCACATAACGGTTCACCATACGTGCATGCTACGGGAATCACAAACTTCAACACAAGTATTTCTCAAATTCACAACTACTCAACTAGCATGACTCTAATATCACCATCTCCATATCTCAAAACAATTATCAAGTACCAAACTTCTCTTAGTATTCAGCACATTCACAAGATTTTTTTTACTAATCTTGAATGCCTAGCATATTAGGATTAATTTCCTAGTTTAATTAAATTACCATGCTGTTTAAGACTCTCAAAATAATATAAGTGAAGCATGAGAGAATAATAGTTTCTATAAAACAAATCCACCACCGTGCTCTAAAATATATAAGTGAAGCACTAGATCAAAAACTATATAACTCAAAAGATATAAGTGAAGCACATAGAGTATTCTAATAATTTTCAAATCATGAGTATTTCTCTCAAAAGGTGTGTACAGCAAAGATGATTGTGGCAAACTAACAAATAAAGACTCAAATAATACAAGACGCTCCAACCAAAACACATATCATGTGGTGAATAAAAATATAGCTCCAAGTAAAGTTACCGATGGAAGTAGACAAAAGAGGGGATGCCTTCCGGGGCATCCCCAAGCTTTGGCTTTTAGGTGTCCTTCGATTATCTTGGGGTGCCATGGGCATCCCCAAGCTTAGGATCTTTCCACTCCTTGTTCCATAATCCATCAAATCTTTTACCCAAAACTTGAAAACTTCACAACACAAAACTCAAAGTAGAAAATCTCGTGAGCTCCGTTAGCGAACGAAAACAAAACACCACTTCAAGGTACTGTAATGAACTCATTATTTATTTATATTTGTGTTAAACCTACTGTATTCCAACTTATATATGGTTTATAAACTATTTTACTAGCCATAGATTCATCAAAATAAGCAAACAACACACGAAAAACAGAATCTGTAGAAAACAGAACAGTCTGTATTAATCTGTAGCTAACGCAAACTTCTGGAACCCCAAAAATTCTAAAATAAATTTCTGGACGTGAGTAATTTATCTATTAATCATCTTCAAAAATAATTAACTAAATATCACTTTCCAAATAAAAATGGCAGCAATTCTCGTGAGCGCTAAAGTTTCTGTTTTTTACAGCAAGATCAAAAAGACTTTCCCCAAGTCTTCCCAACGGTTCTACTTGGCACAAACACTAATTAAACACAAAAAACACAACCAAAACATAGCATAGATAAATTATTTGTTACTAAACAGGAGCAAAAATCAAGGAATAAAAATAAAATTGGGTTTCCTCCCAACAAGCATTATCGTTTAACGCCCCTAGCTAGGCATAAAAGCGAAGATAGATCTAGGTATTGCCATCTTTAGTTGGCAATTCTTTAATGAGACATATATCACCCTTAGGAGTTTCTTCCTTATTATTAATTATCAAACTTCTAGGCACAAAATCGAAAAAATCATTTGTAGCAAATGGTTCCTTAATGATAGCAAAACGATTGGGATGAATGCTTATAGATTTGAGATCCGCAATTTCCTTGCTAGATGATTCACCCTTATTTTTAGGTACATACATAAGCTTGGTAATTTTAGTTGGAGGACTTGGAGTATTCTTTACGGAATAAAAGGTGGTTCCCAAGTTGGTAATGATACCCTCAAGTTTATCGATTCTAGTGGAATCATGATTTATTCTTTCATTAACTATGGGTTCCCTCTCCTTAATATTTTTTAAAGTGACTCCTACTTTAGATCCATATTGGGTAATTTGTTTGTGGATATTTTTATCCAAATTTTCAATTAACTCAATGGTAGCAACTTTATTTTCAATCATTTCAAGTCTTTAAATTACATGCTCCAAAGTTAATATAGTTCCATTAACTAAAAGAGGGGGTGAGCCAAACAAATCTATCATAGCATTATAAGAATCAAAAGTATGGCTACCCAAGAAATTCCCTCCGGTAACGGTATCAAGGACATATCTGTGCCAAGGAGTAGCGCCTACATAAAAATTGCGGAGAAGAACGGAAGTAGATTGCTTCCTGGTAGATCTATTTTGAGCATTGCAAATTCTATACCAAGCGTCTTTTAGATTTTCTACTTCCCTTTGCTTTAAATTAAGAACTTCATTTTCGGGAGATAACGGAGAAGATAGGGGACTAGCCATAACGACAAGCAAGCGATCCAACACACGAGCAAACAAGAAACGGGCAAAAAAGAGGCAAATAGGGAAAGAGAAGGAGGACAGAGAGAGAGGGCAAATAAAACGACAAGGGTGAAGTGGGGAGAGGAAAACGAGAGGCAAATGGCAAATAATGTAATGCGGGAGATACGGGTTTGTGATGGGTACTTGGTATGTTGACTTTTGCGTAGACTCCCCGGCAACGACGCCAGAAATCCTTCTTGCTACCTCTTGAGCACTGCGTTGGTTTTCCCTTGAAGAGGAAATGGTGATGCAGCAAAGTAGCGTAAGTATTTCCCTCAGTTTTTGAGAACCAAGGTATCAATCCAGTAGGAGGCCACGCGTGAGTCCCTCGCACCTACACAAACAAATAAAATCCTCGCAACCAACGCAATAAAGGGGTTGTCAATCCCTTCACGGTCACTTACGAATGTGAGATCTGATATATATGATAAGATAATATTTTTGGTATTTTTATGATAAAGATGCAAAGTAAATAAAGCAAAATAAAAACGGTAAAAGAAATAGCTTGTTGACGGAAGATTAATATGATGGAAAATAGACCCGGGGGCCATAGGTTTCACTAGTGGGTTCTCTCAAGAGCATAAGTATTACGGTGGGTAAACAAATTACTGTTGAGCAATTGACAGAATTGAGCATAGTTATGAGAATATCTAGGTATGATCATGTATATAGGCATCACGTCCGAGACAAGTAGACCGACTCCTGCCTGCATCTACTACTATTACTCCACACATCGACCGCTATCCAGCATGCATCTAGAGTATTAAGTTCAAAAGAACAGAGTAACGCTTTAAGCAAGATGACATGATGTAGAGGGATAAACTCATGCAATATGATATAAACCCCATCTTGTTATCCTCGATGGCAACAATACAATACGTGCCTTGCTGCCCCTACTGTCACTGGGAAAGGACACTGTAAGATTGAACCCAAAGCTAAGCACTTCTCCCATTGCAAGAAAGATCAATCTAGTAGGCTAAACCAAACTGATAATTCGAAGAGACTTGCAAAGATAACCAATCATACATAAAAGAATTCAGAGAAGATTCAAATATTGTTCATAGATAAACTTGATCATAAACCCACAATTCATCGGTCTCAACAAACACACTGCAAAAGAAGATTACATCGAGTAGATCTCCACAAGAGAGGGGGAGAACGTTGTATTGAGATCCAAAAAGAGAGAAGAAGCCATCTAGCTAATAACTATGGACCCGAAGGTCTGAAGTAAACTACTCACACATCATCGGAGAGGCTATGGTGTTGATGTAGAAGCCCTCCGTGATCGATGCCCCCTCCGGCGGAGCTCCTAAAAAGGCCCCAAGATGGGAACTCACGGGTACAGAAGGTTGCGGCGGTGGAATTAGGGTTTTGGCTCCGTATCTGGTAGTTTGGGGGTACGTAGGTATATATAGGAGGAAGAAGTACGTCGGTGGAGCAACGTGGGCCCCACGAGGGTGGAGGGCGTGCCTGGGGGGTGGGGGTAGGCGCGCCCCCTACCTCGTGCCTTCCTGGTTGCTTTCTTGACGTAGGGTCCAAGTCCTCTGGATCACGTTCGTTCCGAAAATCACGTTCCCGAAGGTTTCATTCCGTTTGGACTCCGTTTGATATTCTTTTTCTACGAAACTCTGAAATAGGCAAAAACAACAATTCTGGGCTGGGCCTCCGGTTAATAGGTTAGTCCCAAAAATAATATAAAAGTGTATAATAAAGCCCAATAATGTCCAAAACATAATATAATATAGCATGGAACAATAAAAAATTATAGATACGTTGGAGACGTATCAAGTTGCCGGTGAGCTGCCGCATTGTATGACGATGGTATGGGCTCCAACGCCCCTTCATCGGACTGGTATAGCAATCTGTGCTTTGGGTAGCCTTTGGCTAGGCTACTAAGGCCATATTCTTCAGCGACCAGGACTTCGGTCCATCTGTCATTGAGTAGGTCTTGGTCAGCTTGAAGTTGTTGCTGCTTCTTTTTCAGGCTCCTTGCCGTAGCTATCAGCCTGCGCTTGAAGCGCTCCTATTCGAGGGGCTCTTCGGGTACGATGAATTCTTTGTCGCTGAGGCTTACTTCATCTTCGGAAAGCGGAAGGTAGTTGTCGTCCTCTGAACCATCGCTGGGCGGGGCCGTTCGTCGGGGCTGGTTTGCCTGTTTTCGTGTTCCTCCTGCTCGGATGTTGCTCCCACAGGGTCTTCATTGCTTTCGGCGTCGTCCGGAGTACTATTTTCTCCAGTGCCATTGTTGCTGCGGCGTGAATGGGGCGGCGTTTGGGGCGCCAAAACTTAGACTGTGACTCGGGAGTTTTAACTGGATCTCCCTTGTCTTTGCCATGAGGCTTTTTAAGTGTATCGATCATATACACGTCATGTGAAGGGGTGGCCGTCTCGCGCCTGATGACTGACGGGTCTTGGTCTTGCTCCTTATCAGCATCGTCGTCTATACCGCAATGTCTGCGGAGCCAGGAGCGGGCATGTCGGTTAAGTCATCGATAGTGGCTATGAAGTGGGTGACGGGTGGGAAGCAAAATTCTCCATCGTCAGCCCCTAGTTCGAGCCGGACATAGTTCGGCTGTGAGTCTCCCGTGAATGACAGGTTCTTTGAAGAGTTTAGCACATCATCCAAAGGTGAGTGCAGAAAAACGTCTGCGGCGCTGAATTCGAAGATTGATAACCGATCTAGCTCGGTGTCCGCAAGCGTACATGGTCCGGAACTTATAGCTGGAGACGAGTCCGGAGTTCCGTTGGCGCAAATATTGCACGGTGTCGGGTCTGCGTGCGGCTCCAACGCCACGGACTCTGTGGCCTCGAATGGCACCATCTACTCTGGTTCTAAGGCCATTGCAGCAACAAGAGCCATCTCCTGAATCTGGTCCAATGACAGATTTGAGTCATGTTCATCGGGGCGAGGGAGAGCGATCACTGCGGTCTCAAATCCATTGAAGATCAAGTCTCCACGGATATCCGTGACGTAGTTCAAGCTTCCAAATCTGACCTGGTGGCCAGGGGCGTAGCTATCGATCTGCTCCAGATGGCCAAGTGAGTTGGCCCGCAGTACGAAGCCGCCGAAAACAAAAATCTGTCCGGGGAGGAAGGTTTCTCCTTGGACAGCATCGCTATAGACGATCGAAAGGGGCCATCGAACCTTTCATCGATGGCACAGTGGAACTCTCAATGAAAGCACCAATGTCGGTGTCAAAACCGGCGGATCTCGGGTAGGGGGTCCCGAACTGTGCGTCTAGGATCGATGGTAACAGGAGACGGGGGACACGATGTTTACCCAGGTTCGGGCCCTCTCTATGGAGGTAATACCCTACGTCCTACTTGATTGATCTTGATGAATATGAGTGTTACAAGAGTTGATCTACCACGAGATCGTAATGGCTGAATCCTAGAAGCCTAGCCTGTATGACTATGGTAATGAGTATATCCTTTCCGGACTAACCCCTCCGATTTATATAGACACCGGGGGGATCTAGGGTTTACATAGAGTCGGTTACATAAGAAGCAATCTTCATAATCGGTCGCCAAGCTTGCCCTCCACGCCAAGTTGAATCCAATCCGGACATGGGTACGGTCTTCGGCCTTCATGTCTTAACAGGCCATCAGTCCGGCCCATGGATAACAGGTCGGACGCCCGAGGACCCCTTAGTCCAGGACTCCCTCAAGTGGCTTGAACATTCTGTATGCTGAGACTCTCCGAGAGATGGGCATCCCGATGTCCAAGCTCAGTGAAAGCAATATGCGCTTCCACGGTGTCATTCCTGGGAAAAAAGCTGATTCACTTGGCCAAATCACTCTTGACGTGGTTTTAGGCGATTTGAAGAACTATCGCAAGGAAAAGTTGACATTTGAAGTTGTGGATTTTCACAGTGCTTATCATGCTATTTTGGGCAGGCCCGCATATGCTCGCTTTATGGCTCGACCATGTTACGTTTACCGCAAGCTGAATATGCCTGGGCCCAAAGGTGTGATTACAATCACTGGTAATCGGCAGAGAGCGGAGGAATGTTTCCAGAAGGACTCAAAGATTGCCGATGAACAGATGGAAGCATTGGAAATGCAAGAGTACCAGAAGAATGCAGATCCGAGTGATTTGTTGCGTGCCAAGAAGCCCGCTTTAGGATCTTTTCAGTCGTCCGGTGAAACGAAGCAAGTTCACGTTCACCCGACTGATCCTAATGCTGCTCCAACTCATATCTCAACAACACTCGACAGCAAATAGGAAGAAGCGCTCATCCAGTTCCTCCGTGTGAACTGGGACATCTTTGCATGGAAGCCTTCTGACATGCCAGGTGTACCCAGGGGACTGGCTGAGCACCATTTGCGAGTCGACCCGAAAGCAAAACCTGTCAAAGAGCATCTCCGTCGGTCTGCCGTGGAGAAGAGGAAAACAATTGGTGAGGAGGTGGCTCGGCTTCTGGTACCTGAGTTCATCCGCGAGATATACCACTCCGAGTGGCTCGCCAATGTCGTCATGGTCCCCAAAAAGGACGATTCACTTCACATGTGCATCAACTTCACGCATATCAATCAGGTCTGCCCGAAAGATCATTCCCTCTACCCCGCATCGATCGAATTTTTGACTCGGCCGCGGGATGCGAGCATTTGTCCTTTCTGGACGCTTATTTCGGGTACCATCAGATCCAACTGTATGGTCCTGATGAAATAAAAACAATTTTTATCACCCTGTTCGGGTGCTTCTACTATGTTACCATGCCCTTTGGTCTCAAGAATGCTGGCGCCACATTCATGCGCATGATTCAGAAGTGTTTGACCACTCAAATCAGTCGGAATGTGGAAGCATACATGGATGACATCATGGTCAAGTCACGTAAAGGTTCCGACCTACTGGCTGACCTCGCCGAAACCTTTGGCAATCTAAGAAGGTATGATATCAAGATTAATCCATCAAAGTGCACATTCGGAGTCCCAGGAGGAAAGTTACTCAGTTTTCTCGTTTCTGAACGAGGGATCGATGCAAACCCAAAAAAAGTTGGTGCAATTCTCCAAATGAAACGCCCTGTGCGTGTGCATGATGTCCAGAAGCTTACTGGTTGCCTAGCTGCATTGAGCCGATTCATTTCTCGTCTTGGTGAAAAGGCATTGCCTCTTTACCGACTGATGAAGAAGTCTGACAAGTTCGAGTGGACTCCTGAAGCAGACACAGCGTTTGTAGAGCTCAAAACCATGTTTTCCACCCAGCCGGTGCTTGCTGCTCCAATCAGCAAAGAGCCTCTACTACTTTATATCACATCCACTGGACAAGTTGTCAGTATAGTGCTCACGATCGAGCGGGAAGAAGAAGGCAAAGCCTTCAAAGTTCAGCGCCTAGTGTATTATATTTCTAAAGTCTTAACCCCGTCCAAGCAGAGATATCCTCATTATCAGAAGATGGTCTATGGAATTTATCTGGCGACAAAGAAAGTTGCACATTGATGTCTACTACACAACCTTCTTCTTGTAGACGTTGTTGGGCCTCCAAGTGCAGAGGTTTGTAGGACAGTAACAAATTTCCCTCAAGTGGACGACCTAAGGTTTATCAATCCATGGGAGGCATAGGATGAAGATGGTCTCTCTCAAACGACCCTGTAACCAAATAACAAAGAGTCTCTTGTCTCCCCAACACACCCAATACAATGGTTAATTGTATATGTGCACTAGTTCGACGAAGAGATGGTGAAACAAGTGCAATATGGATGGTAGATAAAGGTTTTTGTAATCTGAAAATATAAAAACAGCAAGGTAGCAAGTGGTAAAAAGTGAGCGTAAACGGTATTGCAATGCGTTGAAACAAGGCCTAGGGTTCATACTTTCATTAGTCCAGGTTCTCTCAACAATAATAACATAATTGGATCATATAACTATCCCTCAACATGCAACAAAGAGTCACTCCAAAGTCACTAATAGCGGAGAACAAACGAAGAGATTATTGTAGGGTACGAAACCACTTCAAAATTATCCTTTTTTATCGATCTATTCAAGAGTCCGTAGTAAAATAACATGAAGCTATTCTTTCCGTTCAATCTATCATAGAGTTCATACTAGAATAACACCTTAAGACACAAATCAACCAAAACCCTAATGTCACCTAGATACTCCAATGTCACCTCAAGTATCCGTGGGTATGATTATACGATATGCATCACACAATCTCAGATTTGTCTATTCAACCAACACAAAGAACTTCAAAGAGCGTCCCAAAGTTTCTACCGAAGAGTCAAGACGAAAACGTGTGCCAACCCCTATGCATAAGTTCACGGGGTCACGGAAGTCGCAAGTTGATCACCAAAACATACATCAAGTGGATCACGTGATATCCTATTGTCACCACAGATAAGCACATGCAAGACATACACCAAGTGTTCTCAAATCCTTAAAGACTCAATCTGATAAGATAACTTCAAATGGAAAACTCAATTCATCACAAGAGAGTAGAGGGGGAGAAACATCATAAGATCCAACTATAATAACAAAGCTCGTGATACATCAAGATCGTGTCGAATCAAGAACACGAGAGAGAGAGAGAGAGAGAGAGAGAGAGAGAGAGAGAGAGAGAGAGAGAGAGACTGCTCACGAGTGGTGCGGTGGCGTCGAGAGTGGTGGAGGACAAGGTTTGGAAACTGAAGAAGGAGAAGGAGAATGGGGAACGTTGTGCAGACGCACTGGCTGCGGAGTCTTTTATTTGCCCGTTTCCGAGTGACTGGCATGCGGGCCCAAGGAATCCTGTCAAACTCGCAACAGCCACACACTCGGTACGTGGCGAAAAAGGTGGTGTGGAAATCAAGGCACCCTTGCCTAATCCATCCCGATTACTGCGGCGCACTCCGCCCCGCGCGCTTCCCAAAATTTCCAATCCCGTGAGATCCGGGAACGGCAGTGCAATCAATCACGCCAAAGATTTCGTTCCACTCCAACACTCGAAGCATTCCGGGATGAGTTCACTCGACAAATTCTGAATGGATCATGGCGACTGAAAATAAGGTTGAGGTTTCAAAGTGGTTCGCCTTCTCAAGCAAGATGCCCCTGGAGCATAAAAATTGGGTCGGAACTGTCTGCAACCTTTTCTTCCTTCAGACCTCGATCCATTCGGGGGCTAATGACGATGACATATACCTAGGGTAGGGTAATAGGCCTAACCTAGACACCCTCCCCAAGGGCACTACCTAAAGACCAACAGCATGCAAAGTTCAGTAATTTCCACCGACTGGAATCTCCTCAGAGTGCAATTCACTCGACCAACAACTCACTCGGATAACCCAATTAATTCGACCGATATATCACTACTCGACCATACAAGAAACCACTCGAAAGACAAAAGGCCTAAAGTCACTCAGGATGGCAACGGTCAGGCGTTCACTCCGTAGTGTTATTGATCATTTATACGTCTTTATTGCTGGCGTTACCAGTAACGCCTCATCTTTATGTACATTAAACCATGTATAACTGAGGGCTGGAGGGGTCCGGCGCACTCTATATAAGCCACCCCCTCCTCGGGTACAAGGGTTCGCACCCCCTGTAACTTCACGCATAATCCAGTCGACCGCCTCAGGGCACCGAGACGTAGGCCTATTACTTCCTCCGCGAAGGGCCTGAACTCGTAAATCTTGCATGCACAACCTCATCGTAGCTAGAATCCTGCCTCCTCTTACGTACCCCCTAATCTACTGTCAGACTTAGAACCACGACAACACCCTCCCTACCCCACAGGGTGAGTGGTGGTGCCTTGTGGCCACCTCGTGGGTCTTCTGATCCTGCCACGAAGCTTCGGGAGTCTCTTATGTTCCAGAAAAAATCGTCAATTTTTTTGTCGCGTTTGGACTTCATTTGGTATGGATTTTATGGAAAACTAAAAACAAGCAGAAAACAGCAAGTGGCACTGGGCAGTAGATTAATATGTTAGTATGTGAAAATAATGCAAAAGTGCATCAAAACCATATAAAATTATCGTAAACAAGACATGAATACTTCATAAATTATAGATACATTGAAGACGTATCAGACAGTTAGGTGTCAAGTTCTTTTGTAACCAAGAGTTATTGTGGTTTGTGAAGACAAGGCCTGTGAAAGTTATGGAGATCGCCTCAAGTATCTACCCCAAGTGATCGACACGTGCTGACGAACTTGTTGTCGAGGAGAATAGGGCAAGGAGGGTTTACCTTCAGTGTTAAATCACAAGTCCCTTCATCCAAATGTTGCTATTTTGCAGAAGAGTGAACTGGTCGAACAAATACTTTGTCGCCATCGAGCACCGCTGCTCTCCTGTGTACCCTAAAATACTTTCCATTGTTTATCTCCAGTTATGTTCTAGTCATGTGATTTTCTTCGGTGCTTGTACTTGATTTGCTTCGGTAGTTTTCATTCATAGTCTTCTCTATGTTTCGTTTATTTCCGATGATGTGTACTGAGAGTTTTGAAGTTTCCCGAAGAAATTTTAAGTCTCCTATTCACCCCCTTCCCTAGTAGACATACTTCGTTCCTACAATCAGCTAAGGATGACTATGACCACACAACACCATATTGTCCTTATGGCACGATGCTCTGCGACCACCAAACATGGTCGATGTTCCAGCGTTGCCAACATTGTCCTCAAGGTGGGGGAACAACACGAGCCTTTGCCATCACGAGGCCAGTCGTCGCAACATGTTCCGCCAATGGAGGAGGGGCTCATGTTCCATCCTCAACAACGGGTAGCTACCATCTTAGCAAGCCCCTGCCATTACTATTCGGCATGGGATCTTTGCCCACAACCTCTTCCGGCGGCGGTGAAGATGCTGATGGGATGTAAGCAGGGCCGTGAGAGGGATTAATATAGTTGACAGATAGTGCAGATTTTTGTTGCATACATGTAATACTAATTTTTTGTTGCATTGATGGCCGGCTTTGAAGTACATAGTTCAAAAGCGAAGGCAGCTCTCTGGGTCCCTACGGACGCCGGGTCGATACCAAAAACCATTCAAACAACCTACAACGTGAATCCACACTTGTGAGTTAGCAAATGCGTACTACTACTGCTGTTTGCCGCAAAGAGAGGTGGAGGGAGCGTGTTGCCAAATCCCAAACACCCCCCAAAAAAGGTGCCAAATCCACGCAGAAAGGCAAAGAAAGGACCGCACGATCACAGGATACGCAGGACCAAACCAAGCGGAAGCGATTGACCCGTTGCATCCAAACCCAGGAGGACGGAGGCGCAAGCGCCAAAACGTGACCCCGCTGCGCAAGACCACTGTATGTATCCACCCCGCGTCGCGCATTTGCGCAACGAAACGCAAGCCAGTGGTCAGCCGTGCGGGCAGTCGTCCACTGATCTGACCGCAAACCGCCGGTGCCGGTGCTTTTCTCTCTTGCACTCACTCTCCATCTCTCTCTCCCTCCCTCCCTCCTCACGCGCGCACAGCACGGCAGGCCCGGCTTTCGCAAGGACCCAAAAAAAGACGGGCAAAGCTGCGTGCCGGTGCCAGCGCTGTTCCCGACGCGACGAAACGCGAGGAGACATTTTTCGGACCGAACGAAGCCAGAGCGCGCTCCTATCCTATGGCCGCGCCCAACAACAGCAACGGGTTAAAAACACGGCCCCGGTGCGGTGAAGAGCGAGGCGAGAATCCAATGCGGCGCGGCGTGAAACGAAGCGACTGACGGATGGACGGGACGGGAGGGGGAGAAAATCTTTTATTACCGTCCAAAACTCGCATAGGATCCTCCTTGTGCTTCCCAGCCACATTGCCATTTCTGCATTTTTCTTTGCTTCTCCTTTTTGGCCAGTAGTACAACTAGCAGTTTCTTTCCTGGTGATTAGTGAATGGAGTGAGCGATTAAACAAAGCGGCGGTCGTGGTCGCGGCTTTTTGTTGCATGCAATGCGATGCATGCGTGTGCTTTGGGCAGTACCAGTTCCCTCCATTTCGAATTTCAAATCCCATCCGGCCGTTCCCCAAGGCCGACGCGACGCTCTCCCACTCTCTGCCACTGCAAAGCCCCCCGCCCCGGGCTCTCTCGCACGCGCACGCAGTCGCACACACACCTGTCTGCTCCGCCTCCCGTTCTCTCGGCCTCCTCTCCGTGCGGCGTTTCTTTCTTTTCTTGAGTCTCCTTCCTCCTCTCCGGCGGCCGCCGCTCTAGCTCTAGTGCTGTTCTTGGCGTGGAGGAGGGGATGGGAGGGTCCGGGAAGTGGGTCAAGTCGCTCATCGGGCTCAAGAAGCCCGACAGGGAGGATTGCTGCAAGGTGAGGCGAGCCGCAGCTCTTCTTGCTCTCTCCATCGATTCTTGATTTGATGTGCAGAAACATCCCGTTTCACAGTTGATTTTCTTGGCTTAGATTCATCTAGAGTTTCTTGAGGTCATGTTTTCCCCCAAATAGAAGAAAGAGAGATGATTACCGAGATTGGTTTCCTCAACCCCATCCCGGCTAAAATCCACTGCTCAAAGCTCCCCTCTAATGACCACGCAATGTCTCTTTCATTCTCGCGCACATGTCTCTCAAGATGCAAACAGCAACAGTGCTTTTTATCCCCTTGACTTGATTGTACTTTCTTCGCTGCTTCACAAGTACTACTATACTTGTAGTAGTACTGCCCAAGTAGGGTTATCATTGGCTCAAAATAGGCTTCTTTTAATCTCCTGGGTCTGGGTGGTAAATCTCATCCCAAAGTTTCTCGTGGTTTTCATGTCGAGCTTCAAATCTCGTTGCGGTAATAATCATGGCCGGCATCCCCTGATTTCGCTGTTTCTCCTGCAGAACAAGCTGCTGGTTCCGTCCGGCCTGGGAGTGGGAGGCAAGGGCCGGAAGTGGAGGCTGTGGAGGAGCTCCTCCGGCGACCACGGCTCCCTGTGGCGCGGCTCCAGGGGCGGCAGCCAGCGGTCAGCGGCGTCCGAGGCCTCCGACGACGCCTCCTCGCTCGCCGCCGCCGCCGCCGCCGCCGACATGTTCACCGCCGCCCTCGCCACCGTCGCCCGCGCGCCGGCCAAGGACTTCATGGCCGTCCGGCAGGAGTGGGCCGCCATCCGCATCCAGACCGCCTTCCGCGGCTTCCTGGTACGAACCGCTCTTCTCAGGCCGCATCTGCACGGCGACTGCGAGTGCGACTGCGCGCGCGGTGGGCTGAACGCTCCGTACGTGTTTGTGTTTTTGCAGGCGCGGCGGGCGCTGCGGGCGCTCAAGGGGCTGGTGCGGCTGCAGGCCATCGTGCGCGGCCGGCAGGTGAGGAAGCAGGCGGCGGTGACGCTCCGGTGCATGCAGGCGCTGGTCCGCGTGCAGGCGCGCATCCGGGCGCGCCGCGTGCGCATGTCCACCGAGGGCCAGGCCGTGCAGAAGCTCATCCAGGCTCGCCGCACCAAGCTCGACATCCTCCGGGAAGCCGAGGTTACCTCCCTTACCTGTCCTCCTCCATGAATCAAACATTGTCCAGTCGGATCGACTCCTTCGCATTGAATAAACTCATGTAGGATCTTTAGCCATCTTTGCTGATTCGAGTGTTTGACTGTCTTGTCTGGACAAATTTTGAACTTTCAGGAAGGATGGTGCGACAGCCAGGGAACTCTAGAGGCAGTGAGAGTGAAGCTGCAGAAACGGCAGGAAGGAGCAATCAAGCGCGAGCGAGCTATCGCCTACGTGTATCACGGCGTAGCGAAATGCAATGTATGAACCAATTCTCTGCAAGAATTCCACTACTGCTCATCTGAATGAGCTAACATTGTTTCTGTTTTCTCTTCTGCAGCAACCCAAGGGCGGCAATGGCCGGTCCAACCAGTCGGGCCTCCTGCTCAAGCACCAGCACTGCGACAAGAACAACGGCAGCTGGAGCTGGCTGGAGAGGTGGATGGCGGCGAGGCCCTGGGAGAACCGGCTGATGGAGGAGCACAACCAGACCAACGCCAGCTCGCCGGACCTCGTGCCGTCCAAGAACTGCGAGGACGCCTTCGGTGTTCTCGCGGACTTCTCCGAGCCGAATTCAGTCAAGGTGAGGAAGAACAACGTGAGCAAGAGGATCAGCGCGAAGCCGCCAGGCGCGACGCACCCGCAGCGGTTCAAAGCCCAGTCCATCTCGTCCCTGAGCACCGAGCTGCACAACGACGAGAGCTCGGCGTCGTCGTCGTCATGCTTTGCGTCGACGCCATTGTCGTTCTCCACCTTGCTCACACCAGAGAAGACCAACAATGGCAGCGGCGTCAGGTCGAGGCCGAACTACATGAGCTTGACGGAGTCCATCAAGGCGAAGCGAAAGCCCTGCGGCGCGCAGAAGACGACGGCATCGAAGCAGTTGGATGATCGGAAAGCCCCAGGCGCCGAGTTGAAGGCCGCCAAGGCGTAAACGCACGGTGTTCGTGGAACTCCAGGAAGAGATGAAGAGCCAATTTTCAAGCTCTCTCTAGGGTGTTTTTCAGTGTCTTGGTGCTGCATTCTTGAGTGTGTGTGTGTGTGTGTTGCTGGTGTCTCATGTTCAACATCTTGTTGTCGGATTGGTTGCCCCGTCTCAGGGCAGCCCTCATTGTCATTGGCAGTGTCTTTGTAAGATAGTTCTTTGACTGAGATAAAAAAAATTGTGTGGATTTTGTTAGTTCAGGCTGTGAAAATTGTTACTAGATGTTCTTAGCTTCTCTCATGGTTGTTTCCGCTATGATGTGACCTCAAACAAGCTCAAGTCAGCGCTCTATGCTGAAATATCTCACTACATGTTTAGGCCTCCTTTGGTTTAGAGGAATTTTTTAGGAATTCGGGATAGGATTTGAGATACATGTCATCTCACTTCCTATGACTTTCCTATTCTTATGATTCTCCTACCCTGTGAACCAAAGGAGACCCTAGGGTTTATTGGACTCCAAAATATGCCAATTAGGGTCCAATACTTTTGTTGCCCACATGGACACGTTGCTGAACAAGTAGGCAAATCTGACACTACCACATTTTTGTGCACCCATAGAAAACATGGTCCTAGTTGAACAGCCCATGGTAAGCATGGCAACACACAGTGTCCCTTTTTAGGCCTTGCTTAAACAATGGTTAGATGTGGTTTCATCACGGCAAGACCAAGAACACTTGCACTGACCTAGATTATTCCTGTTTACCCGTAGAAAAGCATGGCCCTAGACCAAGAACAGCTCATGGCAAGCGTGGCAAAATAAGAAATTCCTGTCTTCAGAGAAATCATCAGGACCAAGAACACTGCAGCATGCCTCTATCATGGTTTGGGAAGCAATTGATGCCCCGCAGATGACATTTTTAAGAGGTAAAACCAGTTGCCGGGCCATAAATGCCCACAGGATAGATTCCGTAAACTGACACGGTTAACCTTGTTTGACCTCCTCGGACGAAGAAGATTTCTGTCCTGGAGGACAGACAACATCAGTGTACTACATAATGTAGGTCAAAGAACATTGTTGGCCCAGAAAACAAAGGCCCTAGTGATCTACGCATCGTATGCTACTATCAGTAGCTCTTCATAAACCTAATCAAGTAATCATACACCCCAAAAATGATGCAATGTTCCTTAAGCAGCAGCTCCAAGCAATCTTTTCTTTTTTGCTTACCAGCACTGAAAGAAAGAAGGCAGAAGAGCAGTTCATTGTCAGAGGGAAAAAGAAATGCTCAGTGGAAGCAGCACACTACGCATCATGTCACTTTGCTAACAAGTACTGAATTCAGCAAAGTTTTTGAAATGCCGGGGGCTATCATTTGGTGCTTACAAGTGCAAAGTGGTGGCCCTTTTGGCCCTGCCTGAGCCTGCCTATTGGCCGTTGCCACAGTCATGCTGACTGGATCTGGACGGACAGCAAAATTTACTTCCGGAGTGGTGCTGGTTGGGATCCCCCCGCTAGGGCACACTGAGAGTGCATTGAATTGATTGTGCTCGATGACGACGCAGGGTTTCAGGACCAGCCCAGTGCTTGGCGCCCCGTTCAGGTTCAGTCAATCAATGAGTGCGTCCGCTGCTTCAGACTTCAGACATGCCGCCTGGACTGCAGCACGGAGGCAAAAGCTTTTGCTGAGCGATGGTAAGTGTAGTTGTAGATCAGCAAGATGACATACGTGTAGTCAACAACAATCTTACGAAATGTACTACTGGTACTTGTGCTGTGGTCGTCAGGATCATCTTTTTCATCCGGCTGGTGCATCTTCTTCTGTGTCGGTAAATTATGGAGAACGTAAGGTAAAGCACGGCCTACAGAGCTGCGCCTTTGATATGTCGGTAAGTTTTTGAAATTTGTTTTCCGTTTGAACATGGCATTGGCATTGGCAGTGGCAGCAGTGTTTCCTCTGGGCGTCAGGACGGGTGGCAGACGCAGTAAACGCGCTAGGAGGGGCAGCGAATGAGTCGACGCTGCCACTGTGGCCCCAGGACGAAGGCTCCTCCTATTAACTCATCCTCAACTACAAGGCCAGAGCTGACCGGTGGGGCCGGGACACTGATGGCCTGAAGCCTTGCTGCTGCCTGCATCGAAATCCAACTTGGTCTTACCAAGGCGGAAGGCAACTGCGCCTGATTAAACACAACTATGCTGAGGCCCTATTCTGTCCGGTCCCGTCCGTTTGGGTAAAATGGACAAAGGAGGCGGCCCAGCGCGCGACGGCCCGAACCCATCTTGTCCGTTTTGTGTCCGGGCCGACCCATTTCGAGCGCAAACTTGCGCCGGGTTTGGGTCGCGGCGGACACCAAACGAACGCGCGCTCGTCCGCGTCGGGGCCGCGTGGCAGGCGGTCACCTACCTCTCACCCGCCCATATCAATGCGCACGAGCGGGCGACCCCACCTGTCATCCGCACGTCGAGCGGTCGCCGTCCTTCTTTAAGTGAGAAGCATGGACGGGTCGTCGTCCACACTGCCCCACGCCACCCCGCGGCCTTCTCGAAACCCGACAGCGGCGACCACGTCCCAAACCCTAGCCTAGACCTCGCCGGCCGGCCGCCCCCAGCCATGGGCCTCTGGAACTATGGCCGCAAAGGCAGGCACGACCGCGAGGCCGGCTCCTCGTCGGGACGCCGCCGCGGCTCGGTGAAGAAGGAGGAGCCCGCCTCGTCATCGCCACCACGTCGGGCCCCCGCACCGCCCGCCTTCTCCATCGCGCCCACGACCGCCGGCGAGCGCGACCGGCATTACGTCCGAGCGTCGGTGTGCCGCCGTTATTGGGAGACGAGGACGCCGCTCCCCTGGAGCGACGCCCATCTCCCCAATAACCGGCACCTCTCCGCCGACCGGGTCCCCATCCCGCCGGTCCCGACGAGCGACCGTGCGCGCGACGAGAAGATCGAGCGCCGCCGCCGCCTCCTCCCCGACGACCTATTCTACGACGTCAGGTACGCCCCCGACTCCCCGCTGTGGGACACCTGGTTTCATGACGAGCACGACATCAGGCGCGCCTCCTTCTTCGCCGGCACCTCGACGGGGCCGCGGCGGCCACGGGAGCGCGCCCAGGAGCGCGGGCGTAGGCGGGTCCGCGGCGTCACGCCCACGCCGTCGCCGTCTCCGTCGCCCCCTCCACCTCCTCGCATGTCAGCGGAGGAGGAGGCCCGTCTCCTCAAGCGTGTCATGGACGACTCCATGTACACGCACGACGAGCGGCAGTGGGACGGCCTGGAGGAGGCCATGGCCCTCTCTGCCGCCGGGGACGTCGCCTTCCCAGAGCTCCAGATGGTGGCCGTGGAGGACGAGAGAAGGGAGGACCCGCCGGCCGCGTTCCAGCAGCTGCTGGGCTAGGGGTGGTGCTGGTCCTGCACTGCTCCAGAGATGTCCGCCGGCGTGGGCGTGAACTGGTGCCCCACTCCGCCGCGGTCACCGGAGCGGGAGGCCTCGCCACGGGAGGAGGTGGTGCAGGCCGTCCAGCCCGCCCCCGTCCACCACGCACCTTCGGCCCACCTGTGGACGCCGCCGGACTACGTCGACCTCGTCAGCGACGATGACGACACCGGCGGCCAGTGAAGACGCCGACGGCCACGGCACCGACGGGCGCGGCAGGAGCGCGCGGGAGGCGGAGGCGTTTTTTTATTTTGTTTTATATGTTAATTATGAAAACTAGGCCTTTTAAGTGGTCGTGCAAACTGGATCGTTTAAGTGGCCGTCCCCTATATATGTTTTATGTTTTTTAAAATGCTTTTATTTAGTTTTTTAGTTATTTCATTCTAGTTTTTATATTTGTTTTATTCACATCCATCCCGGACATGATTTGGGGTGCGGCCGCGCGGTGCGCGCACGCACGACCCATCTGACAAAGATGGACACGGGCGAACCCATTGGCGCCTCAAAGGGACAAAATCCGGTCAATCCGGACGTCCGTTTGAGGTCGTGCGGTGGAGTTGGCCTAAGCAGTGAAGTGGTGCTGGTACAGTGCACAGAGGACGCTGAGCCGGCCGTCGGATCTTGCAACTTTTCATGACTGCCAGTGTCAACCCTAAAAGCAAGGAAAGAAATGGGAGTAGTTGCTAGTTCGAGCTCTTTTCTCTCCCCCCGTCCCAAAATGTAGTATCGAAAATGATCTTACATTCTGAGGTTTTGGGGAGGAGGGAGTACCTTCAAAATAACAGGTCACACTCTGCATGCAAATTTCATCGTTCCGACTGGTTTTGTGTATTCAAAAATGGCAGACCCCATGCATGCCTCGTCAAGTCATCGTCGTGGTTTTAGACAGGGATGCAACTTTTCCGACTCCCGGACTCTTTTTCTTTGACGGGTAAAGAACTTTATTCACTCCGGCTGAAATTACTTGTCGCGGAAATGGAAAAAACAAATTTATCTAGAACTAAAATACATTTAGATACCCATTTCTTCGACAAGAGTATTTCTCACATAATAGAAAGATCATGTACAATGAGGTGAGAAATAAAGTCTGGGGTGGAGCTCTCCCAAATCTTAGACGACCTATTGCTAAGGTAGTTTCCGAAAACAATGAGGACCTGTTTGGTTTTAATAAGTCACCTGACTTATAAGTTAGGTGACTTAAAACCAATGATTTATAAGTCACGTATGTTTGGTTGTCACCTGACTTATAAGTCACCTGAGCACACCTTTTCATCTTGTTTTTTATGTAAAAGTGATGGGACCCATGCAAAAGAAGGTGACTTATAAGTTTTAAGTTGGGGTGGAGCAACTTATGACTTATAAGTTGGGATGACTTATAAGTTGGGTCTGTTTGACAAAATAAGTCACTGTTTTTACTTTTCAACTTATAAGCTGATGACTTATTTGAAACCAAACAGGGCCTGAATCACATCAACCTTTGCTAGGTCCGCCCCAAGCGCTTTACATTCCGAGATAACGGCTGCTTCCGGGCCCAAGTACACTTGATTGCATCAACAGTGTTCGAACTGTTAGATTCAAATGACACTCAATTGCATACAATGTTGGCAGCCAAATAGAAACCATTCTCTTCCGCACTTGGTACATGTGGTATGAACCATGAAGCTGCAGCTACAAACTCCGCATGATCATCTCAAGCTACTGCTCCTGTAGCTCCCGTCATAGTTTCACCACAAAACGTGCATCGACATTAATCAACCCTCAGACTCTTCTTAGTTCAACCAAATGAACCAGATTTAGTTCATTTATTTGACGAGCTACTACAGGGAATCCGGGGTCATTCAAAATCCAACACTGCGTTCTTCACGCAGTCACATAAATATGAAGCCACACGGCAAACATTGTGAAGGCCAAAGGCTTACAGGATTTGCTCCCTTGCGGACACTATTAACCGAAAGTAAAAAATAAAGGTAAATATATCCTGACCATGTTTGGTACCATAAAACATGCTCCAAACACATGAGGTGGCAGAGAATATAACAAATACTGGATTAGTGCATAATCAAATGCCTAAGATGCTATTGCGTTCCTAACAACGGCGAAAGCAAGAAGTCAAACCCCCTCAAAACAGTACATCAGTGCGAATTTGCTTGCTGCCTTCTGGAAACCTAGATCATCCACATGGCACGGAATCGTCGCTTCCATGACTGTGGGTACTGTACAGCTAAACCTAGTTCATAGAAATGCTCACCCCTTTCTCCCAGAAAGATAGAAGACCGACTTGATTCTAGTTTGGCAGCAACCAGTCAAATTGAAGTCAAATTCATGGCTAGTGGGGTTCACATCTTCAGGCGAGCATGGTTAGATGTTCATTCCTTATCGCCTGATTCTGAAAGAGGGTCGAAAATCAATGATCTAGAAGAACTCGTCAGAATAACGACTGGCATAGCAAACATACAAATTTTCAGTCGACGTTCATACCTGCTTGCTCGGTTGTTCCATTTTGACTGTTGTTTGGAACATCCTTCACGGTAGAAGATTCTGGAGGGTCAGAAGATAACTTTAGTCCTTCTGCCAAGGTTGAAGCATCCAGCGCCTTGTCTGTAGCAGGATTGCATTGCTGCTCGATCATAATCTGAAGGCACTTCCCTTGCTCCTCGATTCTCAGCTGCAGACTTCTTTGCACCTGCGGTGCAGGCAAGGATGGAACCAAAGTAAGGTTAAAAGTTATAAAAGGTATTCCACAGTTACTGCCTGATTCCTAGAGAATTGGTGCGATGTTAAATGACTTAAATTCAACTCAGAAGTGGTAATCAGCCATTTACCGACCCAAAATGTTAACTCTAATTTTAATTGGGCATGCAAAAATGCATTTAATTTCCTATGATGAATAATTAAAGATTAAATATAATTCTGGGTGGATATGCAAATTCCAGACCCCAGAGGGATTTCCAGTGTTTTCCCACGACAGAATGAAATCATGTTCGCAGCTCAATAATACTCTATGCAAGCATGGGAGTGACCTGGTCAGAATCTCAGAGAACATAGGCACAACACAAAGCAGACAAGTTCCAAAAAAAAAACAGCATTGACTTGTACCATCTGTGCACACAGACAAAACATGCCCTAATCCACTCTGTCCATGTGACTATGGAAGTGGCAAATTTCACTCAATGCTGGCCTGACTTTCCTCTTGTGATCCTAACACTACCACATCCTAGCCACTAATGAGACTTAGGGTTCGGGTTCTAAAAGAACTGGGAACAAGAATTAAGCTCAGCATTATGTTGTTTTTATTAAGATGTGTGCATGTACTAAAACTGACCTATCTATGGCTTTCACGCTCTAGTGCCCTGCCTTCAGTAGGAAGCTATCTAAGTGCCTAGATGAAGAGACTACCTACAAAGCTAACGTATGTAGCAATTTTCACCAAAAGGGTGAATTCGATGACACTGGAAGCTCACTGATAATATTCGAAAACGAGACCCCTAAGAATAAATAGGCATAGGAAAACATGTATGAAACTATCAAAGGAGAAATCCGATTTAAAGTAGACGACACATTAAGGCATTAACCATTCTCGCTGGCGTGAATGAATTAAACAAAGTCATTTGGTAAGCTCTGAGCCTAACACATTTTCCGCTAGTTAAACAGACCTTCATTCCACCTAGCTGTGACAGCAAACACAAAAGTTTTCATAGTTTGTCCAGTAACATAGAAACCGTGGAAGGGGAGTGTCAATTTAACTACTTAGTGCTTAATGGCATCTCGTATAGTCATGTGTAGCCTCTCACTATGCACCACTTCTTTGTGGGACCCAAACCAACACAAAAAGTAGGAAAATCCCTCGCATGACTCACCACTGTTCTATCCCGTCTTTGCATCTCTTCTTGCAAATCTTCGTCCCCTCACACGCCAAAACCACCCGATTAGCCACCACCGTCACTTGGTTTACCAACGGTGACAGCAGTGCGTTCCTTAAAGTGGTAGCGTCGGTAAGATGGAGACGGAGCACGGGGGTGACAACAATTCTCACCAAGAGGATCTCGCAGGAGGCAGGAGGGGGATATCAAGGTAGCGCAAATTCCGGAGTAAGCTGCAGCACAGGCAGCGAGCTACCCCAATGTTGGCACCGACAGACTGGTGGAGGTGTTGATGTTGACAACACAGTTGGTAGAGAAGCTGGATAGGCGTCTATGACTCCAAGCAGAGAGACTGGGCCGAAAGGAGAGCCATTTATGATCTCTTTTTATTGAGTCGGACTCGATTCCAGTTTTTGTTGGCCCCGTCCAACGGCAAGATACAAGTATGCCCATCACCCAAAGAATTTAACATGGTACAATATTTACCACAGAATGGCAATTGTGATGTATTGTCAAAAACTAAGAGTGGCATAGGTGAAATGTCAAATTCTAGAGTGGCATAAGCAAAGTGGTCAAAAGCTAGAGTGGCAAAAACAAAGTTTTCCCAAAAAAGAAATTATCCACCTCTAATTAAACCAGACATTATTTTTGTTGTCGTTACAATATATTAGTACATATATGTAGCCCAAAGAATCTGCTAAGTTTTTTAAGTCTATTTGATTACTTTAGCTAATCCGGTTGACATCTTTTTTTTGGACAATGGCATTACTTCTCTTATCATCAACAAAATTAGAACTGAAACAGTCTAGCAGGAGAGTACTTTCACACTTCTAACAAATACTACATCCCAAAATAAGTGTCATGTTTTAGTTCAAATAGTGTCATATTTGAACTAAAACCATGACACTTATTTTGGGAAGGAGGGAGTAATAAATCTCAGATTGAAAATTTCCAAATTTAGACAATATCAATTTGCTGGGTAAAACATAATGACGGGGAACTACAATAACTTGTGTTACTACCACTCCAAGTTATACCAATACATCCCATTACAGAAAGTTTTTTTTTTTGAGAACCTTTTTAACTAATGCCACTGCTAATCGCTTATTAGATGTGCTGAAGAGTTTCGCTCAAAAAAGATGTTAAAGAGTTGAATGTACAATTAATAAGGTCATGTCGAAAGCTAAGACCCATAGGCTCATCTCTACTTCTATGCACATAAAGATGAAAGGACAGTACTTCGGACAGAGGGTAGTACTTTATTGTTGCTTGCTTATCTTATTCCAAAGTGGAACTAACTACAAGCATGTCAAGTATCAAAATCCCAGAAACCCATAGGCAATGAGATTTCTAACTGACCCTCGGCAGAAGATACCTAAATCATGATAGAGCTATTTGGTACATACCTCAAGCTGTTCATGGAGCCGCTTTTGAAGTTCTAACTGGAGACGCAATGCTTCAGTGAGATCAAAATTCCTGCAGGGATATAAGAACTAATGCTCAAAATCCAGTAGGAACAACTAAATAATTTGTGGATAGATGCCAATCAGCTTGGCGAAAACAGTAGGCCGTTCCATGTATACAATCAGAATTCAGCAAGAAGGTATGCAGTAAAAAAGGCTAGCAATTGGAAGATAAAGTTTAAAGGCCAAATACATGTCACAGGAAGAAACCACAGATATAACACTGGTCATCCGAGAAGCAATCTGACTATATGAGAGAATGAATATTTGTTAATGAATCGACTTTAATACGATTTCAGCACGGAATATAGTGTTGTAAACTTGTTATTCATAGTGATGGCCTAACCGGAGTACCAGTAGTACTGCTCAACCGAACGACATCTATGTTACTGCAAACTATTTGCTCTTTTTTCTTGCAAACAACTTCTTTATTATCCTGAATCACTGGGTCAGTTTTACCGATAGTATGATGGGAAACAAGTTTCCAGTTCAGAAATATATGTAAATGAAAATACAGGAAAGTATTCAGTTTTCTCATCATACGTGACATCAGTATCATCAATATAAGTTAATTGAATTTCACATAGGTTGCAAACTTACCCTTTAAGGTCTATAGATGGCAACTCCTCTTTTGAGGCCTCCAGCCTTTCTGATGAACCTGAAAATCTCAAATTGATGAACATGGTAGAGTATTTGAAGAGACTGCTGCAGGGAATATACAGAAAATAGAGCATATGGAAAATGGAAAAAGATATACCTTCAGATAATTCTGGTCTATATCGGGCAGTTCTGTACTTCTGCAAATAAAAAGCTAAGTAAAATCAAATCGATAATTCTGGCTTGTCTCAATTATACCCAGCAATAGCAGCCGACCAACAGACCTGAAGATGACTTTTTACATGATAAATGGTCAAATTATCTGCCTTCATTAGCTTTAGCACGCCCTTTGGAGTAGCTTCTGCAATAATCTCAAATAAATGTCAGAACTCGTATATTCTACAAATGGAGAAAAAAATCTCTTCAAACAATACATACTTTCACTGCCACCAAGCAGATTGACAGCATCCACAAAACGCTCATGAAGTTCAGGAGTCCACCTCATGCGTGTCTTGGAGGTGTTAGAGCTGGCAGAGGGTGAGGGTGCAGCAACTACAGATGATTCTATAGATTGAGTTGTAACTATTTGCTGGAGGGCTGATTGGTGAACTGAAGTTGTACCAACTTGCTGGCTGGCTGATTGATCAACTGAAATTGATGATTGCACAGGCGGTCCAGCCTGTGCAAAAGCATGTGTCAACACTTAATATCATGTTTACAATATCTACAAGAGTAACACTAAATTATTTTTTTGCTAAACTATATAGCATGCTTCAGTTAGGGATGCCAACAAAAGATAAAACCCAGCCAAAGATAAGCTTGAATTCAAGCTCGGCTGGAATCTGGCTGTGCCTAAAATGCGCTAAGCAGTAAGCATATGCCTAGTTTCAACCTGGAACAAAATCTGGGACTACACTGGGTTAAGCAGGTTTGGCTTGTACAAATTTCAAATGTATACTATCATTTCAAAGAAGGAGCCATGACAGCAACCAAGCCTAATCAAAACACGGAACTTGTCCATATTTATTCTTCAATTCAGTTCACACAACTAGCATGCTCTATACAAATCTCAAGCTTTATACGACCTTTGACAACTTATCGATTTTACTACCGTTGTATACTTGCATAGTTCATTCGTTCAAGAAGAGCAGATGTTACATCTCAAGTCAACGCACCAAAATAGCAGAATCAGCCAGCATACCTGTGGATGAGTTTTAGCAGCACCTGCGTTGTCAGCAATGTCCTTCCAGTCGTCATTCATAAAATCCGTCCACCATTCAGTCTGCTTAGCGAGCTCATCTGTAGCTGCAATAGGACTGATGCCAGTCAAATTGTTTCCAACAGGGACATCATCAGAGAATCCAAGCATGCTCTCAACTGGATCAGGGCACCACGTTGGTCCAACATCTCTTGGAAAATCATTAAAAGTAGGTTCAAAGCCTTCATGGTGTGATCCATAAATCATCGCAGAAGAACTTCCAGTGCTTGGCGTCTGAGAAATGTAAGGATTGGCACCGTTGTATTGCTCAGGGTTCGGAACTGAAGAGAACCTTACAGCCGGGGGCGAACGCAAAGGCCCGACAGATCCAGTACTGGGGTGAAACTGCCCGCAAATAGGAGCAACAGTACTTTGATGAGGCGGGAGAGGGGTTCTTCTCAGTTCCCTCTCCAGCAAAACATTCTGCGCATCTGGAAGCCTTGCAAAGCTTTCATCCATGGTGGTTGAAGGCAGAGGTGATGGCACAGTTACTGGGATTCCAGCAGTATAGAACGAGTTGGTGGTTATCCTCTCCATCTACAAGCACGTGCAATGCTCTGAGTCCACTAACAAAAAGTCCTCCCCTACTCTGCTCGTGAGACCTTTCTTGGCTTCTGAAATTTTCTCCCCTCCTAGGGCTGATGCACCTGCAATAAGGAAAGGGGGAAAAAAACAGGGTTCATGCTAATCCCATGAAGGAAACATTTTAACCATCACTGTGAGAAACAAATTTGAGCGGGAAACAAATGAATCATTACATCATGTTTGACAAAATTCAAGATATCATATGACCCGAAGTCCCAATCGAATCCTCCTAGCAAACAAAAATTGCAGCGCGTGCCCAATACCAATACAATCATACGGGTCTAATAGCCCCTCCCAGGGGCGGATCTAGATGGTGTAAGCCGAAATTAGTGGAGGTCAGTGGGGTTAGCTCATACCTCGGAAGCCAATGGCCAAAATTGCCGACGGGGCTGAGACAGCATGGATGCGCCGAGGATGAACAGGGAACGGCGACGGCGGCGACGCGCGTGAGGGAGGGGGCGGGGGCGCCGCCGGGGAGAGGTAGGGCACGGCGGCAGCTCTTGAGCCCGGATTGGGGTAGGTGGACGGAAGACGAAAGGTACGCGACGGCGGAGGGGAAACCGTGGGGTTGGATTTGGGGGATTATTTTTTCCCGAGATCCGATTCGAGGGATTTTGACTCCCGGAGGGCAGATTTTGATTAAATGAAAACAAACTACTGTTTTTTCTCTGGGTCACTCCTGGCATCATGTTTTAAACTAGAAAAACGTTTTAATTCAACCGCGTGATTTCTCTTTTTTTTTTGCAAGGGCGAGGCGCCGGTCTGATTTTTTTTTTTTTGCAAGGGCGAGGCGCCGGCGGACCGTCGCCTAGCACTCTAACAGCCGCGTGATTCGGTTTTCGTATTGTCGTTGGATTTGGTGGTCCTGTAACTGAGAAACATAGTCAACACATGCACCCCTCCTATGTTCCCCCAAACTCCATCCTCTCGCGTCTACCGCCATCTTTCTCATGCAGCGCTGGTCGACTCATCGGC
>NC_041384.1:67520887-67556530 GCF_002162155.2 Triticum dicoccoides | reverse complement strand
AACATGGCACGAACGTCGTTGCAGGCTTGCAGTAGTCCCCCGTGCAAGGAACCAGCTCGCAGTGGGCATCAAGGGAGCTCGCCGCGGTGCAACCACGGCTCGCCATAGGCCCGGGTCCAGCAAAAATAGATAAGCGTTGCAGCTCGCCAAAAACTCATGGTTCCGGCGCCCGCGTCATCTCGAAGCACCGGCCGCAGTTGAGGTCACCGCCGCGGTTGCAGCTCGTGCGTGAAGCCGGTGCCAGATGAAAGGATCGATATAGTTGACTATAGGGGGTGAATAGGCAACTACCAAATTTTAGCTCCTTTTAACAAATTAGGGTTAGCAACAAATAGGTTGACTAGATATGCAACTAGGTAGACAATCTATATGACGAGCTCAACAATAACAACACAATTAAACACAAAGATACAACACAATATAAACCACAAGTGGATTCGATGGAGATGATATGTCTGCAACGTATCTATAATTTTTTATTGTTCCATGCTATTATATTATTTGTTTTGGATGTTTAATGGGCTTTAATATACACTTTTATATTATTTTTGGGACTAACCTATTAACCGGAGGCCCAGTGCCAGTTTCTGTTTTTTGCCTATTTTAGTGTTTCGCATAAAAGGAATATCAAACGGAACGAAACCTTCGCGAGGATCTTTCTTGGAACAAACGCAAACCAGGAGACTTGGAGTTGAAGTCTGGAACTCCACGAAGCTTCCACGAGGCAGGAGGGCGCGCCCAGGGGGTAGGCACGCCCCCACCCTCGTGGGCCCCATGGAGCTCCACCGATGTACTTCTTTCGCCTATATATACTCTTATACCCTAAAAACATCATGGGGAGCCACGAAACCACTTTTCCACCGCCGCAACCTTCTGTACCCGTGAGATCCCATCTGGGGCCTTTTCCGGCGATCTGCCGGAGGGGGATTCGATCACGGAGTGCTTCTACATCAACACCATAGCCTCTCCAATGATGTGTGAGTAGTTTACCACAGACCTTCGGGTCTATAGTTATTAGCTAGATGACTTCTTCTCTCTCTTTGGTTCTCAATACAAAGTTCTCTTCGATGTTCTTGGAGATCTATTCGATGTAATACTTTTTGCGGTGTGTTTGCCGAGATCCGATGAATTGTGGATTTATGATCAAGTTTATCTATGAACAATATTTGGTTATTCTCTGAATTCTTATATGCATGATTTGATATCTTTGCAAGTCTCTTCGAATTATCGGTTTAGTTTGGCCTACTAGATTGATCTTTCTTGCAATGGGAGACGTGCTTAGCTTTGGGTTCAATCTTGCGGTGTCCTTTTCCAGTGACAGTAGGGGCAGCAAGGCACGTATTGTATTGTTGCCATCAAGGATAAAAATATGGGGTTTATATCATATTGATTGAGTTTATCCCTCTACATCATTTCATCTTGCCTAAAGCATTACTCTGTTCCTATGAACTTAATACTCTAGATGCATGCTGGATAGCGGTCGATGTGTGGAGCAATAGTAGTAGATGCAGAATCGTTTCGATCTACTTAACACGGACGTGATGCCTATATTTCATAATCATTGCCTAGGTATTCTCATAACTATGCGTTCTTCTATCAATTGCTCGGCAGTAATTTGTTCACCCACCGTAATACTTGCTATCATGAGAGAAGCCGCTAGTGAAACCTATGGCCCCCGGGTCTCTTTCTTATTATATTGCATCTCTTTTATTTACATCGCATCTCGTTTACTATTTGCAATCTATACAACAAAAATACCAAAAATATTTACCTTACCTTCGCAAGTAACTGTGAAGGGATTGACAACCCCTTTATCGCGTTGGTTGCGAGGTTCTTGATTGTTTGTGCAGGTACTAGGTGACTTGCGTGTTATCTCCTACTGGATTGATACCTTGGTTCTCAAAAACTGAGGAAAATACTTACTCTACTTTGTTGCATCACCCTTTCCTCTTCAAGGGGAAACCAACGCATGCTCAAGAGGTAGCAGGAGACAAGGATGTGTTACCGAAGTTCCTTCCCTTTAGAGGGAAGTACGTCTCTGTTGGAGTGATGTGGAGGTACAATGCTCCTCAATAAGCCACTAGGGCCACCGTATTCTCCTCACACCCTCGCACAATGCAAGTTGTCGTGATTCTACTAGTGGTGCCCTTGAAGGCGGCGACTGAATCTTTACAAACAAGGTTGAGGCTCTCTCCACAACTTAATTGAAGGCTCCTAACACCACCATGAAGTTTCGGCACGATGGATTGTGGCTCCGAGGTGACATCTTCCGTCTAGGGTGCCCAAACACCCAAGAGTAACAAGATCCGCCAGGGATTAGTGGGGAGGATCAAGTTTCTCTTGGTGAAAATGTAGATCGAGGTCCTCTCAAGTAACCCTAGAGAATCAATAAGATTTGATGGCTAGGGAGAGAGATTGGGTGAAAATGAGCTTTTAGGGTGCAACCATGGAGCAAGGGTATAAGAGGTAGATCTTCTTGGGGAAGAAGACCCCCTATTTATAGTGGGGGGAAATCCAACTGTTTTCTGCCCACAAACCGCACACAAGTGGTGCTACCGCTCAGGGGAGCGGTACTACTGCTTAGAATAGTAGTTCCAGGTCTAGTGTGCAAATGACAGGATCACACATGCGGTAGTGCCGTTGGAGTGGTACTACCATTCCTACCAGCGGTACTACTGCTAAGTATTGCACACTATAGTGGAATAGCGGGAGAGGACGTGGGTAGAGCGGCAGTACCGCACGAAGCGGTACTACCACTTGCTACCACCACTTAACTACTGCTCATGTGGGAGACGGTTACAGAAGCGAAAAATAGGCGGTAGTATGAGCGGTGGTAGAACCCGAAGTACCGCATGAGCGGTACTACCACTCTGCATTCGTGGTACTACCGCCTAAATCCCACGGGCAACAGCGAGAAGTGCGGTAGTGGAGTAGTAGTATGAGCCGTAGTGCCACACGAGCGGTATTACCGCTCGCAACTACCGCCCTACTGTCGCAAAAGTGGATATCATCATAGTACACCCAAAACAAAGCAGTACTGGACGCATCACTGTGTTGGAAATATGCCCTAGAGGCAATGATAAAATGATTATTATATTTCCTTGTTCATGATAATTGTCTATTATTCATGCTATAATTGTATTATCCGGAAATCGTAATACATGTGTGAATACATAGACCACAATGTGTCCCTAGTGAGCCTCTAGTTGACTAGCTCGTTGATCAACAGATAGTCATGGTTTCCTGGCTATGGACATGGGGATGTCATTGATAATGGGATCACATCATTAGGAGAATGATGTGATGGACAAGACCCAAACCTAAGCATAGCACAAAGATCGTGTAGTTCGTTTGTTGTAGCTTTTCTAGATGTCAAGTATCATTTCCTTAGACCATGAGATTGTGCAACTCCCGGATACCGTAGGAGTGCCTTGGGTGTGCCAAACGTCACAACGTAACTGGGTGACTATAAAGGTACATTACAGGTATCTCCGAAAGTGTCTGTTGGGTTGGCACGAATCGAGACTGGGATTTGTCACTCCGTATGACGGAGAGGTATCTCTGGGCCCACTCGGTAATGCATCATCATAATGAGCTCAATGTGATCAAGTGGTTGATCACGGGATCATGCATTATGGTACAAGTAAAGTGACTTGCCGGTAACGAGATTGAACAAGGTATTGGGATACCGACGATCGAGTCTCGGGCAAGTAACGTACCGATTGACAAAGGGAATTGAGTACGGGATTGATTAGGTCCTCGACATCGTGGTTCATCCGATGAGATCATCGAGGAGCATGTGGGAGCCAACATGGGTATCCAGATCCCGCTGTTGGTTATTGACCAGAGAGTCGTCTCGGTCATGTCTGCTTGTCTCCCGAACCCGTAGGGTCTACACACTTAAGGTTCGGTGACGCTAGGGTTGTATAGATATGAGTATGCAGTAATCCGAAAGTTGTTCAGAGTCCCAGATGAGATCCTGGACGTCACGAGGAGTTCTGGAATTGTCCGGAGGTGAAGAATTATATATAGGAAGTGTAGTTTCGGCCATCAGGAAAGTTTCGGGGTCACCGGTATTGTACCGGGACCACCGGATGGGTCCCGGGGGTCCACCGGGTGGGGCCACCCATCCCGGAGGGCCCCATGGGCTGAAGTGGGAAGGGGAACCAGCCCATAGTGGGCTGGTGCGCCCCCCCCCCTTGGGCCCCCCATGCGCCTAGGGTTGGGAACCCTAGGGGAGGGGGCGCCTCCACTTGCCTTGGGGGTACTCCACCCCCTTGGCCGCCGCCCCCCTAGGAGATCCCATCTCCTAGGGCCGGCACACCCCCCTAGGGGGCCTATATAAAGGGGGGGAGGGAGGGCAGCCGCACCTCAAGCCTTGGCGCCTCCCTCTCCCCTGCTACACCTCTCCCTCTCGCAGAAGCTCGGTGAAGCCCTGCTGCGATCACTGCTGCATCCACCACCACGCCGTCGTGCTGCTGGATCTTCATCAACCTCTCCTTCCCCCTTGCTGGATCAAGAAGGAGGAGACGTCATCCGCCCCGTACGTGTGTTGAACGCGGAGGTGTCGTCCGTCCAACACTTGGTCATCGGTGATTTGGATCACGGTGAGTACGACTCCATCATCCCCGTTCTCTTGAACGCTTCCGCTCGCGGTCTACAAGGGTATGTAGATGCACTCTCCTCTCGTTGCTAGTTGACTCCATAGATTGACCTTGGTGAAATGTAGGAAATTTTTTTGTTTTCTGCTACGATCCCCAACAGTGGCATCATGAGCTAGGTCTATGCGTAGTTACTATGCACGAGTAGAACACAAAGTAATTGTGGGCGTCGATATTGTCAATTTGCTTGCCGTTACTAGTCTTATCTTGATTCGGCGACATCGTGGGATGAAGCGGCCCGGACCAACCTTACACGTACGCTTACGTGAGACCGGTTCCACCGATTGACATGCACTAGTTGCATAAGGTGGCTGGCGGGTGTCTGTCTCTCCCACTTTAGTCGGATCGGATTCGATGAACAGGGTCCTTATGAAGGGTAAATAGAAATTGGCAATTCACGTTGTGGTTTTGGCGTAGGTAAGAAACGTTCTTGCTAGAAACCTATAGCAGCCACGTAAAAACTTGCAACAACAATTAGAGGACGTCTAACTTGTTTTTGCAGCAAGTGTTTTGTGATGTGATATGGCCAAAGGTTGTGATGAATGATGAATGATATATGTGATGTATGAGATCGATCATGTTCTTGTAATAGGAATCACGACTTGCATGTCGATGAGTATGACAACCGGCAGGAGCCATAGGAGTTGTCTTTATTTATTTATGACCTGCGTGTCAACATAAACATCATGTAATTACTTTACTTTATTGCTAAAGCGTTAGCCATAGTAGTAGAAGTAATAGATGACAAGACAACTTCAAGAAGACACAATGATGGATATCATGATGATGGAGATCATGGTGTCATGTCGGTGACAAGATGATCATGGAGCCCCAAGATGGAGATCAAAGGAGCTATATGATACTGGCCATATCATGTCACTATTATTTGATTGCATGTGATGTTTATCATGTTTTTGCATTTTGTTTACTTAGAACGACGGTAGTAAATAAGATGATCCCTCATAATAATTTCAAGAAAGTGTCCCCCTAACTGTGCGCCGTTGCGACAGTTCGTTGTTTCGAAGCACCACGTGATGATCGGGTGTGATAGATTCCAACGTTCACATACAACGGGTGTAAGACAGATTTACACACGCAATTCACTTAGGTTGACTTGACGAGCCTAGCATGTACAGACATGGCCTCGGAACACAAAAGACCGAAAGGTCGAGCATGAGTCGTATAGAAGATACGATCAACATGAAGATGTTCACCGATGTTGACTAGTCCGTCTCATGTGATGATCGGACACGGCCTAGTCAACTCGGATCATGTTATACTTAGATGACTGGAGGGATGTCTATCTAAGTGGGAGTTTATTGAATAATTTGATTAGATGAACTTAATTATCATGAACTTAGTCTAAAATCTTTACAATATGTCTTGTAGATCAAATGACCAATGTTGTCCTCAACTTCAACGCGTTCCTAGAGAAAACCAAGCTGAAAGATGATGGCAGCAACTATACGGACTGGGTCCGGAACCTGAGGATCATCCTCATAGCTGCCAAGAAAGATTATGTCCTAGAAGCACCGCTAGGTGATGCACCCGTCCCATAGAACCAAGACGTTATGAACGCTTGGCAGACACGTGCTGATGATTACTCCCTCGTTCAGTGCGGCATGCTTTACAGCTTAGAACCGGGGCTCCAAAAGCGTTTTGAGCGACATGGAGCATATGAGATGTTCGAAGAGCTGAAAATGGTTTTCCAAGCTCATGCCCGGGTCGAGAGATATGAAGTCTCTAACAAGTTCTTCAGCTGTAAGATGGAGGAAAATAGTTCTGTCAGTGAGCACATACTCAAAATGTCTGGGTTGCATAACCGCTTGACTCAGCTGGGAGTTAATCTCCCGGATGACACGGTCATTGACAGAATCCTTCAGTCGCTTCCACCAAGCTACAAGAGTTTTGTGATGAACTTCAATATGCAGGGGATGGAAAAGACCATTCCTGAAGTATTTGCAATGCTGAAATCAGTAGAGGTAGAAGTCAAAAAGGAACATCAAGTGTTGATGGTGAATAAAACCACTAAGTTCAAGAAAGGCAAGGGTAAGAAGAACTTCAAGAAGGACGGCAAGGGAGTTGCCGCGCCCGGTAAGCAAGCTGCAAGGAAGAAGCCAAAGAATGGACCCAAGCCCGAGACTGAGTGCTTTTATTGCAAGGGAAGTGGTCACTGGAAGCGGAACTGCCCCAAATACTTAGCGGACAAGAAGGCCGGCATCACAAAAGGTATATGTGATATACATGTAATTGATGTGTACCTTACCAGTACTCGTAGTAGCTCCTGGGTATTTGATACCGGTGCGGTTACTCACATTTGTAACTCAAAGCAGGAGCTGCGGAATAAGCGGAGACTGGCGAAGGACGAGGTGACGATGCGTGTCGGGAATGGTTCCAAGGTCGATGTGATCGCCGTCGGCATGCTACCTCTACATTTACCTACAGGATTAGTTTTAAACCTCAATAATTGTTATTTAGTGACAGCTTTGAGCATGAACATTGTATCAGGATCTCGTTTAATACGAGATGGCTACTCATTTAAATCCGAGAATAATGGTTGTTCTATTTATATGAGAGATATGTTTTATGGTCATGCTCCGATGGTGAATGGTTTATTCTTAATGAATCTCGAGCGTAATGCTACACATATTCATAGTGTGAATACCAAAAGATGTAAGGTTGATAATGATAGTCCCACATACTTGTGGCACTGCCGCCTTGGTCACATAGGTATCAAATGCATGAAGAAACTCCATACAGATGGACTTTTAGAGTCTCTTGATTACGAATCATTTGACACGTGCGAACCATGCCTCATGGGTAAAATGACCAAGACTCCGTTCTCAGGAACAATGGAGCGAGCAACCAACTTATTGGAAATCATACATACTTATGTGTGCGGTCCAATGAGTGTTGAGGCTCGCGGTGGCTATCGTTATGTCCTCACCCTCACTAATGACTTGAGTAGATATGGGTATGTCTACTTAATGAAACACAAGTCTGAGACCTTTGAATTCAAGGAATTTCAGAGTGAGGTTGAGAATCAACGTGACAGGAAAATCAAGTTCTTGCGATCAGATCGTTGGGGAGAATACTTGAGTCACGAATTTGGCACACACTTAAGAAAATTTGGAATAGTTTCACAACTCACGCCGCCTGGAACACCTCAGCGTAATGGTGTGTCCGAACGTCGTAATCGCACTTTATTAGATATGGTGCGATCTATGATGTCTCTTACCGATTTACCGCTATCATTTTGGGGCTATGCTTTAGAGACTGCCGCATTCACTTTAAATAGGATTCCGTCGAAATCCGTTGAGACGACACCGTATGAATTATGGTTTGGGAAGAAACCTAAGCTGTCGTTTCTAAAAGTTTGGGGATGCGATGCTTATGTCAAGAAACTTCAACCTGAAAAGCTCGAACCCAAGTCGGAAAAATGCGTCTTCATAGGATACCCTAAGGAAACTGTTGGGTATACCTTCTACCTCAGATCCGAAGGCAAGATCTTTGTTGCCAAGAATGGGTACTTTCTAGAGAAGGAGTTTCTCTTGAAAGAAATAAGTGGGAGGAAGGTAGAACTTGATGAAGTATTACCTCTTGAACCGGTAAGTGGCGCAGCTCAAGAAAATGTTCCTGAGGTGCCTGCACCAACTAGAGAGGAAGTTGTTGATGATGATCATGAAACTTCAGATCAAGTTGCTACTGAACTTCGTAGGTCCACAAGGACACGTTCCGCACCAGAGTGGTACGGCAACCCTGTCTTGGAAATCATGTTGTTAGACAACGGTGAACCTTCGAACTATGAAGAAGCGATGGCGGGCCCGAATTCCGACAAATGGCTGGAAGCCATGAAATCCGAGATAGGATCCATGTATGAAAACGAAGTATGGACTTTGACTGACTTGCCCGTTGATCGGCGAGCCATAGAAAATAAATGGATCTTTAAGAAGAAGACAGACGCGGATGGTAATGTGACCATCTATAAGGCTTGGCTTGTCGCTAAGGGTTATCGACAAGTTCAAGGGGTTGACTACGATGAGACTTTCTCACCCGTAGCGAAGCTGAAGTCCATCCGAATCATGTTAGCAATTGCCGCATTCTATGATTATGAGATATGGCAAATGGACGTCAAAACGACATTCCTTAATGGTTTCCTTAAGGAAGAATTGTATATGATGTAGCCGGAAGGTTTTGTCGATCCTAAGAATGCTGACAAGGTGTGCAAGCTCCAATGCTCGATTTATGGGCTGGTGCAAGCATCTCGGAGCTGGAACATTCGCTTTGATGAGATGATCAAAGCGTTTGGGTTTATGCAGACTTATGGAGAAGCCTGCATTTACAAGAAAGTGAGTGGGAGCTCTGTAGCATTTCTCATATTGTATGTGGATGACATATTGTTGATGGGAAATGATATAGAATTCTTGGAAAGCATAAAGGCCTATTTGAACAAGTGTTTTTTAATGAAGGACCTTGGAGAAGCTGCTTATATATTAGGCATCAAGATCTATAGAGATAGATCGAGATGCCTCATTGGTCTTTCACAGAGTACGTACCTTGACAAGATTTTGAAGAAGTTCAAAATGGATCAGTCAAAGAAGGGGTTCTTGCCTTTATTGCAAGGTACAAGATTGAGCTTGGCTCAATGCCCGACCACGACAGAAGATAGAGAAAAGATGAGTGTCATCCCCTATGCCTCGGCCATAGGGTCTATCATGTATGCTATGCTGTGTACCAGACCTGATGCAAACCTTGCCGTGAGTTTGGTAGGAAGGTACCAAAGTAATCCCGGCATGGAACACTGGACAACGTTCAAAAATATCCTGAATTACCTGAAAAGGACTAAGGAAATGTTTCTCGTTTATGGAGGTGACGAAGAGCTCGTCGTAAAGGGTTACGTCGATGCTAGCTTCAACACAGATCTGGATGACTCTAAGTTACAAACCGGATACGTGTATATTTTGAATGGTGGGGCAGTAAGCTGGTGCAGTTGCAAGCAAAGCGTTGTGGCGGGATCTACATGTGAAGCGGAGTACATGGCAGCCTCGGAGGCAGCACACGAAGTAGTCTGGGTGAAGGAGTTCATTACCGACCTAGGAGTCATACCCAATGCGTCGGGCCCGATGACTCTCTTCTGTGACAACACTGGAGCTATTGCCCTTGCCAAGGAGCCCAGGTTTCACAGGAAGACCAGGCATATCAAGCGTCGCTTCAACTCCATTCATGAAAGTGTTCAAAATGGAGACATAGAGATTTGTAAAGTACATACGGACCTGAATGTAGCAGATCCGTTGACTAAACTCTCCCTAGAGCAAAACATCATCAACACCAGAATTCCATGGGTGTTCGATTCATCACAATGTAACTAGATGATTGACTCTAGTGCAAGTGGGAGACTGTTGGAAATATGCCCTAGAGGCAATAATAAAATGATTATTATATTTCCTTGTTCATGATAATTGTCTATTATTCATGCTATAATTGTATTATCCGGAAATCGTAATACATGTGTGAATACATAGACCACAATGTGTCCCTAGTGAGCCTCTAGTTGACTAGCTCGTTGATCAACAGATAGTCATGGTTTCCTGGCTATGGACATGGGGATGTCATTGATAACGGGATCACATCATTAGGAGAATGATGTGATGGACAAGACCCAAACCTAAGCATAGCACAAAGATCGTGTAGTTCGTTTGCTGTAGGTTTTCTGGATGTCAAGTATCATTTCCTTAGACCATGAGATTGTGCAACTCCCGGATACCATAGGAGTGCCTTGGGTGTGCCAAACGTCACAACGTAACTGGGTGACTATAAAGGTACATTACAGGTATCTCCGAAAGTGTCGGTTGGGTTGGCACGAATCGAGACTGGGATTTGTCACTCCGTATGACAGAGAGGTATCTCTGGGCCCACTCGATAATGCATCATCATAATAAGCTCAATGTGATCAAGTGGTTGATCACGGGATCATGCATTACGGTACGAGTAAAGTGACTTGCCGGTAACAAGACTGAACAAGGTATTGGGATACCGACGATCGAGTCTCGGGCAAGTAACGTACCGATTGACAAAGGGAATTGAGTACGGGATTGATTAGGTCCTCGACATCGTGGTTCATCCGATGAGATCATCGAGGAGCATGTGGGAGCCAACATGGGTATCCAGATCCCGCTGTTGGTTATTGACCAGAGAGTCGTCTCGGTCATGTCTGCTTGTCTCCCGAACCCGTAGGGTCTACACACTTAAGGTTCGGTGACGCTAGGGTTGTATAGATATGAGTACGCAGTAATCCGAAAGTTGTTCGGAGTCCTGGATGAGATCCTGGACGTCACGAGGAGTTCCGGAATTGTCCGGAGGTGAAGAATTATATATAGGAAGTGTAGTTTCGGCCATCGGGAAAGTTTCGGGGTCACCGGTATTGTACCGAGACCACCGGATGGGTCCCGGGTAGACCTGGCCATGGGCAGCCCGGCCCGGCCAGCCCGGCCCGGCCCGACGCTACTCCCGGGCCGGGCTCGGGCCTAGATTTTGAGCTCGGTGGCCTGGCCGGGCCGGGCCCAGGCCCGTCATTTTTGCCGTTTTCTGAAGGGGCCCGGCCCGAGGCCCAAGGCCCGGCGGGCTTTTGCATGTTCGGGCCAGGCTTGGTCCTAAAAACTAGGCCCGTTGGCCGGGCCGGGCTTGGGCCCAGGTTTTTTGGCTCGGGCTTGGCTAGGCGCGGCCCGAAGCCCGGCGCGGCCCGAGGTTTGGCCAGGTATAGTCCCGGGGGTCCACCGGGTGGGGCCACCCATCCCGGAGGGGCCCATGGGCTGAAGTGGGGAGGGGAACCAACCCATAGTGGGCTGGTGCGCCCCCCCCCCTTGGCCCCCCCATGCGCCTAGGGTTGGGAACCCTAGGAGTGGGGGCGCCCCCACTTGCCTTGGGGGTACTCCACCCCCTTGGCCGCCGCCCCCCCTAGGAGATCCCATCTCCTAGGGCTGGCGCACCCCCTAGGGGGCCTATATAAAGGGGGGGAGGGAGGGCAGCTGCACCTCAAGCCTTGGCGCCTCCCTCTCCCCTGCTATACCTCTCCCTCTCGCAGAAGCTTGGCGAAGCCCTGCTGCGAACACTGCTGCATCCACCACCACGCCGTCGTGCTGCTGGATCTTCATCAACCTCTCCTTCCCCCTTGCTAATCAAGAAGAGGAGACATCATCCGCCCCGTACGTGTGTTGAACGCGGAGGTGTTGTCCGTTCGGCACTTGGTCATCGGTGATTTGGATCACGACGAGTACGACTCCATCATCCCCGTTCTCTTGAACGCTTCCGCTCGCGATCTACAAGGGTATGTAGATACGCTCTCCTCTCATTGCTAGTTGACTCCATAGATTGACCTTGGTGAAACGTAGGAATTTTTTTTGTTTTCTGCTACGATCCCCAACACACTGGAATGCGGCAGTACCACCGAACCGGTACTACCGCTCCCCAGCGCGATACTACCGCTTGGGTGCTTCAAATAACCCCAAAAAGAGAAAGGAAAGAACTCCATGTTGTTGGAAGTATAAATGGGTGCAAAGGGAATGTGTACGTGTTGATTCCACCCTAATCTTTCCAATGCGAACCCCCTCTTAATAGTATGGTTTTCCTATGACTCAATTCCACCAAAACAGAAACGCCGAAAATAAACTGTCTTCACTCTAAATAACCGAGGGGAATATCGTCTCATGGCACAGTCTTATCAAGCAATGTACTAGCATCCTTGCTACTTCTTGAGCTTGCATTCATTTTTCCCTTGAAGAGGAAAGGGTGATGCAGCAAAGTAGAGATAAGTATTTCCCTCAGTTGAGAACCAAGGTATCAATCCAGTAGGAGAAACGCGCAAGTCCCCAATATATGCACCTACACAAACAATCAAACACTTGCACCCAACGTGATAAAGGGGTTGTCAATCCCTTCACGGTCACTTGCAAATGTGAGATCTAATAGAGATAGATAAAACTAAATAAAAGATAACTGAATATTTTTGGGTTTTTTGGTTTATATATTTGAAAATAAAAGATTGCAAAATAGTAGATCAGAAACAAGTATGATGGAAAATAGACCCCGGGGCCATAGGTTTCACTAGAGGCTTCTCTCATGAAGGCAAATAATACGGTGGGTGAACAAATTACCGTTGAGCAATTGATAGAAAAGCGCAAAGTTATGACGATATCCAACGCAATGATTATGAATATAGGCATAATGTCCGTGTCAAGTAGACTGACTCCTGCCTGCATCTACTACTATTACTCCACACAGCGACCGCTATCCAGCATGCATGTAGAGTATTAAGTTCATAAAGAACGGAGTAACACCTTAAGTAAGATGCCATGATGTAGAGGGATAAACCCAAGCAATATGATGAAAACCCCATCTTTTTGTCCTCAATGGCAACAATAAAATACGTGTCTCGCTACCCCTACTTTGTCACTGGGTGAAATCACGCAAGATTGAACCCAAAACTAAGCACCTCTCCCATTGCAGTAAAAACCAATCTAGTTGGCCAAACCAAACCGACAATTCAAAGAGAAATACAAAGATATCAAATCATGCATATAAGAATTCAGATAAGATTCAAATAATATTCATAGATAAGCTGATCATGAATCCACAATTCATCGGATCTCGACAAACACACCGCAAAAGAAGATTATATTGGATAGATCTTCAAGAACGTCGAGGAGAACATGGTATTGAGAATCAAAGAGAGAGAAGAAGCCATCTAGCTACTAGCCATGGACCCGTAGGTCTGAGGTAAACTACTCACGCTTCATCGGAAGGGCAATAGGGTTGATGTAGTTGCCCTCCGTGATCGAATCCCTCTCTAGCAAGACCCCAGAAAAGGCCCCAAGATGGGATCTCATGGGAACAGAAGGTTGCAGCGGCGAAAAAGTTTTTTTTTTGAATGCCTCTAAGGGTTTTGGAATATATGTGAATATATAGGACGAAGAAGTAGGTCAGGGGGTCTTCGAGGGGGCCACAAGCCCTAGGGGTGCACCCCTTGGCTTGTTGCCTCCTCAAGGGTCTTCTGACTTGGACTCCAAGTCCCATAGGTGTCTTCTGGTCCAAGAAAAATCATCGTAAAGTTTTATTCCGTTTGGACTCCGTTTAATATTCCTTTTCTGCGAAACTCAAAAACAAGAAAAAAAAACATAAACTGGCACTGGGCTCTAGGTTAATAAGTTGGTCGCAAAAATAATATAAAATATCATATTAATGCATATAAAACATCCTAAACAGATAATATAATAGCATGGAACAATCAAAAATTATAGATACGTTAGAGACGTATCAATCCTCATAAGCATCATTTATAGCAGAAGTAGCATCATCAATTACTTGCGATACATCAGAATTATTAGTAGGCTGTGGAGTTGCAATCTTACTCAAAATAGAAGGTGAATCAAGTGCAGAGCTAGATAACAGTTCCTTACCTCCCCTCGTCTTAGAGGGAACGATCTTGGTTCTATCATCCTTAAGATTCCTCATAGTGATCAACAAATATAAATCCCAAGTGACTCAACAAATATAGTTATGCTCTCTGGCAACGGCGCCAGAAAAAGGTCTTGATAACCCATAAGTATAGGGGATCGCAACAGTTTTTAATGGCAGTGTATTCAACCCAAATTTTTTGATTCGACGCAAGGGGAGCAAAAGAATATTTGCAAGTATTAGCAGTTGAGTTGTCAATTCAACCACACATGGCGATTTAATATCTGCAGCAAAGTGATCAGTAGCACATTAGTATGGTAATTTGATAGTGATAGCAGCAATAGTAACAACATTAGTAATGGTAACAGTGGTAGCAGTAACTTTGTAGCAGTTGTGACCGTAGCAATAGTAATAGTAACTTAGCAAGAACAATATGTGGAAAGCTCGTAGGCATTGGATCGGTGATAACGTTGGATAATATTCATCATGTAACAGTCATAACCTAGGGCGACACAGAACTAACTCCAATTCATCAATGTAATGTAGGCGAGCATTCTGTAAATAATCATACGTGCTTATGGAAAAGAACTTGCATGACATCTTTTGTCCTACCCTTCCATGGCAGCGGGGTCCATAAGGAAACTGTAAGGGCATATTTCTCCTTAAGTGGTTTTGGTGATTGATGACAATGCTTTTGTGGACTAATCGTGTGCATTGAGCGTTTCAGATATCTCATGGCTAGGCACTAGACGATTCGACGCCCCTCGGAGCCTTTCGAAGACGGCGATTTTTCTATGTTTCTTTTTCGGTGGATTTGAGTCGTAGGAAAGCCGTACTATTAAGAGGGGGTCCGCTTTGGAAAGGTATGGGTAGAATCAACACGTACACAGCCCCATATGCACCCACAGCCTCCTTCCATCTACGGAGCATTTCCTATGTTTTTTGTAGTGTTTTCAGAATCTTGCGAATGGTAGTACCGTTGGTACTTCCGTGGTAGTACCGCTTAGGGTTTCCCCGAGCGTGCAACTTTCGGTTGCCTATTTGTATTTCACGGTACTAGAGCGGTAGTACTGCGGTAGTACCGCTTCGACGGTACTACAACCCGTACTACCGTCCCCACTACCGCTTGCGGGGTTTTCTTACGTGCGAGGTTTTGTTCCCACTTTGCCATAAGCGGTAGTAGAGCGGCACTAGGATGGTAGTACCGCTTGGCGCGGTACTGCCGCCCCTGGCACCCTCTACTACTGCTGCCTCTCCAGGACTAAGACCCAAAGAGGTAGTACCGTTCGGGTCAACCGTAGTACCGCTCGAGCAGCACTACCGTAGCTACACTCTGTGTAGTCTTAGGCCTGTGCGGAGTTGTACCGCCTAAGCGGTAGTACCACTCCTAGGAGCGGTAGTACCGCTTAGCTGCGGGCTGGGCAGAAAACGGTTGGATTTTTGCTCCCCTATATAGGGGGGCTTCTTCCCTCTAGAGTTGACCTCTTCCCTCCCAAGCTCCATTGTTGATCAAAGCTCCATTTTCGCCCGATCTCTCTCCCTAGCCAATCAAACTTGTTGATTTTCTAGGGATTGGTTGAGAAGGCCCCGATTTACACTTCCACCAAGAGAAATTTGATTCCCCCCACTAATCCCTTGCGGATCTTGTTACTCTTGGGTGTTTGAGCACCCTAGACAGTTGAGGTCACCGCAGAGCCATATTCCATTGTGGTGAAGCTTCATGGTGTCGTTGGGAGCCTCCAATTAAGTTGTGGAGATAGCCCCAACCTTGTTTGTAAAGGTTCGGTCGCCGCCTCCAAGGGCACCAATAGTGGAATCACGACATCTCGCATTGTGTGAGGGCGTGAGGAGAATACAGTGGCCCTAGTGGCTTCTTGGGGAGCATTGTGCCTCCACACCGCTCCAACGGAGACGTACTTCCTCTCAAAGGGAAGGAACTTCGGTAACACATCCTCGTCTCCACCGGCTCCACAACTCACCCCACACCAGCGAGGCCGCCACCCTTGAGCCTGAGAGTTCTGACACCATCGACAACGTAGAGACCAAGACTCGGGGGCGCCCATGTGGTGGCATGCAGATCTTTGTGAAGACCAAAGGCCTGTGAGCCTGAATAAGAACCAGAAGATGAAGACCCCCGGCAAGGATCTTTGCCGGGGACGGCCGAAGACCCCCAACAGGATCCTTGCCGGGGACGCCCGCGAGACCCCGGCAAGACCCTTGCCGGGGGGCATCTGCGGGGCCACAACTAGACCCGCACCCACTAACGTTTCGCTACCCCGCGGTCGTCCCGATGCGGCAACCGACCCGCCAACCAGGCAAGCTCATGCGTGGCAGCATGCGGCTTCTAGGCCAACTAGTCAAGCACCTGCGTGGTGGCATGCAGGTCTTCGTGAAGACCCTGTCACCACACCAGCACAGCAGCCAACCAGCCAGCATGCCGCTGCATGCCTCGTCAGCTTGGTAGCGCGTCGAAGCAAGGCGAGGCGGCCACGAACGGGACGAGCTCTGCTGCCACCCCCGATAAGGCAAGAGGGCACGTAGGCAGCGCATCAAATGCGTTTGTCCTACGGTATCACGCGATAAACTTGTACACTATAGGTACTTTCCACCTCCTGTGTGCCACTATGGCAACCCCTTTGGCATATAAAAGGAGGCCCGAGGCCTACTGGGGAAGGATTCGGACTTTTTGGACTGGGCATGCACCGCAGCTAGTTAAAGAGCTCAAGAACACTAAATATACACTGAAGCAGGACTAGGGTTTTACGCATCGTTTGCGGCCTGAAACTGGGTAAAAATCCCCTCGCGCTGATCAGTAGACCTGCTCTTTGTGCATCCCCATGATACGCCTCCAACGTATCTGCTTTTCCAAACACTTTTGCCCTTGTTTGGACTCTAACTTGCATGATTTGAATGGAACTAACCCAGCCTGACGCTGTTTTCAGCAGAACTGCCATGGTGTTATTTTTGTGCAGAAATAAAAGTTCTCAGAATGACCTGAAAATCCACGAAGACACGTTTTGGAATTAATGAAAAATATTGGCGAAAGAATCAGCATCAGGGGGCCCACACCCTATCCACGAGGGTGCAGGCCGCCCCCCTTGGGGCGCGCCCCCTGCCTCATGGGCCCCCTGGGACTCCACCGACCTCAACCCCAACTCCATATATTCACTTTCGGGGAGGAAAAAATCAGAGAGAAAGATTCATCATGCTTTACGATACGGAGCCGCCACCAAGCCCTAATCTTCCTCGGGAGGGCTGATCTGGAGTCCATTCGGGGCTTCGGAGAGGGGAATCCGTCGCCAGCATCATCATCAACCATCCTCCATCACAAACTTCATGATGCTCACCGCCGTGCGTGAGTAATTTCATTGTAGGCTTGCTGGACGGTGATGTGTTGGATGAGATTTACCATGTAATCGAGTTAGTTTTGTTAGGGTTTGATCCCTAGTATCCATTATGTTCTAAGATTGATGTTGTTATGACTTTGCTATGCTTAATGCTTGTCACCAGGGCCCGAGTGCCATGATTTCAGATCTGAACCTATTATGTTTTCATGAATATATGTGAGTTCTTGATCCTATCTTGCAAGTCAATAGTCACCTACTATGTGTTATGATCCGGCAACCCCGAAGTGATAATAATCGGGACCACTCCCGGTGATGACCGTAGTTTGATGAGTTCATGTATTCACTAAGTGTTAATGCTTTGGTCCGGTACTCTATTAAAAGGAGGCCTTAATATCCCTTAGTTTCCAATAGTACCCCACTGCCACGGGAGGGTAGGACAAAAGATGGCATGCAAGTTCTTTTCCATAAGCACGTATGACTATATTCAGAATACATGCCTACATTACATTGATGAACTGGAGCTAGTTCTATGTCACCCTATGTTATAACTATTGCATGAGGAATCACATCCGACATAATTATCCATCACTGACCCATTGCCTACGAGCTTTTCACATATTGATCTTTGCTTAGTTACTTTTTTGTTGCCACTGTTATGATTGCTACAAAAACTACTACTGTTACTTTTGCCACCGTTACCATTACTTCCATACTACTTTGCTACTAAATACTTTGCTGCAGATATTAAGTATTTCAGGTGTGGTTGAATTGACAACTCAACTGCTAATACTTGAGAATATTCTTTGGGTCCCCTTGTGTCGAATCGATAAATTTGGGTTGAATACTCTACCCGCGAAAACTATTGTGATCCCCTATACTTGTGGGCTATCAAGACTATTTTCTGGCGCCGTTGCCGGGGAGCATAGCTCTATTCTTTGAGTCACTTGGGATTTATATCTGTTGATCACTATGAGGAACTTGAAAGATGAAAGAACCAAGATTTTTCTCTCAAGTACGAGGGGAGGTAAGGAACTGCCATCTAGCTCTGCACTTGATTCACCTTCTGTTATGAGTAAATTTGCAGCACCTACACCTGTTATTGATTCTGATATGTCGCATGTTATTGATGATGCCACTTCTGCTATGCATGATGCTTATGATGAAACTACTTCTATGCTTGATAATACCGTGCCATTAGGCGAATTTCTTGATGAACAACTTGCTAGGGTTAGAGAGAATGAAATTATTGTAACAGATAATATTGATGAAAGTGATGATGAAGATTCTCCCCCTAGATATGAATTTCCTGATGTGCCTAAGGGTTATGTTATGGATGAAGAAACTGCTAGAGACCTTTTTGCTTGCAAAGATAGATATGATCTTAAGAAACTGTTAGCTAAGCTGAAAGAAAAGTCTTTGAATGCTAGAATGAAATATGACCCTGCTTTTGCTACTTCACCTATCTGTATTTCTAATAAGGATTATGATTTCTCTGTCGATCTTGAGTTAATTACTTTGGTTGAATCTGATCCTTTTTATGGCTATGAATCTGAAACTGTTGTGGCACATCTTACTAAATTGAATGATATAGCCACCCTATCCACTCATGAGGAAAAAATGCGTTACTACTATATCCTTAATTTATTTCTGTTCTCATTAAAGGGTGATGCTAAAACATGGTTTAATTCTCTTGCTCCTGGTTGTGTGCATAGTCCCCAGGATATGATTTATTACATCTCTGCTAAATATTTCCCCACTTATAAGAAACAAGTTGCCTTAAGGGAAATATATAATTTTGTGCAAATTGAAGAAGAGAGTCTCCCACAATCTTGGGGGAGGCTTCTCCGATTACTTAATGCTTTGCCTGATCATCCTCTCAAGAAAAATGGAATACTTGATATCTTTTATAATGGACTAACCAATGCTTCCAGAGAACAGCTGGATAGTTGTGTAGGTTGTGTTTTCAGGGAAAGAACTGTTGAGCAAGCTGAATTTCTATTGAATAATATATTGAGTAGTGATAATGATTGGACACTTACTGAACCAACTCCTAAGCCAACTCCAAAGAAAATGGGTATTCTTTTCTCAGTCCTGAAGATATGCAAGAGGAAAATAAATCTATGAAAGAAAAGGGTATTAAAGCTGAAGATGTTAAGAATTTACCACCTATTGAAGAAATACACGGTCTTAATAACCCAACACAGGTAGTAAAGGTAAATTCTCTCTATAGATTTGATGAAGGTGATATTCCTCGTAATAAGTCTGCTAGCCAATGCTTGGATGAGTTTGATAATTTTATTGTTAAACAAGAAAACTTCAATGCTTATGTTGGTAGACAATTGAAACGTAATGCTTATATGGTTGAACACTTGAGTGATTATATGTCTAGAGTTAAAGGTGACCTTAAACTTATTAGTAAACATGCTTCTATGGTTGCCACTCAGGTAGAACAAGTGCTTAAAGCACAAGATGATTTGCTCAATGAATTAAATAATAATAAAAATGATAATGATGTTAGAGTTATGACTAGAGGGGTAGAATGACTCAGGAACCTTTGTATCCTGAAGGCCACCCTAAGAGAGTTGACCAAGATTCTCAGAGAATTAATGTTGATGCACCTAGTCCTTCTAAGAAGAAGAAAAAGAAAAATGATAGGACTTTGCATGCTTCTAGTGAACCTGTTGTTGACACACCTGAGAATCCCAATGATATTTCTATTTCTGATGTTGAAACACAATCTGGTAATGAACATGAACCTAGTGATAATGATGATGTTCATGTTGATGCTCAACCTAGCAATAACAATGATGTAGAGATTGAACCTGTTGTTGATCTTGATAACCCACAATCAAAGAATCAACATTATGATAATAGAGACTTCGTTGCTAGGAAGCACAGTAAAGAAAGAGAACCATGGGTTTAGAAACCCATGCCTTTTCCTCCTAAACCATCCAAGAAAAAGGATGATGAGGATTTTGAGCGCTTTGCTGAAATGATTGGACCTATCTTTTTGCGTATGCGTTTGACTGATATGCTTAAAATGAATCCTTATGCTAAGTATATGAAAGATATTGTTACAAATAAAAGAAAGATACCGGAAGCTGAATTTCCACCATGCTTGCCAATTATACTTTTAAAGGTGGAATACCTAAGAAACTAGGAGATCCAGGAGTACCAACTATACCATGCTCCATTAAAAAAACTATGTTAAAACTGCTTTATGTGATCTTGGAGCCAGTGCTAGTGTTATGCCTCTCTCTTTATATCGTAGACTTGATTTGAATAAGTTGACACCTACTGAAATATCTTTGCAAATGGTCGATAAATCAACTGCTATACCTGTCGGTATTTGTGAGGATGTGCCTGTTGTGGTTGCAACGTTACTATTTTAACGGACTTTGTTATTCTTAATATTCCCGAGGACGGTAGTATGTCCATTATCCTTGGTAGACCCTTTTTGAATATTGCAGGGGCTGTTATTCATTGCAACAAAGGTAATGCCACTTTTCATGTTAATGGTAATGAGCATACGGTACACTTTCCGAGGAAACAACCTCAAGTCCACAGTATCAATTCTAGTGGAAAAATTTCAATGATTACTATTGGAGGTTTTGAATTCCTTCTTCCTACTGTCAAGAAGAAATATGCTATTCTTATTGTTGGGGACATGCATATCCCCGTTGAGGTATCCTAGTGTTATTCGAAAATTCTCCGGTTTCATGTTATTCGGAAAGAGTTTGTTAACAAGACTTGATCAACCTTGTTAGTGGATTCCGTTTGATGAGAACGAGATGGATGAAGTTAGAAAGCACAAATCTCTGTACCCTCCTTTTACTTTCTGTTATTTAGATTAAATAAAGCAATAATAGTATTTTCTGTCTATTTTCTGAATTATCCTTGAAATAAAAATACCCTGAAAATAAAAGTTCTCCAAATGCCTGAAAATGAAATATGATTTTTTGTAGAATATTCAAGAATTTCTGGCATTGAGAACACACCAGGGGGGCCACCATTTGGCCACGAGGGCACATGGCGCGACCACATCCCTGGGGCGCACCCCTGCCTTGTGGGCCCCACGTGGACCCCCCTCCACTTATTCCAACACCCACTCACTTCGTCTTCCTCGAGAAAAAAATCCTCCCATAGCTCAAACTCGTGTTCTAGCTCATCTTGCTGCCATTTTCGATCTCTTTGCTCAAAGTTCCATTCACAAAACTGTTTTGGGGGATTGTTCTTCGGTAGGCGACTCCTCCAAAGGTCCAATTAGTTTTTGTTCTAGTTCTTTATTTATTGCAATTTTTTTGCAAAGGTGACCATGTTCTTGATTCTTGAGCTTGCATGTCAAATTTATATGGTCAAAAGTAGTTTTAATGCATGATATAGCCTCTAGTCACCTATGGGAGTAGTTGTTGTTAATCTTGTTGAGTTTGGCTCACTTTTATTTTGAGTCACTAAAATTTCAGAAATTTTCCAGAGAAAGAAAAATGCATAGGAAAATGTACCAAGGTGGTTCCTCAAGGAAGCAAGGACCAAGGCTCGCGATACGTGAGCCGGGCGATGAACCACCGAGGGAAGCTCAAGTGCGGCCTTGTGAATGGCTGCTAGAGGAGTTTATGGTCCAGGCAGGCATCAAGGATGAATTTTATGCGTATCTGCGTAATGCTGATCTTGAGGACTTCGTGTCAGATAAGTGCCTATACCTAACTGATTTCTTTGTGAGGTGGTTTAAATTTACATCCTCGCGCAATTCTCACACTGTTTTATTTGATCTTTATGATAAATCATATACCATGGACCTAGAAAATTTTAATACGGCTTGTAAACTCCTGCAGTGGGGCAATGTTAGTGAACCTCACAAATCTGAATATAAAGACTTTCTTGCTAGTATCACTGTGGGGGAATCTAGGTAAATCACACAAGCTACCATAGGGAGCATTCATTTCCCTTCCATACATTATTTTGCTCTCTTTATAGGTAGATGCATTAATGGTAAAGATGAGGCTTGTCACTTGTGCATTCCAGATCTTAGTGTCCTCAAGAGTGCGGTATTATGTGATAAACAAAATAACTTGGGGGCCATTGTTTCACAATGGTTGCATCTTAATGGTACAAATGGAGATTTGTTTGGTGGAATTTATGCAACTCGTGTAGCTAATTATCTTGGTGTACCCATACATGGAAATGATATGGAGTTGCCTCCTGCTTATCTAGATTATAATGCTATGGTTCGCCATCAGTTTCTTGAGAGGAATGAACAGTTCCTCCAGTACCGACTAATATTTGACAGACTGCGCACTATCCATGTTGCCCTCCCTGCTCCTACTTTCTTTAACTTTCAGGCAAAAAGGAGATATGTTATAACCAGGGAGGAGGCGAACGAGTATGAGAGGAGGACGGAGGCAGCTCGCCTCCAAGCTACAACTCTTCACGCAGTAGCAGCTACATCTCAGTACAACCCCAGCTACGACTTTGGATATCCGCCAGGCCAGCAGTGGCCATAGACCAACTTAGGCCAAAAGCCTAAGCTTGGGGGGGGGTACGTATTTCTCACCGACATTACATTCATGTTCACACACTCATTCTAGTTGTCGGTGCTCATACTTTTTCATTGTACTATCCATGCTAGTTTATTTTCTTTTCTAAGCCTTCTTCTTGTGTGTTTGAAAAACCTTAAGAAAAACCAAAAAAAATAGTTGTAGCTTTTAGCTAGTTTACTTTCCATGCCTGTAGTACTAGTAATTAAAAGAAAACCCAAAAAGATTTCTAGTTCTTCTTTTGCTTGTTGGGAGCTTTCCCATGTAAATAGTTTTATTTATTTTCTTATTCTTTGGGGTTCGAGATGAGAAGACCATGATGAAAATGTGGAGTGGCTCTCATATGCATTATTGTTGATTTAACTAAGAGACCATATTACATTGTCTTATCCCTTGTATTAAATGCTTGTAGATACAAGCTTAGTCCAATGCACATGCACTATTATTATTATCCACACCGTTCGGTCGTGCGAGTGAAAGGCAATAATGACGATATATGATGGACTGAGTGATATGAGAGAAGCTAGTATGAACTCGACCTATCTTGTTTTTGTAAATATGATTAGTTCATCGTTCCTGATTCAACCTATTATGAATGAAACATGCTTTGAATGACAATTAGAGATTATAGTTGCTCATGCCATGCTTAATTAGCTAGGAGTTTATAATGGTTTACCTTGCGTGCCAACATGCTATTAAAATGGTTGTGATGTGGTATGATAGGGTGGTATCCTCCTTTGAACGATTCGAGTGGCTTGACTTGGCACATGTTCACACATGTAGTTGAAACAAAATCAACATAGCCTCCACGATATTTATGTTCACGGTGATTTATATCCTACTCATGCTTGCACTCATTGTTGATTAATCTTAATGCATGTTCATGACTGTTGTCGCTCTCTAGTTGGTCGCTTCCCAGTCTCTTTCTAGCCTTCACTTGTACTAAGCGAGAATACTGCTTGTGCATCCACTTCCATAAACCCCAAAGTTATTCCATATGAGTCCACCATACCTTCCTATATGCGGTATTTACCTGCTGTTCCAAGTAAATTTGTATGTTCCAAACTCTAAACCTTCAAATGAAATTCTGTTTTGTATGCTCGAATAGCTCATGTATCAACTAGGGTTGTCTATATCTTCCATGCTAGGTGTGTTATTCTCATGATGAGTGGACTCGGCTCATCATTCACGAGAAAATGGCCGGTAACCGGGATGCCCAGTCCCATGCTCAAATCAAATCAAAATAATTGCAAACAAAACTCCCACAGGATTGTTGTTAGTTGGACGGCACACGTTGTTTCGGACAAGCCATGGATTGATGTTTGTTGGTGGTGGGGGAGTATAAACTTTACCATTCTATTTCGGAACCGCCTATAATGTGTGTAGCATGGAAGATATCGAGATCTCTTGGTTCTTATGTTGACAATGAAAGTATGCCACTCAAAATATTATTTATCTCTATTTCAAAACTCGAGCTCTGGCACCTCTGCAAATCCCTGCTTCCCTCTGTGAAGGGCCTATCTATTTACTTTTATGTTGAGTCATCATCCTATTATTAAAAAGCACCAGTTGGAGAGCACCGCTGTCATTCGCATGCATTTCTATTAGTTTACATTGAGTATGACTATGACTGGATCTCTTTTACCATGAATTACAATGTCTAGTCAGTCCTTGATCTTCAGGGGTGCTCTGCATTTATGTTTTGCGGCCTCAGAAAGGGCTAACGAGATACCATCTTGTTATATCATGTTATGATTGTTTTGAGAAAGTGTTGTCATCTGAGATTTGTTATTATTGCTCACTAGTTGATTATGCCATTGATATGAGTAAACATGAGACCTAAATGTTATTATGAATATGGTTAGTTTATAATATTTGCTGAAAACTTGAATGCTGGCTTTACATATTTGCAACAACAAGATCAAATAGAGTTTCTAAAAGTTTTTCTTTATCATTTCAGTTTGTCAACCGAATTGCTTGAGGACAAGCAAAGGTTTAAGCTTGTGGGAGTTGATACGTCTACAACGTATCTACTTTTGCAATCACTTTTGCCCTTGTTTTGGACTCTAACTTGCATGATTTGAATGGAACTAACCCGGACTAACGTTGTTTTCAGCACAACCATCATGGCGTTATTTTTGTGCAGAAATAAAAGTTCTCAGAATGACCTGAAAATCCATGGAGACATGTTTTGGAATTAATAAAAAATATTGGCGAAAGAATCAGCATCAGGGGGCCCACACCCTGTCCACGAGGGTGCAGGGCACCCCCCTGGGGCGTGCCTCTGCCTCGTGGGCCCCCTGGGACTCCATCGACCTCAACCCCAACTCCATATATTCACTTTCAGGGAGGAAAAAATCAGAGAGAAGGATTCATCATGTTTTACGATACGGAGCCGCCGCCAAGCCCTAATCTTCCTCGGGAGGGCTGATCTGGAGTCTGTTCGGGGCTCCAGAGAGGGGAATTCGTTGCCATCGTCATCATCAACCATCCTCCATCACCAATTTCATGATGCTCACCACTGTGCGTAAGTAATTTCATCGTACGCTTGCTGGATGGTGATGGGTTGGATGAGATTTACCATGTAATCGAGTTAGTTTTGTTAGGGTTTGATCCCTATTATCCATTGTGTTCTAAGATTGATGTTGCTGTGACTTTGTTATGCTTAATGCTTGTCACTAGGGCCCGAGTGCCATGATTTTAGATCAGAACCTATTTTGTTTTCATGAATATATGTGAGTTCTTGATCCTATCTTGCAAGTCAATTGTCACCTACTATGTGTTATGATCCGGCAACCCCGAAGTGACAATAATCGGGACCACTCCCGGTGACGACCATAGTTTGAGGAGTTCATGTATTCACTAAGTGTTAATGCTTTGGTCCAGTACTCTATTAAAAGGAGGTCTTAATATCCCTTAGTTTCCAATAGGACCCCGCTGCCACGGGAGGGTAGGACAAAAGATGCCATGCAAGTTTTTTTCCATGAGAACCTATGACTATATTCAGAATACATGCCTACATTACATTGATGAACTGGAGCTAGTTCTGTGTCACCCTATGTTATAATTGTTGCACAAGGAATCGCATCCGACATAATTATCCATCATTGACCCATTGCCTACGAGCTTTTCACATATTGATCTTTGCTTAGTTACTTTTCTGTTGCCAATGTTACGATTGCTACAAAAACTACTACTATTACTTTTGCCACCGTTACCGTTACTTCCATACTACTTTGCTACTAAATACTTTGCTGCAGATATTAAATCTTTCAGGTGTGGTTGAATTGACAACTCAACTGCTAATACTTGAGAATATTCTTTGGCTCCCCTTGTGTCAAATCAATAAATTTGGGTTGAATACTCTACCCTCGAAAATTGTTGCGATCCCCTATATTTGTGGGTTATCACCCCACGCCCAGCCAACCGTAGAAGGGATTCCCTGGGATCCCATAGGTGTCGTTTTCCCTGACCTCTTTGGTGTGCCAGGTAGGGGCGCTGAGGCTGTGAAAATATGGTTTAAAAGTTAGTGCATTGACTCCTTCATTGCGATGGCTCCAAAGAAGAGGGCAACAACAACTAGCCACACTCCGGTGCCATCGGCGAGGCGAGCGGTGTCGTCTGCGGCCGTAGCGACCATCCGCGTGGCGACGGAAAAGCTAAGTCACGCAAAACCTTGAGCAATTCCTTTTTTATATATAGGGTTATCTTCCTTGAAGGATTTTGCTCCTTGTATGGAAAACCTGCACGCAAGGGAACCCTTACGCTATTGGCAACACCTTGTTCTATTTCAAGTCCGCTCAACAATTCGAGCGGCTGCGCCGAGAACGGCAAGGTGGCTTGCCCGTCAGCAAGTGCCCCCGGCAGGCTGCTAAGGATCCGTTCCTCAAAGCGCCACAACATGGGTTTATGCGCCGGCAAACCTATCCAACAAAGCGTAGGGTGTGTACATACAAAGAAAGATCAAACAGGAAGATAGCATGCGCTATTTCAAAATACTGCAAAGTTATATTACATCAGTGGTTGTCGCAGTTCTAACTTAAGATAAAAATTTCTTGGTCATGAACTCGCAGCGGCAATGAGAAACGGGGTGGCTAGTCCCGGCGTTGGCCTTCCACCCTCTTGACTCCGTCAATGCAACTGATGATGGGCTAGATACACTCTTCGAGTGCCTCGAGGTCCGCATCCTTCGGCAAACTCTCAAGCGCATTGGCGAAGTCGACGCTGGGGTTCCAGAATGCCACCTTGGTCAGGGCGCCCCGGCAAAGCCTCTGAGCCTGATTGGCCAGATAATTCGCTCGATTGGAGCAGAGCTGTTCTAGGGCGTCGAGGACGCCCTCGAAGAACAAGGTCAGCCTGGCACCAGGGCTTATGTTCGCCTCCTGGGAGTACTTGGAGTTCAGCATGTCCATGACGGCTAGCTGCATGGTGAGCCTCTCTGCAATGCCGTCCAGATAGTCCTTGTGGGCGGCGGCGGCGCCCTGCCATAGCAGCCTCTTCCCCTCAAGGGCCTTGTTCAGGGTCTTCTCACGGGCCCTGACCTCCGAAAGTGTCCCTTCCAAGGTGTCTAGTTTTAGCTTCAGATCATTGATGGAGTCGCTGGCCTCGGAGAGCAGCTTGGTCTTGTCGGAGATGGCGACCTGCAAATCCGCCAGGGTGCGTTCAGCCGTGTCCTTGTCCTCCATCAGCTTTGAGATCTCCTTCTTCAGCTCCTCCCGCTCCAGCTCCAGTTTCTCCACCTTGCTGGCTTGGTACAGGGCCAGAGCATCAAGTGCATCCTTGTGCTTCTGCTCCAGCTCTTGGGTCCGCTGTGTGACGATCTTCTCGATTTCCTCGTCCTTGCCGCGAAGCGTGGCGGCAAGCGCCTGTTCACGGGCAACGAGGTCTTCCTCCTGGGTGTCCAGCAAAGCTTGCTGCTGCCGCCGATCAGCTTCGTCCTTGGCGGTCTGTTCCTTCGCCGCCTCTTGGGCCTTCTTGATGTCGGCCTGCTTCAAGAGGAGCTCCCGCTTGCGCTCATCCAGCTCATCCTCGGCGCTCCTTAGTTCCTGTCGGGCTTAGCCGAACCAAACTTGCGTCTGAGTGACGCACTGATGACCCACAAGTGTAGGGGATCTATCTAGTCCTTTTGATAAGTAAGAGTGTCAAACCCAACGAGGAGCAGAAGGAAATGATAAGCAGTTTTCAGTAAGGTAATTTGTAACAGATAGTTTTGTGATAAGGTAATTTGTAACGGGTAATAAGTAAATAAGGTGCAGAAAGATGGCCCAATCCTTTTTGTAGCAAAGGACAAGGCTGGACAAACTCTTATATAAAGGAAAGAGCTCCTGAGGACACATGGGAATTATCATCAAGATAGTTTTCATCACGCTCATATGATTCGCGTTCGGTACTTTGATAATTTGATATGTGGGTGGACCGGTGCTTGGGTACTGCCCTTCCTTGGACAAGCATCCCACTGATGATTAACCCCTATTGCAAGTATCCACAATTGCAAAAGAAGTATTAAGGTAAACCTAACCATAGCATGAAACATATGGATCCAAATCAACCCCTTACGAAGCAACTCATAAACTAGGGTTTAAGCTTCTGTTACTCTGATACGTCTCCAACGTATCTATAATCTTTGATTGATCCATGCTATATTATCTACTATTTTGGACATTGTTGGGCTTTATTATCCACTTTTATATTATTTTTGGGACTAACCTATTAACCGGAGGCCCAGCCCAGAATTGCTGTTTTTTGCCTATTTTAGGGTTTCAAAGAAAAGGAATATCAAACGGAGTCCAAACAGAATGAAACCTTAGGGAACGTGATTTTCTCAACGAACAAGACCCAGGAGACTTGGACCCTACATCAAGAAACAACAGAGGAGGCCACGAGGTAGGGGGGCGCGCCTACCCCCCCAGGCACGCCCTCCACCCTCGTGGGCCCCCTGTTGCTCCATCGACATACTCCTTCCTCCTATATATACCTACGTACCCCCAAACGATCAGATACGGAGCCAAAACCCTAATTCCACCGCCGCAACTTTCTGTATCCATGAGATCCCATCTTGGGGCATGTTCTGGAGCTCCGCCGGAGGGGGCATTGATCACGAAGGGCTTCTACATCATCACCATAGCCCCTCTGATGAAGTGTGAGTAGTTTACCTCAGACCTACGGGTCCATAGTTATTATCTAGATGGCTTCTTCTCTCTTTTTGGATCTCAACACAATGTTCTCACCCTCTCTTGTGGAGATCTATTCGATGTAATCTTCTTTTTGCGGTGTGTTTGTTGAGACCGATGAATTGTGGGTTTATGACCAAGTCTATCTATTAATAATATTTGAATCTTCTGTGAATTCTTTTATGTATGATTGGTTATCTTTGCAAGTCTCTTCGAATTATCAGTTTGGCTTGGCCTACTAGATTGATCTTTCTTGCAATGGGAGAAGTGCTTAGCTTTGGGTTCAATCTTGCGGTGTCCTTTCCAAGTGACAGTAGGGGCAGCAAGGCACGTATTGTATTGTTGCCATCGAGGATAACAAGATGGGGTTTTCATCATATTGCATGAGTTTATCCCTCTACATCATGTCATCTTGCTTAAGGCATTACTCTGTTTTCATTAACTTAATACTCTAGATGCATGCTGGATAGCGGTCGATGAGTGGAGTAATAGTAGTAGATGCAGGCAGGAGTCGGTCTACTTGTCTCGGACGTGATGCCTACATACATGATCATACCTAGATATTCTCATAACTATGCTCAATTCTGTCAATTGCTCAACAGTAATTTGTTCACCCACCATAGAATACTTATGCTCTTGAGAGAAGCCACTAGTGAAACCTATGGTCCCCGGGTCTATCTTTATCATATTAATCTTCCAATACTTAATTATTTCCTTTGCTTTTTTACTTTGCTTTTATTTTACTTTGCATCTTTATCATAAAAATACCAAAATTATTATCTTATCATATCTATAAGATCTCACTCTCGTAAGTGGCCATGTAGGGATTGACAACCCCTTATCGCGTAGGTTGCAAGGATTTATTTGTTTTGTGCAGGTACGAGGGACTCGCGCATAGCCTCCTACTGGATTGATACCTTGGTTCTCGAAAACTGAGGGAAATACTTATGCTACTTTGCTGCATCATCCCTTCCTCTTCGGGGAAAACCAACGCAGTGCTCAAGAGGTAGCAAGAAGGATTTCTGGCGCCGTTGTCGGGGAGTCTACGCAAAAGTCAATATACCAAGTACCCATCACAATCCCTATCTCCCGCATTACATTATTTGCCATTTGCCTCTCGTTTTCCTCTCCCCCACTTCACCCTTGCCGTTTTATTCGCCCTCTCTCTCTCTCTATCCTCCCTCTCTTTCTCTATTTGCCTCTTTTTGCCCGCTTGCTTTTTGTTTGCTTGTGTGTTAGTTTGCTTGCTTGTCATAATGGCTCAAGATAATACTAAATTGTGTGACTTTACCAATACCAACAACAATGATTTTATTAGCACTCCGATTGCTCCTCTTACCGATGCTGAATCTTGTGAAATTAATACTGCTTTGCTGAATCTTGTCATGAAAGATCTGTTTTCCAGCCTTCCTAGTGAAGATGCCGCTACTCATCTAAATAGCTTCGTTGATTTGTGTGATATGCAAAAGAAGAAAGATGTGTATGACGATATTGTTAAATTGAAGCTATTTCCTTTTTCGCTTAGAGATCGTGCTATAGCTTGGTTTTTGTCTTTGCCTAAAAATAGTATTTTCCTCCCGCTAAGATCATCTCCTTTAGAAATAGTGAAGATGCTTTTATCTCTAAGTATTTTCCTCCCGCTAAGATCATCTCCCTTAGAAATGATATTATGAATTTTAAGCAACTTGATCATGAACATGTTGCACAAGCTTGGGAGAGGATGAAATTAATGATACATAATTGCCCTACTCATGGTTTGAATTTGTGGATGATTATATAAATTTTTTATGCCGAATTGAATTTTGCTTCTAGAATTTTTTTAGATTCGGCCGCGGGAGGCACTTTTATGGAAATCACTTTAGGAGAAGCTACTAAACTCCTAGATAATATTATGGTTAATTATTCTCAATGGCATACTAAAAGATCTACTAATAAAAAGGTGCATGCGATAGAAGAAATTAATGTTTTGAGTGGAAAGGTGGATGAACTTATGAAATTATTTGCTAGTAAGAGTGTTTCTTCTGATCCTAATGATATGCCCTTGTCTACTTTGATTGAGAATAATAATGAATCTATGGATGTGAATTTTGTTGGTAGGAACAATTTTGGTAACAATGCGTATAGAGGAAATTTTAATCCTAGGCCTTATCCTAGTAATCCCTCTAATAATTATGGTAATTCCTACAACAATTCTTATGGAAATTATAATAAGATGCCCTCTGATTTTGAATCTAATATTAAAGAATTTATCACTTCGCAAAAGAATTTCAATGCTTTGATTGAAGAAAAATTGCTTAAGATTGATGAGTTGGCTAGGAACGTTGATATAATTTCTCTTAATGTTGATTATTTGAAACTTAGATCTATTCCACCTAAGAATGATATCAATGAGTCTCTCAAAGCCAAGAGAATTTCCATTGATGAGTGCAAAGAAAGAACTGCTAGGATGCGTGCTAAGAAAGATGCCTTTATAAGAGCGTGTTCTTCTAGTTCCTATGAAAATAAAGATGAAGATCTAAAAGTTATTGATGTGTCCCCTATTAAATCTTTGTTTTGCAATATGAATCTTAATAATGATGGGACTGATTATGATCCACCTTTACCTAGAAGACGTTCCAAGAATTCGGAGTTTTTAGATTTTGATGCTAAAATTGATGAAAGTGGGATTGCAGAAATTAAAACCCTGGATGTTGCTAAACCCACTATTTTGGATTTCAAGGAATTTAATTATGAAAATTTCTCTTTGATTGATTGTATTTCCTTGTTGCAATTCGTGCTAAATTCTCCTCATGCTTATAGTCAAAATAAAGCGTTCACTAAACATATCGTTGATGCCTTGATGCAATCTTATGATGAAAAACTTGAATTAGAAGTCTCTATCCCTAGAAAACTTTATGATGAGTGGGAACCTACTATTAAAATTAAAATTAAAGATCATGAATGCTATGCTTTGTGTGTTTTGGGTGCTAGTGTTTCCATGATTCCAAAGACTTTATGTGATTTGTTAGGTTTCCGTAATTTTGATGATTGCTCTCTAAACTTGCACCTTGCGGATTCCACTATTAAGAAACCTATGGGAAGAATTTATGATGTTAGTATTGTTGCAAATAGGAATTATGTGCCCGTAGATTTTATTGTTCTTGACACAGATTGCAATCCTTCATGTCCTATTATTCTTGGTAGACTTTTCCTTAGAACGATTGGTGCAATTATTGATATGAAGGAAGGAAATATTAGATTCCAATTTCCGTTAAGGAAAGGCATGGAACACTTTCCTAGAAAGAAAATTAAATTACCTTATGAATCTATTATGAGAGCCACTTATGGATTGCCTACCAAAGATGGCAATACCTAGATCTATCCTTGCTTTTTATGCCTAGCTAGGGGCGTTAAACGATAGCGCTTGTTGGGAGGCACCCCAATTTTATTTTTATTCCTTTCTTTTTGCTCCTGTTTAGTAATAAATAATTTATCTAGACTCTGTTTTGGTTGCGTTTTTTGTGTTTAATTAGTGTCTGTGCCAAGTAGAACCGTTGGGAAGACTTGGGGGAAGTCTTATTAATCTTGCTGTAAAAACAGAAACTTTAGTGCTCACGAGAACTGCTGCCATTTTTATTTGTAAAGTGCTATTTAGTTAATTCTTTTTGCAGATGATTAATAGATAAATTCCTCACGTCCATAAATTTATTTGCGAATTTTTGGGGTTCCATATCTTGTGTTAGATACAGATTACTACAGACTATTCTATTTTTGACAGATTCTGTTTTTCATGTGTTGTTTGCTTATTTTGATGAATCTATGGCTAGTAAAATAGTTTATAAACCATAGAGAAGTTGGAATACAGTAGGTTTAACACCAATATAAATAAATAATGAGTTCATTAAAGTACCTTGAAGTGGTGTTTTGTTTTCTTTCGCTAACGGAGTTCACGAGATTTTCTACTTTAAGTTTTGTGTTCCGAAGTTTTCAAGTTTTGGGTAAAGATTTGATGGATTATGGAACAACGAGTGGCAAGAGCCTAAGCTTGGGGATTCCCATGGAACCCCCAAGATAATCTAAGGACACCTAAAAGCCAAAGCTTGGGGATGCCCCGGAAGGCATCCCCTCTTTTCGTCTACTTCTATCGGTAACTTTACTTGGAGCTATATTTTTATTCACCACATGATATGTGTTTTGCTTGGAGCGTCTTGTATGATTTGAGTCTTTATTTATTAGTTTACCACAATAATCCTTGCTGTACACACCTTTGAGAGAGCCATACATGATTTGGAATTTGTTAGAATACTCTATGTGCTTCGCTTATATCATTTGAGTTATATAATTTTGCTCTAGTACTTCACTTATATCTTTTAGGGCACGGTGGTGGATTTGTTTTATACAAACTATTGGTCCCTCATGCTTCACTTAGATTATTTTGAGAGTTTTAAATAGCATGGTAATTTGCTTAAATAATCCCAATATGCTTGGTACTCAAGAATAGTAAAAACTTTCTTACGAGTGTGTTGAATGCTATGAGAAGTTTGATGCTTGATAATTGTTTTGAGATATGAGGATGATGATATTAAAGTTATGCTAGTTGAGTAGTTGTGAATTTGAGAAATACTTGTGTTAAGGTCTGTGATTCCCGTAGCATGCACATATGGTGAACCGTTATGTGATGAAGTCGGAGCATGATTTATTTTTTGATTGTCTTCCTTATGAGTGGCGGTCGGGGAGGAGCGATGGTCTTTTCCTACCAATCTATCACCCTAGGAGCATGCGTGTAATACTTTGCTTTGATAACTTGTAGATTTTTGCAATAAGTATATGAGTTCTTTATGACTAATGTTGAGTCCATGGATTATACGCACTTTTCTCACCCTTCCACCTTTGCTAGCCTCTCTAATACCGCGCACCTTTCGCCGGTATCATACACCCACCATATACCTTCCTCAAAACAGCCACCATACCTACCTATTATGGCATTTCCATAGCCATTCCGAGATATATTGCCATGCAACTTTCCACCGTTCCGTTTATTATGACACACTCCATCATTGTCATATTGCTTAGCATGATCATGTAGTTGACATCGTATTTGTGGCGAAGCCACCATTCATAATTCTTTCATACGTGTCACTCTTGATTCATTGCATATCCCGGTACACCGCCAGAGGCATTCATATAGAGTCATATTTTGTTCTAAGTATCGAGTTGTAATTGTTGAGTTGTAAGAAAAATAAAAGTGTGATGATCATCATTATTAGAGCATTGTCCCAGTGAGGAAAGGATGATGGAGACTATGATTCCCCCACAAGTCGGGATGAGACTCCGGACGGAAAAAAAGAAAGAAAGAAAAAAGAGGCCATAAAAAATAAAAAATAAAAAAGAGAAAAGGCCCAAATAAAAAATGAGAGAAAAAGAGAGAAGGGACAATGTTACTATCCTTTTACCACACTTGTGCTTCAAAGTAGCACCATGATATTCATGATAGAGAGTCTCCTATGTTATCACTTTCATATACTAGTGGGAATTTTTCATTATAGAACTTGCTTTGTATATTCCAATGATGGGCTTCCTCAAAATGCCCTAGGTATTCATGAGCAAGCAAGTTGGATGCACACCCACTTAGTTTCTTTTGTTGAGCTTTCATATACTTATAGCTGTAGTGCATCCGTTGCATGGCAATCCCTACTCACTCACATTGATATCTATTGATGGGCATCTCCATAGCCCGTTGATACGCCTAGTTGATGTGAGACTATCTTCTCCCTTTTTGTCTTCTCCACAACCACCATTCTATTCCACTTACAGTGCTATGTCCATGGGTCACGCTCATGTATTGCGTGAAGATTGAAAAAGTTTGAGAACATCAAAAGTATGAAACAATTCCTTGGCTTGTCATCGGGTATGTGCATGATTTAAATACTTTGTGTGATGAAGATAGAGCATAACCAAACTATATGATTTTGTAGGGATAACTTTCTTTGGCCATGTTATTTTGAGAAGACATGATTGCTTTGTTAGTATGCTTGAAGTATTATTATTTTTATGTCAATATTAAACTTTTATCTTGAATCTTTCGGATCTGAATATTCATACCACATTTAAGAAGAATTACATTAAAATTATGCCAAGTAGCACTCCGCATCAAAAATTCTGTTTTTATCATTTACCTACTCGAGGACGAGCAGGAATTAAGCTTGGGGATGCTTGATACATCTCCAACGTATCTATAATTTTTGATTGCTCCATGCTATATTATCTACTGTTTTGGACATTATTGGGCTTTATTATCCACTTTTATATTATTTTTGGGAGTAACCTATTAACCGGAGGCCCAACCCAGAATTGTTGTTTTTTGCCTGTTTTAGGGTTTCAAAGAAAAGGAATATCAAACGGAGTCCAAACGGAATGAAACCTTCGGGAATGTGATTTTCTCAACGAACAAGACCCAGGAGACTTGGACCCTACGTCAAGAAACAACAGAGGAGGCCACGAG
>NC_041384.1:67385330-67520645 GCF_002162155.2 Triticum dicoccoides | reverse complement strand
CACGTGGGCCCCCTGTTGCTCCATCGACGTACTCCTTCCTCCTATATATACCTACGTACCCCCAAACGATCAGATACGGAGCCAAAACCCTAATTCCACCGCCGCAACTTTCTGTATCCACGAGATCCCATCTTGGGGCCTATTCCGGAGCTCCGCCGGAGGGGGCATCGATCACGGAGGGCTTCTACATCATCACCATAGCCCCTTCAATGAAGTGTGAGTAGTTTACCTCAGACCTACGGGTCCATAGTTATTAGTTAGATGGCTTCTTCTCTCTTTTTGGATCTCAATACAATGTTCTCCCCTCTCTTGTGGAGATCTATTCGATGTAATCTTCTTTTTGCGGTGTGTTTGTTGAGACCGATGAATTGTGGGTTTATGACCAAGTCTATCTATTAATAATATTTGAATCTTCTGTGAATTCTTTTATGTATGATTGTTATCTTTGCAAGTCTCTTCGAATTATCAGTTTGGCTTGGCCTACTAGATTGATCTTTCTTGCAATGGGAGAAGTGCTTAGCTTTGGGTTCAATCTTGCGGTGTCCTTTCCAAGTGACAGTAGGGGCAGCAAGGCACGTATTGTATTGTTGCCATCGAGGATAACAAGATGGGGTTTTCATCATATTGCATGAGTTTATCCCTCTACATCATGTCATCTTGCTTAAGGCATTACTCTGTTTTCATTAACTTAATACTCTAGATGCATGCTGGATAGCGGTCGATGAGTGGAGCAATAGTAGTAGATGCAGGCAGGAGTCGGTCTACTTGTCTCGGACGTGATGCCTACATACATGATCATACCTAGATATTCTCATAACTATGCTCAATTCTGTCAATTGCTCAACAGTAATTTGTTCACCCACCATAGAATACTTATGCTCTTGAGAGAAGCCACTAGTGAAACCTATGGTCCCCGGGTCTATCTTTATCATATTAATCTTCCAATACTTAGTTATTTCCTTTGCTTTTTTACTTTGCTTTTATTTTACTTTGCATCTTTATCATAAAAATACCAAAATTATTATCTTATCATATCTATCACATCTCACTCTCGTAAGTGGCCGTGTAGGGATTGACAACCCCTTATCGCGTTGGTTGCGAGGATTTATTTGTTTTGTGCAGGTACGAGGGACTCGCACGTAGCCTCCTACTGGATTGATACCTTGGTTCTCAAAAACTAAGGGGAAATACTTACGCTACTTTGCTGCATCATCCCTTCCTCTTCGGGGAAAACCAACGCAGTGCTCAAGAGGTAGCACACTCTATCAACCCATCATCTACTTATTACTTCCCAATGCCTTCCCCTAGGCCCAAACAATGGTGAAGTGTCATGTAGTCGACGTTCACATGATACCACTAGAGGAGAGACAACATACATCTCATCAAAATATCGAATGAATACCAAATTCACATGACTACTTATAGCAAGACTTCTCCCATGTCCTCGGAAACAAATGTAACTACTCACAAATCATATTCATGTTCATAATCAGAGGGGTATTAATATGCATAAATGATCTGAACATATGATCTTCCACCGAATAAACCAACTAGCATCAACTACAAGGAGTAATCAACACTACTAGCAACCCACAGGTACCAATCTGAGGCTTTGGAACAAAGATTGGATACAAGAGATGAACTAGGGTTTGAGATGAGATGGTGGTGGTGAAGATGTTGATGGAGATTGAAGGAAATATTCCCTAGAGGCAATAATAAAGCTAATATTTCTTTCCTTATATCATGATAAATGTTTATTATTCATGCTAGAATTGTATTAACCGGAAACATAATACATGTGTGAATACATAGACAAACAGAGTGTCACTAGTATGCCTCTACTTGACTAGCTCGTTGATCAAAGATGGTTATGTTTCCTAACCATAGACATGAGTTGTCATTTGATTAACGGGATCACATCATTAGGAGAATGATGTGATTGACTTGACCCATTCCGTTAGCATAGCACTTGATCGTTTAGTTTGTTCCTATTGCTTTCTTCATGACTTATACATGTTCCTATGACTATGAGATTATGCAACTCCCGTTTACCAGAGGAACACTTTGTGTGCTACCAAACGTCATAACATAACTGGGTGATTATAAAGGTGCTCTACAGGTGTCTCCGAAGGTACTTGTTGGGTTGGCGTATTTCGAGATTTGTCACTCCGATTGTCGGAGAGGTATCTCTGGGCCCTCTCGGTAATGCACATCACTTAAGCCTTGCAAGCATTGCAACTAATGAGTTAGTTGCGGAATGATGTATTACGGAACGAGTAAAGAGACTTGCCGGTAATGAGATTGGACTAGGTATTGAGATACCGACGATCGAATCTCGGGCAAGTAACATACCGATGACAAAGGGAACAACGTATGTTGTTATGCGGTCTGACCGATAAAGATCTTCGTAGAATATGTGGGAGCCAATATGAGCATCCAGGTTCCGCTATTGGTTATTGACCGGAGATGTGTCTCGGTCATGTCTACATTGTTCTCGAACCCGTAGGGTCCGCACGCTTAAGGTTTCGATGACAGTTATATTATGAGTTTATGAGTTTTGATGTACCGAAGGAGTTCGGAGTCCCGGATGAGATCGGGGAGATGACGAGGAGTCTCGAAATGCTCGAGACGTAAAGATCGATATATTGGACGACTATATTTGGACATCGGAAAGGTTCCGAGTGATTCGGGTATTTTTCGGAGTACTGGGGAGTTACGGGAATTCGCCGGGGAGTATATGGGCCTTATTGGGCCATACGGGAATAGAGGAGAGAGGCCAAAAGGAAGGAGGCGCGCACGCCCCCTCTGGTCCGAATTGGACAAGGGGTCCAGCCCACTTTTCCTTGTTCCTCTCCCCCTCTTTCCTTCTCTCCTACTCCAACAAGGGAAGGAGGAGTCCTACTCCCGGTGGGAGTAGGACTCCCCCCTTGGCGCGCCCTCCTCCTAGGCCGGCCGCCTCCCCCCTTGCTCCTTTATATACGGGGGCAGGGGGCACCCCATAGACACACAAGTTGATCAGTTGATCTCTCCCAGCCGTGTACGGTGCCCCCCTCCATCATATTCCACCTCGGTCATATCATAGCGGTGCTTAGGCGAAGCCCTGCGTCGGTAGCAACATCATCACCGTCACCACGCCGTCGTGCTGACGGAACTCTCCCGTGAAGCTCTGCTGGATCGGAGTTCGCGGGACGTCATCGAGCTGAATGTGTGCTAAACTCAGAGGTGCCGTGCATTCGGTACTTGGATCGGTCGGATCGTGAAGACGTACGACTACATCAACCGCGTTATGCTAACGCTTCCGCTTTTGGTTTACGAGGGTACGTGGACAACACTCTCCCCTCTCGTTGCTATGCATCACCATGATCTTGCGTGTGCGTAGGATTTTTTTTGAAATTACTACGTTCCCCAACAGTGGCATCCGAGCCAGGTTTTATGCGTAGATGTCATATGCACGAGTAGAACACAAGTGAGTTGTGGGTGATATAAGTCATACTGCTTACCAGCATGTCATACTTTGGTTCGGCGGTATTGTTGGATGAAGCGGCCTGGACCGACATTACGCGTACGCTTACGCGAGACTGGTTCTACCGACGTGCTTTGCCCACAGGTGGCTGGCGGGTGTCAGTTTCTCCAACTTTAGTTGAGCCGAGTGTGGCTACGCCCGGTCCTTGAGAAGGTTAAAACAACACTAACTTGACAAACTATCGTTGTGGTTTTGATGCGTAGGTAAGAACGGTTCTTGCTCAACCTGTAGCAGCCACGTAAAACTTGCAACAACAAAGTAGAGGACGTCTAACTTGTTTTTGCAGGGCATGTTGTGATGTGATATGGTCAAGACGTGATGAGATATAAGTTGTTGTATAAGATGATCATGTTTTATTGAAGTTATCGGCAACTGGCAGAAGCCTTATGGTTGTCTCTTTATTGCATAACATGCAAGCACCAAATAATTGCTTTACTTTATCGCTATGCAATAGCAATAGTTGCAAGAGCAATTGTTGGTGAGACAACCATGTGACGACACATTGATATAGATCAAGATGATGGAGATCATGGTGTCATGCCGGTGACGATGGAGATCATGACGATGCTTTGGAGATGGAGATCAAAGGCACAAGATGATGATGACCATATCATGTCACATATTATGATTGCATGTGATGTTTATCTTTTATACATCTTATTTTGCTTAGTTCGGCGGTAGCTTTATAAGATAATCTCTCACTAAATTATCAAGGTATAAGTGTTCTCCCTGAGTATGCACCGTTGCGAAAGTTCTTCATGCTGAGACACCACGTGATGATCGGGTGTGATAGGCTCTACGTTCAAATACAACGGGTGCAAAACAGTTGCACACACGGAATACTTAGGTTAAACTTGATGAGCCTAGCATATAACAGATATGGCCTCGGAACACAGAGACCGAAAGGTTGAGCGTGAATCATATAGTAGATATGATCAACATAGTGATGTTCACCATTGAAACTACTCCATCTCACGTGATGATCGGACATGGTTTAGTTGATATGGATCACGTGATCACTTAGAAGATTAGAGGGATGTCTGTCTAAGTGGGAGTTCTGAAGTAATATGATTAATTGAACTTTAATTTATCATGAACTTAGTCCTGGTAGTATTAGCATATCTATGTTGTAGATCAATTGCTCGCGTTTAGCTCCCCTGTTTTATTTTTGATATGTTCCTAGAGAAAAAATATGTTGAAAAATGTTAGTAGCAATGATGCGGATTGGATCCGTGATCTGAGGATTATCCTCATTGCTGCACAGAAGAATTATGTCTTTGATGCACCGCTAGGTGACAGACCTATTGCAGGAGCAGATGCAGACGCTATGAACGTTTGGCTAGCTCAATATGACGACTACTTGATAGTTTAAGTGCACCATGCTTAAACGGCTTAGAATCGGGACTTCAAAGATGTTTTGAACATCATGGACCATATGAGATGTTCCAGGAGTTGAAGTTAATATTTCAAGCAAATACCCGAGTTGAGAGATATGAAGTCTCCAACAAGTTCTATAGCTAAAAGATGGAGGAGAATAGCTCAAGCAGTGAGCATGTGCTCAGATTGTCTGGGTACTACAATCGCTTGAATCAAGTGGGAGTTAATCTTCCAGATAAGATAGTGATTGACAGAATTCTCTAGTCACCATCACCAAGTTAGTAGAACTTCGTGATGAACTATGATATGCAAGGAATAACGGAAATGATTCCCAAGCTCTTCGTAATGCTGAAATCAACGAAGGTAGAAATCAAGAAAAATATCAAGTGTTGATGGTAGACAAGACCACTAGTTTCAAGAAAAGGGCAAAGGGAAGAAGGGGAACTTCAAGAAGAACGGCAAGCATAATAAAGTTATTATTTATTTCCTTATATCATGATAAATGTTTATTATTCATGCTAGAATTGTATTAACCGGAAACATAATACATGTGTGAATACATAGACAAATGGAGTGTCACTAGTATGCCTTTACTTGACTAGCTCGTTGATCAAAGATGGTTATGTTTCCTAACCATAGACATGAGTTGTCATTTGATTAACGGGATCACATCATTAGGAGAATGATGTGATTGACTTGACCCATTCCGTTAGCATAGCACTTGATCGTTTAGTTTGTTGCTATTGCTTTCTTCATGACTTATACATGTTCCTATGACTATGAGATTATGCAACTCCCGTTTACCGGAGGAACACTTTGTGTGCTACCAAACGTCACAACGTAACTGGGTGATTATAAAGGTGCTCTACAGGTGTCTCCGAAGGTACTTGTTGGGTTGGCGTATTTCGAGATTTGTCACTCCGATTGTCGGAGAGGTATCTCTGGGCCCTCTCGGTAATGCACATCACTTAAGCCTTGCAAGCATTGCAACTAATGCGTTAGTTGCGGAATGATGTATTACAGAACGAGTAAAGAGACTTGCCGGTAACGAGATTGAACTAGGAATTGAGATACCGACGATCGAATCTCGGGCAAGTAACATACCGATGACAAAGGGAACAACGTATGTTGTTATGCGGTCTGACCGATAAAGATCTTCGTAGAATATGTGGGAGCCAATATGAGCATCCAGGTTCCTCTATTGGTTATTGACCGGAGACGTGTCTCGGTCATTTCTACATTCTTCTCGAACCCGTAGGGTCCGCACGCTTAAGGTTTCGATGACAGTTATATTATGAGTTTATGAGTTTTGATGTACCGAAGGAGTTCGGAGTCCCGGATGAGATCGGGGAGATGACGAGGAGTCTCGAAATGGTCGAGACGTAAAGATCGATATATTGGACGAGTATATTCGGACATCGGAAAGGTTCCGAGTGATTCGGGTATTTTTCGGAGTACCGGAGAGTTACGGGAATTCGCCGGGGAGTATATGGGCCTTATTGGGCCATACGGGAATAGAGGAGAGAGGCCAAAAGGAAGGAGGCGCGTGCGCCCCCTCTGGTCCGAATTGGACAAGGGGTCCAGCCCACTTTTCCTTGTTCCTCTACCCCTCTTTCCTTCTCTCCTACTCCAACAAGGGAAGGAGGAGTCCTACTCCCGGTGGGAGTAGGACTCCCCCCTTGCTCCTTTATATACGGGGGCAGGGGGCACCCCATAGACACACAAGTTGATCAGTTGATCTCTCCCAACCGTGTGCGGTGCCCCCTCCATCATATTCCACCTCGGTCATATCGTAGCGGTGCTTAGGCGAAGCCCTGCGTCGGTAGCAACATCATCACCGTCACCACGCCATCGTGCTGACGGAACTCTCCCGTGAAGTTCTGCTGGATCGGAGTTCGCGGGACGTCATCGAGCTGAATGTGTGCTGAACTCGGAGGTGCCGTGCGTTCGGTACTTGGATCGGTCGGGTCGTGAAGACGTACGACTACATCAACCGCGCTGTGCTGACGCTTCCGCTTTCGGTCTACGAGGGTACGTGGACAACACTCTCCCCTCTCATTGCTATGCATCACCATGATCTTGCGTGTGCCTAGTATTTTTTTTGAAATTACTACGTTCCCCAACATAGATTGACCCCCTCCCGATGAGAGGATCGATGGTGATGATTTCCCCCTCCCGGAGGGAAGTTTCCCCGTCAGAACAGCTCCGCCGGAGCCCTAGATTGGTTCCACCTCGTGGCAGCATTGTTTCGTCTCGTAAGCTTGCTTCTAATTTTTTCTAGGACGAAAGCCTCCATATAGCCAAAGATGGGCATCAGTGGGATGCCAGGGGGCCCATGAGGCAGGGGGTGCGCCCAGGGGGGTAGGGCGCGTCCCCACCCTCGTGGATGGTGGGTGTCCCCCCTCTGGTACTTCTTTCGCCCAATATATTTTATATATTCTGAAACATTCTCCCGTGAAATTTCAGGAATTTTGGAGATGTGTAGAATAGGTCTCTAATATTTGCTCGTCTTCCAGCCCAGAATTCCAGCTGTCGGCATTCTCCCTCTTCATGTGAACCTTGTAAAATAATAGAGAATAGGCATAAGTATTGTGATATGAGGTGTAATAATAGCCCATAATACAATAAATATCAATATAAAAGCATGATGAAAAATGGACGTATCAACTCCCCCAATCTTAGACCTCGCTTGTCCTCAAGCGAAAGCCGAAATCGAAAAATATGTCCACATGTTTAGTGATAGAGGTGTCGATAAAATAAAATACGGACATGAGGGCATCATGATCATTCTTATAATAGCAATATATATATTGTCATATGATTTATTATGCTAAAGTAACAATTCAATCACAATTTCAAGTATGAATCAGAAACTTCATTGAAAACTAACGAACTATAATCTCAGTCATTGAAGCAATTGCAATTTATCATAACATCATAAAGAGTCAATGTAAGAGCTTTTCAGCAAGTCCATATACTCAACTATCATTTAGTCTTTCACAATTGCTAACACTCACGAATATTCATGGGTATGAAGTTTTAATCGGACACAGAGAAAGATAGGGGCTTATAGTTTTGCCTCCCAACCTTTTACCTCAAGGGTATTGTCAACAATAATAGTTCATGAAAACTCGCATCCAATTAGCTATATATATCTGGATCTTTCCAACACATTGTGCTTGCCAAAGGATAAAATGTAAAAAGGAAAGGTGAAGATCACCATGACTCTTGTATGAAGTAATAGACAAGAATAAAAGATAGGCCCTTCGTAGAGGGAAGCAGAGGTTGTCATGTGCTTTTATGGTTGAATGCACAAAATCTTAATGCGAAAGAACGTCACTTTATATTGCCACTTGTGATATGGACCTTTATTATGTAGTCCGTCGCTTTTATTTACTCCACGTCACAAGATCGTACAAAGCTTATTTTCTCCACACTAGTAAGTCATACACATTTAGAGAGCAATTTTTATTGTTTGCAACGATGACAACTTACTTGAGGGATCTTACTCAATAAATAGGTAGATATGGTGGACTCTTATGGCAAAACTGGGTTTAAGGATATTTGGAAGCACAAGTAGTATCTCTACTTGGTGCAAAGAATTTGGCTAGCATGAGAGGGAAAGGCAAGCTCAACATGTTGAATGATCCATGACAATATAATTCATTTCGGATATAAGAAAACATAAGCCATTAAGTTGTCTTCCTTGTCCAACATCAATTCTTTAGCATGTCATATTTTAATGAGTGCTCACAATCATAAAAGATGTCCAAGATAGTATATTTATATGTGAAAACCCCTCTTTCTTTATTACTTTTTATTAATTGCAACAATGACCAAAACTATGTTGTCAACTTTCAACAACTTTTATTCATCATACTCTTTATATGTGAAGTCATTACTTGCTACCTCTTGAGCACTGCGTTGGTTTTCCCTTAAATAGGAAAGGGTGATGCAGTAGAGCAGCGTAAGTATTTCCCTCAGTTTTTGAGAACCAAGGTATCAATCCAGTAGGAGGGCAAGCACGAGTCCCTCGCACCTACACAAACAAATAAACTCCTCGCAACCAACGCGATAAAGGGGTTGTCAATCCCTTCACGGTCACCTACAAGAGTGAGATCTGATAGATATGATAAGATAATATTTTTGGTATTTGTATGATAAAGAGAAATAAAGATGCAAGTAAAATAAATAGCAAAGGAAATAACTTCGTATTGGAAGATTAATAAGATGGAAAATAGACCCGGGGGCCATTGGTTTCACTAGAGGCTTCTCTCGAGAGCATAAGTATTACGGTGGGTGAACATATTACTGTTGAGCAATTGACAGAATTGAGCATAGTTATGAGAATATCTAGGTATGATCATGTATATAGGCATCACGTCCGAGACAAGTAGACCGACTCCTGCCTGCATCTACTACTATTACTCGACACATCGACCCCTATCCAGCATGCATCTAGAGTATTAAGTTCAAGAGAATAGAGTAACACTTTAAGCAAGATGACATGATGTAGAGGGATAAACTCATGCAATATGATATAAACCCCATCCTATTATCCTCGATGGCAACAATACAATACATGCCTTGCTGCCCCTACTGTCAATAGGAAAGGACACCGCAAGATTAAACCAAAAGCTAAGCATGTCGGGTAACGTAGCAATAATTCAAAATTTTCCTATGTGTCACCAAGATCAATCTATGGAGTCATCTAGCAACGAGGGAGGAGTGGATCTACATACCCTTGTAGATCGCGCGCGGAAGCGTTCAAGAGAACGGGGTTGATGGAGTCGTACTCGTCGTGATCCAAATCACCGATGATCCTAGCGCCGAACGGACGGCACCTCCGCGTTCAACACACGTACGGAGAAGCGACATCTCCTCCTTCTTGATCCAGCAAGGGGGAAGGAGAGGTTGATGGAGATCCAGCAGCACGACGGCGTGGTGGTGGAAGTAGCGGGATTCCAACAGGGCTTCACCAAGCGCTGCGGGAGGAGAGAGATGTGTCATGGGAGGGAGAGGGAGGCGCTAGGGCTTAGGTTTGGTTGCCCTCCCTTCCCCCCACTATATATAGGGCCAAGGGAGAGGGGGAGGGCGCAGCCTTGCCCCTTCCTCCAAGGAAGGGTGCGGCCAAGGGGGGGAGGAGTCCATCCTCCCCAAGGCACCTCGGAGGTGCCTTCCCCCTTTAGGACTCTCCCCTCCTCTTGTCCCTTTGGCGCATGGGCCTCTAGGGGCTGGTGCCCTTGGCCCATGTAGGCCAAGGCGCACCCCCTACAGCCCATGTGGCCCCCCGGGGCAGGTGGCCCCACCCGGTGGACCCTCGGGACCCTTCCAGTGGTCCCGGTACAATACCGATGACCCCGAAACTTGTCCCGATAGCCGAAATAGCACTTCCTATATATAATTCTTTACCTCCGGACCATTCCGGAACTCCTCATGACGTCTGGGATCTCATCCGGGACTCCAAACAACTTTCGGGTTACCGCATACTTATATCTCTATAACCCTAGCGTCACCGAACCTTAAGTGTGTAGACCCTACGGGTTCGGGAGACATGCAGACATGACCGAGATGACTCTTCGGTCAATAACCAACAACGGGATCTGGATACCCATGTTGGCTCCCACATGTTCCACGATGATCTCATCGGATGAACCACGATGTCAAGGACTTAATCAATCCCGTATACAATTCCCTTTGTCTATCGGTACGATACTTGCCCGAGATTCGATCGTCGGTATCCCGATACCTTGTTCAATCTCGTTACCGGCAAGTCTCTTTACTCGTTTCGCAACACATCATCCCGTGATCAACTCCTTGATCACACTGTGCACATTATGATGATGTCCTACCGAGTGGGCCCAGAGATACCTCTCCGTCACACGGAGTGACAAATCCCAGTCTCGATTCGTGCCAACCCAACAGACACTTTCGGAGATACCTGTAGTGTACCTTTATAGCCACCCAGTTACGTTGTGACGTTTGGCACACCCAAAGCACTCCTACGGTATCCGGGAGTTGCACAATCTCATGGTCTAAGGAAATGATACTTGACATTAGAAAAGCTTTAGCATACGAACTACACGATCTTTATGCTAGGCTTAGGATTGGGTCTTGTCCATCACATCATTCTCCTAATGATGTGATCTTGTTATCAACGACATCCAATGTCCATGGTCAGGAAACCGTAACCATCTATTGATCAACGAGCTAGTCAACTAGAGGCTTACTAGGGACATGGTGTTGTCTATGTATCCACACATGTATTTGAGTTTCCTATCAATACAATTCTAGCATGGATAATAAACGATTATCATGAACAAGGAAATATAATAATAACCAATTTATTATTGCCTCTAGGGCATATTTCCAACAGTCTCCCACTTGCACTAGAGTTAATAATCCAGTTCACATCGCTATGTGACTAACACTCAAGGTCACATCCCCATGTGACTAACACCCAAAGAGTTTACTAGAGTCAATAATCTAGTTCACATTACCATGTGATTAACACTCGATGAGTTCTGGGTTTGATCATGTTATGCTTGTGAGAGATGTTATAGTCAACGGGTCTGAATCTTTCAGATCCGTATGTACTTCAAAAATCTCTATGTCATCTTATAGATGCAGCTACTACGCTACATTTGGAGCTATTCCAAATAACTGTTCTACTATACGAATCCAGTCTACTACTCAGAATAATCTGGATTAGTGTCAAAGTTTGCATCGGCGTAACCCTTTACGACGAACTCTTTTACCACCTCCATAATCGAGAAAATTCCTTAGTCCACTAGTTACTAAGGATAACTTTGACCGCTGTCTTGTGATCCATTCTTGGATCACTCTTGTACCTACCCCTTGACTGACTCATGGCAAGGCACATTTCAGGTGCGGTACACAGCATAGCATACTGTAGAGCGTATGTCTTAAGCATAGGGGACGACCTTCATCCTTTCTCTCTATTCTGCCATGGTCGAGCTTTAAGTCTTAACTTCATACCTTACAACTCAGGCAAGAACTCCTTCTTTGACTGATCCATCTTGAACACCTTCAAGACCATGTCAAGGTATGTGCTCATTTGAAAGTACCATTAAGCGTTTTGATCTATCCTTATAGATCTTGATGCTCAATGTTCAAGTAGCTTAATCCAGGCTTTCCATTGAAAAACACTTTCCAAATAACCCTATATGCTTTCCAGAAATTCTATGTCATTTCTGATCTACGATATGTCAACAACATATATTCATCAGAAATTCTATAGTGCTCCCACTCACTTCTTTGGAAATACAGGTTTCTCATAAACTTTGTATACACCCAAAACTTTGATCATCTCATCAAAGCATACATTCCAACTCCGAGATGCTTACTCCAGTCCTCAGAAGGATGCTGGAGCTTTGCATACTTATTATCATCTTTCAGGATTGACAAAACCTTCCGGTTGTATCACATACAACCTTTCCTCAAGAAAATCATCGAGGAAACAATGTTTTGACATCCTATCTGCAAGATTTCATAAATAATGCAGTAACTGCTAACATAATTCCAACAGACTTTTAGCATCGCTATGAGTGAGAAAGTCTCATCGTAGTCAACTCCTTGAACTTGTCGGAAAACATCTTAATGACAAGTCGAGCTTTCTTAATGGTGATACTTACCATCATTGTCCGTCTTCCTTTTAAAATCCATCTGCACTCAACAGCCTTATGACCATCGAGCCGTTCTGCCAAAGTCTACACTTTGTTTTTCATACATGGATCCTCTCTCGGATTTTATGGCCTCGAGCCATTTATCGGAATCCAGGCCCACCATCCCTTCTCCATGGCTCGTAGGTTCATTGTTGTCTAGAAACATGACTTCCAAGACAGGATCACGTACCACTCTGAAGTAGTACGCATCCTCGTCATCCCACGAGGTTTGGTAGTGACTTGATCTGAAGTTTCATGATCACTATCATAAGCTTCCACTTCAATTGGTGTAGGTGCCACAGGAACAACTTCCTGTGCCCTGCCACACACTAGTTGAAGAGACGGTTCAATAACCTCATCAAGTCTTCACCATCCTCCCACTCAATTCTTTCGAGAGAAACTTTTCCTCGAGAAAGGACCCGATTCTAGAAACAATCCCTTGTTGCTTTCGGATCTGAGACAGGAGGTATACCCAACTGTTTTGGGTGTCCTATGAAGATGCATTTATCCGCTTTGGGTTCGAGCTTATCAGCCTAAAACTTTTCACATAAGCGTCGCAGCCCCAAACTTCTAAGCAATGACAGCTTAGGTTTCTCTAAACCATAGTTCATACGGTGTCATCTCATCGGAATTACGTGGTGCCCTATTTAAAGTGAATGTGGTTGTCTTTAATGCCTAATCCATAAACTATCATGGTAATTCGATAAGAGACATCATGGTATGCATCATATCCAATAGGGTGCAGTTATGATGTTCGGACACACCATCACACTATGGTGTACCAGGCTGTATTAGTTGTGAAACAATTTCCACAATGTCTTAATTCTATGCCAAACTAGTAATTCAGATATTCATCTCTATGATCATATCATAGATATCTTATCCTCTTGTCACGACGATCTTTCAACTTCACCCTGAAATTACTTGAACCTTTCAATAATTCAGACTCGTGATTCATCAAGTAAATATACTCAACATCTACTCAAATCATCTGTGAAGTAAGAACATAACGATATCCACTACACGCCTCAGCACTCATTGGACTGCACACATCAAAATGTATTACTTCCAACAAGTTGCTTTCTAGTTCCATTTTACTGAAAAACGAGGCTTTTAGTCATCTTGCCCATGTGGTATGATTTGCATGTCTCAAGTGATTCAAAATAAAGTGAGTCCAAACGGTCCATTTGCATGGAGTTTCTTCATGCATATACACCAATAGACATGGTTCGCATGTCTCAAACTTTTCAAAAACGAGTGAGCCCAAAGATCCATCAACATGGAGATTCTTCATGCGTTTTATACCGATATGACTTACGTGGCAGTGCCACAAGTAGGTGGTACTAGCATTACTATCTTATATCTTTTGGCATGAACATGTGTATCACTATGATCGAGATTCAATGAACCATTCATTTTAGGTGCAAGACCATTGAAGGTATTATTCAAATAAACAGAGTAACCATTATTCTCCTTAAATGAATAACCGTATTGCGATAGACATAATCCAATCATGTCTATGCTCAACGCAAACACCAATCTCGATGGTAGAGGGAGCGTGCGATGCTTGATCATATCAACATTGGAAACACTTCCAACACATATCGTCAGCTCACCTTTAGCTAGTCTTTGTTTATTCCGTAGCTTTTATTTCGAGTTACTAACACTTAGCAACCGAACCGGTATCTAATACCCTGGTGCTACTAGGAGTACTAGTAAAGTACACATCAACACAATGTATATCCAATATACTTCTATCGACCTTGCCAGCCTTCTCATCTACCAAGTATCTAGGGTAATTCTGCTCCAGTGGCTGTTTCCCTTATCACAGAAGCACTTAGTCTCGGGTTTGGGTTCAACCTTGGGTTTCTTCACTAGAGCAGCAGCTGATTTGCCGTTTCATGAAGCATCCCTTTTGCCCTTACCCTCCTTGAAACTAGTGGTTTCACAAACCATCAACAATTGATGCTCCTTTTTGATTTCTACTTTTGTGGTGTCAAACATCGCGAATATCTCAAGGATCATCATATATGTCCCCGATACATTATAGTTCATCACGAAGCTTGGGCAGCTTGGTGGTAATGACTTCGGAGAAACATCACTATCTCATTTGGAAGATCAACTCCCACTTGATTCAAATGATTGTTGTACTCAGACAATCTGAGCACAAGTTCAACAATTGAGCTTTTCTCCCTTAGTTTGCAGGCTAAGAAAATCGTCGGAGGTCTTATACCTCTTGACGTGGGCACGAGCCTGAAATCCCAATTTCAGCCCTCGAAACATCTCATATGTTTCGCGACGTTTCAAAATGTCTTCGGCGCCTCAACTCTAAGCCGTTTAACTGAACTATCACGTAGTTATCAAAATGTGTATGTCAGATGTTCGCAACATCCATAGACAATGTTCGAGGTTCAGCACACTGAACGGTGCATTAAGGACATAAGCCTTCTATGAAGCAATGAGGACAAACCTCAGTTTACGGACCTAGTCCGCATAATTACTACTATCAACTTTCAACTAAATTTTCTCTAGGAACATATCTAAACAGTAGAACTGAAACGCGAGCTACGACATAATTTGCGAAGACCTTTTGACTATGTTCAGGATAATTAAGTTCATCTTATGAACTCCCACTCAGATAGACATCCCTCTAGTCATCTAAGTGATTACATGATCCGAGTCAACTAGGCCGTGTCCGATCATCACGTGAGACGGACTAGTCAACATCGGTGAACATCTTCATGTTGATCGTATCTACCATACGACTCATGCTCGACCTTTCTGTCTTCTCTGTTCCGAGGCCATGTCCGTACACATGCTAGGCTCGTCAAGTTAACCTAAGTGTTTTGCGTGTGTGTCTTACACCCGTTGTATGTGAACGTTAGAATCTATCACACCCGATCATCACGTGGTGCTTCGAAACAACGAACTGTCGCAACGGTGCACAGTTAGGGGGAACACTTTCTTGAAATTTTAATGAGGGATCATCTTATTTACTACCGTCGTTCTAAGTAAACAAGATTCAAAAACATGATAAATATCACATGCAATCAAATAGTGACATGATATGGCCAATATCATATAGCTCCTTTGATCTCCATCTTGGGGCTCCATGATCATCTTGTCACCGGCATGACACCATGATCTCCATCATCATGATCTCCATCATCATGTCTTCATGAAGTTGTCTCGCCAACTATTACTTCTACTACTACAGCTAACGGTTAGCAATAAAGTAAAGTAATTACATGACGTTTATGTTGACACGCAGGTCATAAATAAATTAAGACAACTCCTATGGCTCCTGCCGGTTGTCATACTCATCGACATGCAAGTCGTGATTCCTATTACAAGAACATGATCAATCTCATACATCACATATATCATTCATCACATCCTTTGGCCATATCACATCACATAGCATACCCTGCAAAAACAAGTTAGATGTCCTTTAATTGTTGTTTGCATGTTTTACGTGGCTGCTATGGGTTTCTAGCAAGAACGTTTCTTACCTACGCAAAAACCACAACGTGATATGCCAATTTCTATTTACCCTTCATAAGGACCCTTTTCATCGAATCCGATCCGAGTAAAGTGGGAGAGACAGACACCCGTTAGCTACCTTATGCAACTAGTGCATGTCAGTCGGTGGAACCAGTCTCACGTAAGAGTATGTGTAAGGTCGATCCGGGCCGCTTCATCCCACGATGCCGCCGAATCAAGATAAGACTAGTAACGGCAAGCATATTGAACAAAATCAACGCCAACAACTACTTTGTGTTCTACTCGTGCATAGTAACTACGCATAGACCTAGCTCTGATACCACTGTCGGGTAACGTAGCAATAATTCAAAATTTTCCTACGTGTCACCAAGATCAATCTATGGAGTCATCTAGCAACGAGGGAGGAGTGGATCTACATACCCTTGTAGATCGCACGCAGAAGCGTTCAAGAGAACGGGGTTGATGGAGTCGTACTCGTCGTGATCCAAATCACCGATGATCCTAGCACCGAACGGACGGCACCTCCGCGTTCAACACACGTACGGAGCAGCGACGTCTCCTCCTTCTTGATCCAGCAAGGGGGAAGGAGAGGTTGATGGAGATCCAGCAGCACGACGGCGTGGTGGTGGAAGTAGCGGGATTCCAACAGGGCTTCGCCAAGCGCTGCGGGAGGAGAGAGATGTGTCATGGGAGGGAGAGGGAGGCGCCAGGGCTTAGGTTTGGTTGCCCTCCCTTCCCCCCACTATATATAGGGCCAAGGGAGAGGGGGAGGGCGCAGCCTTGCCCCTTCCTCCAAGGAAGGGTGCGGCCAAGGGGGGGAGGAGTCCATCCTCCCCAAGGCACCTCGGAGGTGCCTTCCCCCTTTAGGACTCTCCCCTCCTCTTGTCCCTTTGGCTCATGGGCCTCTAGGGGCTGGTTCCCTTGGCCCATGTAGGCCAAGGCGCACCCCCTACAGCCCATGTGGCCCCCCGGGGCAGGTGGCCCCACCCGGTGGACCCCCGGGACCCTTCCGGTGGTCCCGGTACAATACCGATGACCCCGAAACTTGTCCCGATAGCCGAAATAGCACTTCCTATATATAATTCTTTACCTCGGACCATTCGGGAACTCCTCATGACGTCCGGGATCTCATCCGGGACTCCGAACAACTTTCGGGTTACCGCATACTTATATCTCTATAACCCTAGCGTCACCGAACCTTAAGTGTGTAGACCCTACGGGTTCGGGAGACATGCAGACATGACCGAGATGACTCTCCGGTCAATAACCAACAGCGGGATCTGGATACCCATGTTGGCTCCCACATGTTCCACAATGATCTCATCGGATGAACCATGATGTCAAGGACTTAATCAATCCCGTATACAATTCCCTTTGTCTATCGGTACGATACTTGCCCGAGATTCGATCGTCGGTATCCCGATACCTTGTTCAATCTCGTTACCGGCAAGTCTCTTTACTCGTTTCGTAACACATCATCCCGTGATCAACTCCTTGATCACACTGTGCACATTATGATGATGTCCTACCGAGTGGGCCCAGAGATACCTCTCCGTCACACGGAGTGACAAATTCCAGTCTCGATTCGTGCCAACCCAACAGACACTTTCGGAGATACCTGTAGTGTACCTTTATAGCCACCCAGTTACGTTGTGACGTTTGGCACACCCAAAGCACTCCTACGGTATCCGGGAGTTGCACAATCTCATGTTCTAAGGAAATGATACTTGACATTAGAAAAGCTTTAGCATACGAACTACACGATCTTTGTGCTAGGCTTAGGATTGGGTCTTGTCCATCACATCATTCTCCTAATGATGTGATCCCGTTATCAACGACATCCAATGTCCATGGTCAGGAAACCGTAACCATCTATTGATCAACGAGCTAGTCAACTAGAGGCTTACTAGGGACATGGTGTTGTGTATGTATCCACACATGTATTTGAGTTTCCTATCAATACAATTCTAGCATGGATAATAAACGATTATCATGAACAAGGAAATATAATAATAACCAATTTATTATTGCCTCTAGGGCATATTTCCAACAAAGCACTTCTCCCATTGCAAGAAAGATCAATCTAGTAGGCCAAACCAAACTGATAATTCGAAGAGACTTGCAAAGATAACCAATCATACATAAAAGAATTCAGAGAAGATTCAAATATTGTTCATAGATAAACTTGATCATAAACCCACAATTCATCGGTCTCAACAAACACACCGCAAAAGAAGATTACATCGAATAGATCTCCACAAGAGAGGGGGAGAACTTTGTATTGAGATCCAAAAAGAGAGAAGAAGCCATCTAGCTAATAACTATGGACCCGTAGGTCTGAAGTAAACTACTCACACTTCATCGGAGAGGCTATGGTGTTGATGTAGAAGCCCTCCGTGATCGATACCCCCTCCGGTGGAGCTCCAGAAAAGGCCCCAAGATGGGTTCTCGTGGATACAGAAAGTTACGGCGGCGGACTTGCGGTTTTGGCTCCGTATCTGGTAGTTTGGGGGTACGTAGGTATATATAGGAGGAAGGAGTATGTCGGTGGAGCAACGTGGGCCCCACGAGGGTGGAGGGCATGCCTTGGGGGCTAGGCGCCCCCCCCCTACCTCGTGCCTTCCTCGTTGGTTGCTCGACATAGGGTCCAAGTCCTCTGGATCATGTTGTTCTGAAAATCACGTCCCTGAAGGTTTCATTCTGTTTGGACTCCGTTTGATATTGTTTTTCTGCGAAATCCTAAAATAGGCAGAAAACAACAATTCTGGGCTGGGCCTCCGGTTAATAGGTTAGTCCTAAAAATAATATAAAAGTGTATAATAATGCCCAGTAATGTCCAAAACATGATATAATATAGCATGGAACAATAAAAAATTATAGATACGTTGGAGACGTATCAATCATCCCCAAGCTTAATTCCTGCTCGTCCTCGAGTAGGTAAATGATAAAAAAACAGAATTTTTGATGTGGAATGCTACTTGGCATAATTTCAATGTATTTCTCTTAATTGTGGTATGAATATTCAGATGCGAAAGATTCAAGACAGAAGTTTAATATTGACATAGGAATAATAATACTTCAAGCATACTAACTAAGCAATTATGTCTCTTCAAAATAACATGGCCAAAGAAAGTTATCCCTACAAAATCATATAGTCCAGCTATACTCCATCTTCACCACACGAAGTATTCAAATCATGCACAACCCCGATGACAAGCCAAGCAATTGTTTCATACTTTTGGTGTTCTCAAACTTTTTCAATCTTCACGCAATACATGAGCATGAGCCATGGACATATCACTATAGGTGGAATAGAATGGTGGTTGTGGAGAAGGCAAAAAGGGAGAAGATAGTCTCACATCAACCAGGTGTATCAACGGGCTATGGAGATGCCCATCAATAGATATCAATGTGAGTGAGTAGGGATTGCCATGCAACGGATGCACTAGAGCTAAAAAGGTATGAAAGCTCAACAAAAAGAAACTAAGTGGGTGTGCATCCAACTTGCTTGCTCACGAAGACCTAGGGCATTTTGAGGAAGCCCATGGTTGGAATACACAAGCCAAGTTCTATAATGAAAAATTCCCACTAGTATATGAAAGTGATAACATAAGAGACTCTCTATCATGAAGATCATGGTGCTACTTTGAAGCACAAGTGTGGAAAAAAGATAGTAGTATTGCCCCTTTTTATTCTTTTTTTGGCCTTCTTTTTTTTGGCCTTTCTCTTTTTTGGGGGGGGGGGACAATACTCTATGAATGATGATCATCACAATTCTATTTATTTACAACTCAATGATTACAACTCGATACTAGAACAAAGTATGACTCTATATGAATGCCTCCAAGGGTGTACCGGGATAACAATGATGCATGAGTGACTTATATGAAAGAATTATGAATGGTGGCTTTGCCACAACTAAAATGTCAACTACATGATCATGTAAAGCAATAGCCAATGATGGAGCGTGTCATAGTAAATGGAACGGTGGTAAGTTACATGGCAATATATCTCCGAATGGCTATGGAAATGCCATGATAGGTAGGTATGGTGGCTGTTTTGAGAAAGGTATATGGTGGGTTTATGATACCGGTGAAAGGTGCGCGGTATTAGAGAGGCTAACAATGGTGGAAGGGTGAGAGTGCGTATAATCCATGGACTCAACATTAGTCATAAAGAACTCACATACTTATTGCAAAAATCTATTAGTTATCGAAGCAAAGTACTACGTGCATGCTCCTAGGGGGATAGATTGGTAGGAAAAGACCATCGCTCGTCCCCGACCGCCACTCATAAGGCAGACAATCAATAAATACACCATGCTCTGACTTCTTAACATAACGATTCACCATACGTGCATGCTACGGGAATCACAAACTTCAACACAAGCATTTCTCAAATTCACAACTACTCAACTAACACGACTCTAATATCACCATCTCCATATCTCAAAACAATTATCAAGTTTCAAACTTCTCATAGTATTCAACACACTCATAAGAAAGTTTTATTATTAATCTTGAATGCCTAACATAATTAAAGCAAATTACCATGCTGTTTTGTAGGAATGTCAAAATAATCTAAGTGAAGCATGAGAGAACAATGGTTTCTATAAAACAAATCCACCAACATGCTCTAAAAGATATAAGTGAAGCAGTAGACCAAAAACTATATAACTCAAAGGATATAAGCAAAGCACATAGAGTATTCTAACAATTTCCGAATCATGAGTGTCTCTCTCAAAAAGGTGTGTGCAGCAAAGATGATTGTGGAAAACTAAAAAATAAAGACTCAAATAATACAAGATGATCCAAGCAAAACACATATCATGTGGTAAATAAAAATATAGCTCCAAGTAAAGTTACCGATAAAAGTAGACGAAAGAGGGGATGCCTTCCGGGGCATCCCCAAGCTTTGGCTTTTAGGTGTCCTTAGATTATCTTGGGGGTGCCATGGGCATCCCCAAGCTTAGGCTCTTGCCACTCCTTGTTCCATAATCCATCAAATCTTTACCCAAAACTTGAAAACTTCGGAACACAAAACTTAAAGTAGAAAATCTCGTGAGCTCCGTTAGCGAAACAAAAAAAAACACCACTTCAAGGTACTGTAATGAACTCATTATTTATTTATATTGGTGTTAAACCTACTGTATTCCAACTTCTCTATGGTTTATAAACTATTTTACTAGCCATAGATTCATCAAAATAAGCAAACAACACACGAAAAACAGAATCTGTCAAAAACAGAATAGTCTGTAGTAATCTGTAGCTAACGCAAGATCTGGAACCCCAAAAATTCTAAAATAAATTTCTGGACGTGAGGAATTTATATATTAATCATCTACAAAAATAATTAACTAAATATCACTTTCCAAATAAAAATGGCAGCTGTTCTCGTGAGCGCTAAAGTTTCTATTTTTTACAGCAAGATTAAAAAGACTTTCCCCAAGTCTTCCCAACGGTTCTACTTGGCACAAACACTAATTAAACACAAAAACACAACCAAAACAGAGGCTAGATAAATTATTTATTACTAAACAGGAGCAAAAAGCAAGGAATAAAAATAAAATTGGGTTGCCTCCCAACAAGCGCTATCGTTTAACGCCCCTAGCTTGGCATAAAAGCGAAGATAGATCTAGGTATTGCCATAATAATAAGATAGATCATTAAAACTCGTTTCATATTCCCTACGTTAGGCAGCAAGTTTTCTTTGAGGCAAGCAAACATAATCAAAAAGGGCTAAATTTAATGGGACAAAAGTCCCCAAGATCAACCTTGGGAGGTATAGGTTCCTCCTTTGGCCCTTCGTATTGCACAACCAATTCATCATTATAAGCATTCTTTTGACAGAACTTTGTGAGCCTATACTCGAGAGAATATCCTAGTTCATTATTTCGAATAGCCAAATCATTATTATGTTCATAAATTCTATCAACTAGAACATTGGTAGGAACCATTTTTCTAAGATTTTCATTGAAAGCAACATAGTCTAGAGATTGAAAACGCATTATTTCTTCTTGATCAAAAAGGATAGCCTCTATGGGAGGACGACAAGCGTCCAACCTATAATGCGCAAAGATTTCTTTGGCCTCTTTTATTATGAATCTAAACTCATGAGCCAAAAAGATAGTAGCGGCACGCTTAACGGAAGAATGCTCAATATTAGAAAATTCTAAGAAAATCCTTTGTATGCAAGGATGCATGTGCATAAATTTTCTTTCAAGTTCAACTACAAGCATGGCGATAGCGTCCGCAAGACTACTAGTTCTATGAAGGATAGAGCTACCCATAGAAGGCAAAGCACCGACACAAGTAAAGAAATCTTGGATAACTCCTTTTCCAATAATATTACCACTACCAACTCAGATTTTTTGTATGTAAGATAGAGGGTTCTTCAGCAGGAGCATCATAATTTTTCATGATATTATTATTGTCCATATCGACAATAATTTCCCCGATTTCAGACATAACGGCGGAAAGTGCAAGGGACAAAAAAGAGGCGAATAGAGAAAGAGAGGGAGGATGGAGAGAGAGGGCGAATAAAACGGCAAGGGTGAAGTGGGGGAGAGGAAAACAAGAGGCAAATGACAAGTAATGTAATGCGGGAGATAAGGGTTTGTGATGGGTACTTGGTATGATGACTTTTGCATAGACTCCCCGGCAACGGCGCCAGAAATGGCTCGTTGTCGGGAGTCCAAATCTTGACTTGACCTTGTGTAAGCCTACCTGGAAACGGTGCCAGAAATCCTTCTTGCTACCTCTTGAGCACTGCGTTGGTTTTCCCTTGAAGAGGAAAGGGTGATGCAGTAGAGCAGTGTAAGCATTTCCCTCAGTTTTTGAGAACCAAGGTATCAATCCAGTAGGAGGCCATGCATGAGTCCCTCGCAGCTACACAAACAAATAAACTCCTTGCAACCAACGCGATAAAGGGGTTGTCAATCCCTTCACGGTCACCTACGAGAGTGAGATCTGATAGATATGATAAGATAATATTTTTGGTATTTTTATGATAAAGAGAAATAAAGATGCAAGTAAACTAAATAGCAAAGGAAATACCTAAGTATTGGAAGATTAATATGATGGAAAATAGACCTAGGGGCCATAGGTTTCACTAGAGGCTTTTCTCGAGAGCATAAGTATTACAGTGGGTGAACAAATTACTGTTGAGCAATTGACAGAATTGAGCGTAGTTATGAGAATATCTAGGTATGATCATGTATATAGGCATCACGTCCGAGACAAGTAGACTGACTCCTGCCTGCATCTACTACTATTACTCCACACATCGACCGCTATCCAGCATGCATCTAGAGTATTAAGTTCAAGAGAATAGAGTAACGCTTTAAGCAAGATGACATGATGTAGAGGGATAAACTCATGCAATATGATATAAACCCCATCTTGTTATCCTCGATGGCAACAATACAATACGTGCCTTGCTGCCCCTACTGTCATTGGAAAAGGACACCGCAAGATTGAACCCAAAGCTAAGCACTTCTCCCATTGCAAGAAAGATCAATCTAGTAGGCCAAACCAAACTGATAATTCGAAGAGACTTGCAAAGATAACCAATCATACATAAAAGAATTCAGAGAAGATTCAAATATTGTTCATAGATAAACTTGATCATAAACCCACAATTCATCGATCTCAACAAACACACCGCAAAAGAAGATTACATCGAATAGATCTCCACAAGAGAGGGGGAGAACTTTGTATTGAGATCCAAAAAGAGAGAAGAAGCCATCTAGCTAATAACTATGGACCCGTAGGTCTGAAGTAAACTACTCACACTTCATCGGAGAGGCTATGGTGTTGATGTAGAAGCCCTCCGTGATCGATACCCCCTCCGGCGGAGCTCCGGAAAAGGCCCCAAGATCGGATCTCGTGGATATAGAAAGTTACGGCGGTGGAATTAGGGTTTTGGCTCCGTATCTAGTAGTTTGGGGGTACGTAGGTATATATAGGAGGAAGGAGTACGTCGGCGGAGCAACATGGGCCCCACGAGGGTGGAGGGCGCGCCTGGGGGGAGTAGGCGCGCCCCCTACCTCGTGCCTTCCTCGTTGGTTGCTTGACGTAGGGTCCAAGTCCTTTGGATCATGTTCCCGAAGGTTTCATTCCGTTTGGACTCCGTTTGATATTTTTTCTGCGAAACCCTAAAATAGGCAAAAACAGCAATTCTGGGCTGGGCCTCCGGTTAATAGGTTAGTCCCAAAATAATATAGAAGTGTATAATAAAGCCCAATAATGTCCAAAACAGGATATAATATAGCATGGAACAATAAAAAATTCTAGATACGTTGGAGACGTATCATTACTCTCCATAAGATCCATATGATATCTTTATTTCTTTTTATTATTTCTCTTCTCTTTTATTTTTATAACCTCAAGATCATAGCAATATGGCAAAGCCCTTGACTCAACACTAGTCTTTGTTATATATAGCTCACGGACTCGATTACATAGAAGGATCATAAAGCAAAACTCAAAACTAGATCATACTAAAACTTTATTCTGCTAGATCAATATATTACCAAAAGGATCGAACTAAGAAAAATGGTAAAGATAAAAGTGTGATGGTGATACGATACCGGGACACTCCCCCAAGCTTGGCAGTTGCCAAGGGGAGTGCCCATACCCATGTGTTTATGTCTCCTTCCCCGGAGGTGGTGATGATGGAGTTGTTGATGATGTAGGCTTGTCGTCCATCTTCCAAGGCATAGGCTCACCATCATAGAAGGATGATCGAGTCTCCGGGATCCTCGAATCTGCAGCCAAACTCATCCTCTTGAATCTATATTCATACTCACAGTTTTGGTTTTGTAGGTCATAGATCTGGGCTTGGAGATGCTCGATTTTCTCGTGAAGCTTGAAGATGGTCTCTCTGATGTTTCTGCTATCTAGCTTGGCGGTGTTGGTGAACTCTGTGATCATTATGTGGTTGGTGTCGAGTCCACGTTCCACCATCCCCTGGCACTTGAAAACTTGTTGCTCCATTGCTTCAAGTCTTGTCTCCACGCTTCCGGTACTCCTTGGTCCCTCAACATCGCGAATGTGCAGCAACCCCTCACGCATCTCAATGGTTTGAGGGTGTTGCAGCACCTCTGCGAGGTAGGGGTTGATGACCTTCTTGAAGAACTTGTCCTTGGGGGCACTTGAAGACGTCATGGCGATCTAGATCTGTCAGAAAAATAGCTCGAAACAAAGATAGAAGATATTTGCGTGATACGGTGGTCAAACCCTTCGGGAGATTATATAATGAATTTTTACCGACCAAAATAAGTATCGTGCAAGAAAACGGAGTCCGGAGAGCACACGAGGTGCCCACGAAGCAGGGGGCGCGCCCAGGGGGTAGGGCGCGCCCTCCACCCTCGTGGAAGCCACGTGTCCTTCCCGGACTGCTTCTTATTTTCCTATTTTCTTAAATATTCCAAAACGGAGGAAAATTGCCATTAGAACTGTTTTGGAGTCGGTTTACTTACCGGACCTCATACCTATTCATTTTCGGAGTCTGAAACATTCTGGAAAGTGTCCTTTACGTGTTCCTCCGGGGTTACAGTTTCAATAACATTAGTTTCAACATTTATGGGGTTACCTGAGATATAATGTTTGATTCTTTGACTGTTCACCACCCTCGGATTTGTGCCTTCGAAGTGTTTGATTTTTATGGCACCGGAATGATAGACCTCCTCGATGACATAAGGACCTTCCCATTTAGAGAGGAGTTTTCCTCAAAAAAAATCTTAAATGAGAGTTGTATAACAATACATAATCACCTACATTAAACTCACGCTTTTGTATTCTTTTGTCATGCCATCTTTTAACTTTCTCTTTAAACAGTTTGGCATTCTCATAGGCCTGGGTTCTCCATTCATCAAGTGAACTAATGTCAAAAAGCCTCTTCTCACCGCAAGTTTGAAATCATAATTGAGCTCTTTAATGGCCCAATATGCCTTATGTTCTAGTTCGAGAGGTAAGTGACATGCTTTTCCATAAACCATTTTATATGGAGACATACCCATAGGATTTTTATATGTAGTTCTATAAGCCCATAATGCATCATCAAGTTTCTTGGACCAATTCTTTCTAGAAATATTAACAGTCTTTTGCAAAATTAATTTGAGCTCCCTATTACTCAATTCTACTTGACCACTAGACTGTGGGTGATATGGAGATGCAATTCTATGATTAACATAATACTTAGCAAGCATTTTACGAAAGGCACCATGAATAAATGTGAACCGCCATCAACCATTAAGTATCTAGGGACTCCAAACCTCGGAAAAATAACTTCTTTAAGCATCTTAGTAGAGGTGTTATGATCAGCACTACTAGTTGGAATAGCTTCTACCCACTTAGTAACGTAATCAATATCAACTAAAATATGTGTGTACCCATTAGAGGAAGGAATCAGTCCCATATAATCAAAGCCGAAAACATCAAATGGTTCAATAACAAGTGAATAATTCATAGGCATTTCCTGACGTCTACTAATATTACCAATTCTTTAACATTCATCACAAGACATGACAAACTTACAGGCATCCTTGAAGAGAGTAGGCCAATAGAAACTGGATTGTAGTATCGTATGTGCAGTTCTATCTCCAGCATGGTGTCCTCCATAAGCCTCGGAGTGACACTTGCGTAGGATCTGTTCATGTTCATGCTCAGGTACACAACGTCTAATAACACCATCTACTCCTTCTTTATAAAGGTGTGGGTCATCCCAAAAGTAATGTCTTAAGTCATAGAATAACCTTTTCTTTTGCTGGTATGTGAAACTTGGTGCTATAAATTTAGCAACAATATAATCAGCATACCATGGACGAGAAGCATTTAAGATGGCCAATTGTTCATCAGGAAAGCTATCATCAATAGGTAGTGGGTCATCAAGAACATTCTCTAGCCTAGACAAGTTGTCTGCAACAGGGTTCTCAGGTCCCTTTCTATCAATAATATGCAAATCAAATTCTTGAAGCAAGAGAACCCATCTAATAAGTCTATTTAATAGTAGCGTGATCAGTGTGAACAATTACTTTAGAATCAACAATATAGGGTGTGAACTTATCACAAGCAAATACCACTACTAAAAATTCCTTTTCAGTAGTAGCATAATTTCTTTGGGCACTTTCTAGAGTTTTACTAGCATATTGGATAACATTTAATTTCTTATCAACTCTTTGTCCTAGAACAACCCCTACATCATAATCACTAGCATCACACATAATTTCAAATGGTAAATTCCAATTAGGTGGCTGAACAATAGGTGCAGAAATGAAAGCTTTCTTAAGTATTTCAAATGGTTCTACACAATCATCATCAAAGACAAAAGGAACATCTTTTTGTAAGAGATTAGTCAGAGGCCCAGAAATTTTAGGGAAGTCCTTAATGAACCTCCTATAAATTCCGGTATAACCAAGGAAACTTCTTATACCTTTGATGTCTTTAGGACATGGCATCTTTTCAATAGCATCAACCTTAGCTTTATCAACTTCAATACCTCTTTCAGAAATTTTATGCCCCAAGAAAATACCTTCATTAACCATAAAGTGACACTTCTCCCAATTCAAGACAAGATTAGTTTCTTCACATCTCTGCAAAACTCGATCAAGGTTGCTTAAGCAATCATCCCATATACAGAAAAATCATCCATGAATACCTCAACAATCTTTTCACAAAAGGTAGAGAATATAGCAGTCATACATCTTTGAAAGGTAGCAGGTGCATTACATAAACCAAAAGGCATACTTCTATAAGCAAAGGTACCGAAAGGACAAGTAAAAGTGGTCTTTTCTTGATCCTCTTTTGACACAGGTATTTGAGAGAAGCCAGAATAACCATCTAGAAAGCAAAAATGTGTATGTTTGGATAGTCTTTCTAGCATTTGATCAATAAAAGGTAACGGGTAATGATCCTTTTTAGTATCTTTATTTAATTTGCGGAAATCAATTACCATTCTATAACCTGTAACAATTCTTTGTGGAATCAATTCATCTTTATCATTAGGAACAATAGTAATACCTCCCTTCTTAGGGACACAATGGACAGGACTTACCCTCTGACTATCAGCAACGGGATAAATTATACCTGCCTCCAGAAGCTTTAGTATTTCTTTTCTTACCACTTCTTTCATCTTAGGATTTAACCGTCGTTGGTGATCAACAACCGGTTTCACATCTTTCTCCAATTCTATTTTGTGCTGGCATAGATTGGGACTAATGCCCTTAAGATCATCAAGAGTATATCCAATAGCAGCACAGTGCTTCTTCAGAGTTTTCAATAATTTCTTTTCTTCATGCTCTGAAAGGTTAGCACTAATAATAACAGGATATATCTCCTTCTCATCAAGATAAGCATATTTAAGAGTATCAGGTAAAGGTTTAAGCTCAAACATAGGATGACCCTTGGGTGGAGGAGGATCCCCTAGGATTTCAACAGGCAAGTTGTGTTTCAAAATAGGTCCCTGTTTAAAGAATACTTCATCTATTTCCCTTCTTTCATTCATAAACATATCATTTTCATGGTCTATCAAATATTGTTCTAAAGGATCATTAGGAGGCACGACAATAGAAGCAAGACCAATAATTTCATCTTTACTAGGCAATATTTTATCATGGGGTTGTCTATGAAATTTAGCAAAATTAAACTCATGAGACATATCCCCCAAACCAATAGTAACAACATCCTTTTTGCAGTCTATCTTAGCATTAACGGTATTCAAGAAGGGTCTAACAAATATAATGGGGCAAAAGTCATCTTGTGGGGAACCAAGAACAAGAAAATCAACAGGATATTTAACTTTCGCACGCAAGACTTCAACATCTCTAACAATCCCAAGTGGTGAAATAGTGTCTCTATTGGCAAGCTTAATTGTAACATCAATTTGCTCTATCTCAGCGGGTGCAATATCATGCATAATTTCTTTATATAAGGAATGAGGTATCTCACTTGCACTAGCACCCATATCACACAAGCCATGATAGCAAGGATCTCCTATTTTAATAGAAATAACAGGCATGCCTACAACAGGTCTATGTTTATTTTTAGTATCAGGTCTAGCAATTCTAGCAGCTTCATCATAGAAGTAAATAACATGCCCATCAATATTATCGGCCAAGAGATCCTTAAACATAGAAATAATAGGTTCAACTTTAATTTTCTCAAAGGGTGTAGGTGTTCTATTATTACTCTTATGAACAATAGTTGAAACTTTAACATGATCCTTTATTCTAACAGGGAAAGGTGGGTTCTCAATATAAGCAGTAGGAACAACAGAATCATTATAAGCGATAGTCTTTTCTTCAACTTTAATAGGTGCAACTACTTTTACTTAAATGGGAGGAGTATATTTAAACCACTTCTCCTTAGGAGATCAACATGAGTAGCAAAGGATTCACATAAAGAAGCTACTATCTCAGAGTCAAGTCCATATTTAGTGCTAAATTCACGAAAGGTATCGGTATCCATAAAAGATTTAACACAATCAAACTTAGGTATTATACCTGACTCCTTACCTTCATCAAGATCCCAATCTTCAGAGTTGCGTTTAATTCTTTCCAATAAATCCCATTTGAATTCAATAGTCTTCATCATAAAGGAGCCAGTACAAGAAGTATCGAGCATGGAGCGATTATCGGGAGAAAGCTGAGCATAATTTTTTTGAATAATAATTTCTCTTGAGGGCTCATGATTGGGGCATGAATATAAAATTGACTTAAGCCTCCCGCAAGCTTGAGCGATGCTTTCTCCTTCGCGATGCCAAAAATTATATATATAATTACGATCACGATGAACAAGATGCATGGGACAAAACTTCTGATGAAATTCCAATTTCAATCAGTTGTAGTTCCATGATCCCATATCATCACATAGCCTAAACCATGTCAATGCCTTTCCCTTCAAAGATAAAGGGAAGACCTTCTTCTTGATAACATCCTCGGGCATACGTGCAAGCTTAAATAATCCACAAACTTCATCCACATATATTAGGTGCAAATCGGGATGTAATGTTCCATCACCTGTGAAAGGATTAGCTAGCAGTTTCTCTATCATACCCGAAGGAATTTCAAAGTAAACATTTTCAGTAGGTTCAGTAAGTTGAGGAGAAACTCTTTGCTCTACTGGTCGGGGTGAAGATACCCCGAACAAGCCCCTCAAAGGATTACTTTCCATAGTAAGAAGTGACAGTAAATTTCAGCACACTATATAAATTGTTCTTTACCAAATTCCACCTACCAAAGGCGCTTCACTACCCAGCAACGACGCCAGAAACGAGTATTGATGACCCACAAGTGTAGGGGATCTATAGTAGTCCTTTCGATAAGTAAGAGTGTCGAACCCAACGAGGAGCAGAAGGAAATGATAAGTAGTTTTTGTAAGTGCATCTAGTGCCACCCCTAGTTAGTTTTGGATTATTGACGACAAACCTGGTTGAGGGACTACTGTGTTTGTGAGAATTGTAGGATAATACAGGTAGTAGTCCCTCATTAATTCAGTTTACCTACCGGAGATGACCCCTAAAAATGTGTGAAGACATTGAAGACAATGGTGGTCTGTGAAGAGTTTCACATTGAAGACTAAGGCATGAGAAGACATCATATGAAGACTATGGATTGCGAAGACATAGTTGTTTCGTAGTTTCCTTTTCTTCTTTGTTGAGTCATAGGAACCACCGTACTTTTAAGTGGGGTCTAAGTGAACAAAGTCAGAGTGACTGAAGTGACGCTCAACCAAATCCTAAGTCTTCGAGTGAAGACAATCAGAGCAAATCTTATCCAGAGCTGGATGAGTCAGCTTTACTTGTAGCCCAAGTCAAGCTGCCGCGTGTGTTTGAAATCTGACCGTTGGAACACGTGTTAGTTCCTTAGTGACCTAGGGTCATTTCGGACAAATCAGGTCGGGTTGCATAGTGGCTATAAATATCCCAGCCCCTACACCATACATTGGTGGCTGCTCAGAGTTAGTGCGCAGCTTTTGTCATTTGAGAGCAACCCACCTCGAAGCCTTTGAGAGAGAAATCCTTGCGAGGACAAAGCCCTAAACACCCAGAGCCAAAGAGTGTTAGGCATCACTGAAGTCTTTCTGTCTGTGTGATCTGAAGACTTCTTACACTCGAGGACTGTGAATCCTCCAGCCGGTTAGGCGTCGCGTTCTGAGCATCCAAGAGTCATTGTGGATCGTCGGTGAACGAAGTCTATGAAGGTTTGGAAGTCTACCTTGAAGACTTACCTGAGTGATTGGGCGAGGACTGGGTGTCCTTAGATCAAGGGGAATAAGGTGAAGACATGGTCTTCTGAGTTGAATCTCAGCCTCCCTAACCAGACATATAGTTGTCACAACAACTGGAACTGGTCCAACAAATCCTTTGTCTTCACCAAGCAACTGCTCTATCTCTTCCTTCTCTTTGCTTATAGTTTGTCTTCTTGAAGTCATTGCCTGCTTGCATCATCTGTTTGACTTCATTGTGTGACTACTTGTTCTGATTGGTTTTATACTATCTTCCATCCTGATCCATACTGCCTAGCTGCTAATAGTCTTCGTGCTTTCACTTCATTGAATACTTGACTATGTCTGGTCTAGTGTAGTCTGCCTTCCGTTGCATGTTAATAGGTTCATTTCTATCGTTTGTCTACGAAACTTTCATGTTTTGAAGAAAATCGCCTATTCACCCCCCTCTAGTCGATAACTAGCACTTTCAATTGGTATCAGAGCAAGGTACTCCCTTGTTCTGTGTGATTCGGTTTAACCACCTGGAGTTTTAGCTATGTCGACTGCAGGGATAGTCAAAGTCTCCACTGCGTGCCCTGTCTTCGATGGCACTGATTACCCCTACTGGAGGAATAAGATGCGCATGCATCTTGAAGCCATTGATGTCGATCTATGGTATGTCGTCAAGAATGGCGTTCCCAAGGCTGGTGAAGGCGTCACCGCAGCTGATGTCAAGAAGTTCATTCAACTGGATTCTACTGCCAAGAACATCATTTGTGGTCATCTGACCAAAGGAGAGTATGGCTGTGTGAGTGCTCTGGAAACGTCGAAGCTAGTCTGGGACTGGCTCTCCAAGGTCAACGAAGGCGTCTCAACCCAGAGAGGTCAAAGGATCAGTGTCCTTCGCAACCTCTTCAACCGCTTCAAGAGAAACGACAATGAGAATGTTAAGCTCACGTTTGATCGCCTCACTGACATCACAAATGAGCTTCATGCTTTCGACGCCATTGAGATCACTAAGCATGAAATCGTCAAGACACTCCTGAGATCACTTGACAGCTCATTTGACACCCTAGCCCTGATGATTCAAGAACGCCCTGACTTAAAGACACTCGATCCGTCTGACATACTTGAGAGGCTCGACACACATGAGTTTCAGCTATCTGAGAAAAGAGATATCTATGGTCCCAACTATGGTCGAACTCACGCTTTGAAGGCCAAAGCTGCTTCCTCATCTGAAGAAGAATCTGACTGCAGTTCTGATGATCCTGAAGACATTGGAAAGGAGCTTGCTATGCTTGTGAAGAAGTTCTAGAAATTCACCAAGAAGAAAGGCTCCAGAAAGTCTTCATGATCCAACTCAAGAAATGATGAAGCTTCTACACATGACCACAAGAAGAGAACATGCCACAAGTGCAAGTAACCTGGTCACTACATCTCTGAGTGTCCGAAGTGGGACAATGAAAACAAGAAGAAGAAGAAGAAGAGCAAGGAATATGATTCTGATAACAACAAGAAGAAGAAATCCTCAAAGTCTTCTTCCAAGTCTTCATCAAAGTCTTCATCACACAAGAGGAGCTCATCTGGCAAGGCTCGTGCTTTTGTTGGAAAGGAGATGGATTCAGAGGAGTCTGTTTCTGCGGAGGCGGAGGTGGAGTTTGAGGAGGAGTCTGACTCTGGCATTGCAAGTCTGGCTCTAGCTACAACCTACGTTGCCAAGTCCATCTTCAACACTGAAGACAATGGCTCCGTCACCTACGCTGATGCTAAGGACAAGGACGACTCCGCTCCCACCTACTGCTTCATGGCACGTGGTGCGAAGGTAAACTCACGCGATGCTTACTTTCAAACATCAAGTGAAGATGACTCTGATTGTGAATCCAAACCCAGCTACAAAACACTTGCTAAGATTGCAACTGAACAACAGAAAGCTAGGGAACATATTCAAAAACTGTTAGGCAAAAGCGATGACCTATTGGACGCGGAAATGGCCCGATCTTAGTCCTTAATTGAAGACATAAAAAAATCTTCATGTTAAGTATGCGGAACTTGAAAGTCGTCATGAAACGCTCTCAACAACTCATGAAAAGCTTTCCTATGATTATCTTCAAAGGAAGCAAGAACTTGAGAAAATGAGAGCAGTTCATGAAGATCTTCAAAAAGAAAACGAGTCACTTCGCGCTCAACAGACCAGTCGCGCTCAGGAAGGATTTGAACCACCATGTCTAAAATGCCTTGAGTGTGATAACGCTACTTCTGTTGCTGATGTTCTACTGCTGCTACTGTTGCAATATCTTCAACTGTTGATGTGGTAACTAACCCCTCTGCTGAGGATGCCACTGCTATTGCTGATGAAAATGCTAGGTTGAAGACATTGTTTGAGACAGAGATGTACAAAAGTCTCAAAGGGCATCAGACACTATGTGATGTCCTCAAAAAGCAGATTCTGAACCGAAACCCTAGGAAAGAGGGTGTTGGGTTCGAGAGGAAAATGAATGTTGATGGTTCTTACTGGAAGCCTGAGCAGTACCCCTAAACCACATGGGTTGCTGCAAAGGAACCTTTAGTGGATCCATCCACCCTATCTGGATTCACTTGTGCTAACCCTATTATCATTGATGAATCCTTTGATGCAAACTATAAACTATTTAAGAATCAGAATGGTGAAGTGTTCGCCAGGTATATTGGTACTAACTGCAGGAATGGACCACCTTTGAAGAAGATCTGGGTGCCCAAGAGTTGTCTTGAAAATCTTCAGGTGAATGTCATCATGACACAACCTGAGAAGAAGACAAACCCCAGACCAAAGGCTTCACATGGTCCAAAGGCTTCATACAGACAAAGGACTCACCAGAGTCGCCCTAACACAAATGTTTTGCAGGGAAACGATACTCAGGCCTATGAATATGAGCATGTTTCATCAAACTGCCATGTTCATAAGACCAAGAACTACTCTGCTTATTCATATGAGTACTATTCGCCTCCTGCAAGGCTATTTGCTAGGGCTCCAAAGCTGAAGTTCTCAGATGCTGCACTTAGACTCATTGCTTCGAAGCCACCCCTGTAGATGTGGGTGGTTAATAAGACTTAACTCTCTTTTGTAGGGAAAGGTCTCCAGCCTGAAATCAAATGCGTCAGATGCTATTGCTGGGGACCTAAAACATCTTGTGGGGCACAAGATAAAATGCCCAAATGATCTTATTATGTATTTCGTTCCTGAGTCGCTTGACATGGATCCTATCAGTTTTAACCTGGGTCTGAGCTTTCATAATCCACTTGCTCATCAAATGTTTATGCTTCACAATACTCTTCGTGAAGCCTATCCCCCTAACTGTTCTATAGGGTATGATACCAGCTGCTTCAGAATGGATTATTGATAGTGGATGCACTAATCATATGACTGGTGATCGAAGTCTTCTCATGGACTCCACCTTACGTCCATCTGACAAGAGTCACATCACATTTGCTGACACTGGTAAAAGCAAGGTATTGGGTCTAGGTAGAGTTGCAATCTCAAAGGATCAACACATGGATAAAGTGATGCTTGTTGAATCCCTTGGTTTCAACTTAATGTCTGTTTGAATGCTTTGCGATTTGAACATGATTGTGATATTTGGAAAATATCGTTGCCTTGTTCTAATAGAATCTGACAAGTCTCTAGTCTTTGAAGGGTATCGGAAAGATGATTTGTACATGGTAGATTTCTCAGCAGGACCACAGCTTGCCGTATGTCTTCTTGCAAAAGCTTCAGAGTGCTGGCTCTGGCATCAGAGGCTAGGGCATGCTAGCATGAGGAACTTGCATACTCTTGCAAAGAAGAAGCATGTCATAGGCATCGATGGCGTCAAGATCAAGCATATCAGATGTGACAATGGCACAGAATTCAAGAACACTAGCCTCGAGACTTATCTTGATACATTGGGCATCACTCATGAGTTCTCAGCTCCATACATGCCGCAGTAGAATGGCATCATGGAGCGTAATAACAGAACACTCATTGAGATGGCTCGGACGATGCTTGATGAGTACAAGACTCCAAGAAAGTTCTGTCCTGAAGCTATTGATACTGCATGCCATGTCATCAACCGTGTTTATCTTCACAAGCTTCTAAAGAAGACATCATATGAGCTACTGACTGGTAAGAACCAAACGTAAGTTACTTCAGAGTATTTGGTGCCAGATGCTGGATCAAGGATCCACATCACACTTCAAAATTTGCACCGAAAGGAAATGAAGGTTTTATGCTTGGTTACGAAAAGGATTCGCACTCCTACAGAGTCTTCAACCTCTTTCACTATAAAGTGGTTGAAACTGTGGATGTGCTGTTCGATGAGACTAATGGCTCGCAAAGAGAGCACCTGCCAAATGTGCTAGATGAAGTTCCACCTAGTGAATCCATCAAGATTATGGGTACTGGAGAAATCATACCTTCAGAGGCACAGGCTGAAGAGGAACTTATCATTTCTGCACCAAGTCAACCTGAAGACTCTGCTCAGCCTGAAGCCAATGCTGAAGATGAAGACAATGATCAGGAAGAGCAAAGTCTTCGTCCAATTCATCCTCGTGTTGCAGATGAAGTACAGATTGAGAAGATAATTGATAGCATCAATGCACCTGGTACACTCACTCATTCAAGAGCAACACAGCTAGCAAATTTCCGTGGGCAATTTGCATTTGTCTCAATATCCGAACCCAAGAAAGTTGTTGAAGCCTTCATGGAACCTGAGTGGACTCAAGCTATGCAAGAAGAGCTTCAACAGTTCGAGTTGAACAATGTGTGGGAATTGGTCAAGCGTCCTGATCCTCGTAAACACAATATCATAGGCACTAAATGGATATATCGCAACAAGCAAGATGAGCATGGTCAAGTTGTCAGAAACAAGGCTCATCTCGTTGCTCAAGGATACACTCAAGTTGAAGGGATTGACTTCGATGAAACATTTTCTCCCGTGGCTAGGCTTGAAGCCATTCGCATACTGCTAGCCTACACAAATCATCATAACATCCTTCTGTATCAAATGGATGTGAAGAGTGCCTTTCTCAATGGCAAGATTGAAGAATAAGAAGGGTATGTTGCACAACCACCTGGCTTTGAAGATCCAAAACATCCTGACATGGTTTACAAGCTCAACAAGGCATTGTATGGCCTCAAACAAGCCCCTCGTGCTTGGTATGACACACTCAACGACTTCCTAGAGAGTAAAGGCTTCAAACCTGGTTCCCCGGATCCCACACTCTTCACGAAGACATATGATGGCGAGCTGTTTGTGTGCCAAATATATGTGGATGCCATTATCTTCAGCTGCACTAATAAAAAATGCAGTGATGAGTTTGGACACCTGATGCAAGAGCAATATCAAATGTCCATGATGGGTGACCTGAAGTTCTTCCTTGGTCTTCAAATACGTCAGCAAAGCAACGGAATCTTCATATCTCAAGAGAAATACCTCAAAGACTGCCTTAAGAAGTTTAGAATGCAAGACTGCAAAGGTTACACGACACCAATGCCAACCAAGAGTCATCTGGGTCCTGGCACCAATGGTAAAGAGTTCGATCAAAAGGTATACTGCTCCATGATTGGTTATTTACTTTATTTATGTGCATCTAGGCCAGATATAATACTTAGTGTTTGCATGTGTGCCCGATTCCAAGTGGCACCAAAGGAATTGCATCACTTAGATGTGAAGCGAATTCTTCGATATTTGGCTTACACCCCAACACTAGGATTATGGTATCCAAAGGGCTCAGAGTTTGATCTAGTTGGATTCTCGGACGCTGATTATGCTGGTGACAAGGTGGATCACAAGTCTACATCAGGCACATGTCACTTTCTGGGACGATCACTTGTTTGTTGGTCTTCAAAGAAGCAAAACTGTGTATCTCTCTCCACTGCTGAATCTGAATACATTGTTGCTGGATCTTGCTGCGCTCAGCTTCTATGGATGAAGCAAACACTCAAAGACTATGGCATCCATCTGAAGCAAGTCCCACTCTACTGCGACAATGAAAGCGCCATCAAGATTGCCAACAACCCAGTTCAGCACTCGAACACAAAGCACATTGAAATTCGTCATCACTTTCTCAGAGATCATGTCATGAAGGAAGATATTGATATCATTCACGTCAACACTGAAGAGCAACTAACAGATATCTTCACAAAGCCCTTGGATGAGAAAAGGTTTTGCAAGTTGCGGTGTGAGCTAAATATCTTGGAATCCTCAAATGTCCTGTGATTAGGCACACATCCTAACACTTATGCATGTTGATGACTTAGATGTGCAACACACGAAGTAACGTATATCTTCAATTAATGAAGACTTACACTCTAAAGTTTGAATACATTAATGCGGAATTTGACTTCAGAGTGCCACGATAATTGTGCATCGTGTGTGGGTCTAATACTTCCTATACGGTGGGTAACGCCAACACCAAACTTTTGTTTGGAGTGTTTTCTATTGGCCTTACATTTGCAAAGTCTTCGCATTTGGTTTGTCTTCAATATTGACATGACTTCATGTTTATCTTCACAATATTGATTTGGTCTTATTCTGATATTAGCATTCTGTCCTCTACAGCATTCACTTATAGCTATGTCTTCTTGTTTGAATATTTTGAATTAAGTGAATGTGAACGGACCCTAACCTCTCTATGCTCCCTTCTCAAATGTATCTATCCAAATCATATGCATTCTATTGAAACCATCGAATGTCTTCTCTGTGTCCTTGTCAGGAGAAGATACAGAGATAAACATTAAATCTGTTTTAAATGCTCAATCCTTTGTGCCTGAAACCCGGAGACGCGGGAATGACCACCCGACAATCCATGCGTGCGTGGGAACATGGAACAACTTCCAAGGTGTTGCATGCATGCCACGAGTACCTCAGATGTGAACCGCCAGGGGCACCTGCGTAATAACGTTGTGTCGTCCCTGTCCTTATAAATACACACCACACCCCAGTCATTATCTCTTCTTCCACCTCTCCTTCTCGCACAAACCCTAGCGCCACCGCTATCTCTCGACGACGCCGGCGACGAAGCGCTTAGCTGCCTCGACCTCACCGACGTCGTCCTCACACTGGCCGCGGACATCGTCTTCTCCGCCGCCGCCATAGGTGTCCTCCGTCGCCAAGTTAGGGCACGGAAGATCGAACTGCTCGGTGTCATCTTCTACTTCGTCTAGCAGTTCTTGTGTGGTAAATAAAACCTCTTTTTTACTGTCCTTCTGATCCGATAGATTCATCCTTTTCAACCACAAGTGGTTTCTGTCCCTACAAATTGGATCTATCCCGTTCTACATCTCATAACATGCCTAGTATATCCACTTATGCTTCACACATAGTTAGATTCCTCACTTGTACTTATTCTTGGATTCGTACAAATCTGGAACCAACTCTCATCATATAAGTGAATGTCTTCGCGATATGAGTTCAATGTCTTCTAAACCGATTTATCTTCAAAATCTTCTGAGAATGCATATGACCTCTTCCCCTTCCCTCACATCTCTAATGCTGTCACAGGTACATGTCCGTGGGAGAATCCCTTTGTTCTCATAGTCTGCATTCATTTGCAGAGTTCTTACAGCGTCACATCAATTTTCCCGAAGCCAGTTCCTGTCTGACCAGCAGACGGAAGCCTTTGAAAGTTCTGAAGCCATTCAGTCTAAACTTCATGGCAATAGAGAAATCAGTCAGGAAGGGCGGCAGACAGCGCCGTGGGAACATAGCTAAGGACCTGCCACCAGATCTCTATGAGCTGTACAAGTCGGATCCTGAAGAGACCTATGGGGAACGCAAGAACCGAATCCAATGGATTCGAAGACATTGGGCAGAGGAATGGTTCAAGTACAAATTTTTCACTAACGAATATGCTGAAAAGAATGCCATCAAGAGCCCGTGGGGAGATAATATATACAAAGGTCTTCAGCCCAAGTCCAAGTCCGAAGCCATTGCTCAAGGCTTCTACCCTTGGATGGTCCGTGGACCTCAGCCTGCTAATGTCGACCCATCCTCTCTGCTATGGTGTCGTGAAGACAATCTCTTTAAACGCAACTTCCAGTTTGCCAAAGAGTCTGCAAAGAAGAACAAGAAGGACCTTGGTCTAGACTTCAACCCAGATCAATCCGCTCCTCGTGCCGATGGCACTCGTGATGCCGAACCCAATATCTTCGGGCCCTTCTACAACCTCGACGGTCTCCTCACTCACATTGCTGTTCAGGGGCCCACCGTGGAACACTCTGCAGATGACGCTGATTCTGATGAAGCGCCTGCTCCTCCCAAACCACAGAAGCACAAGAAACCAAAGGCTTCAAATCCCTCCTCTACACCAAAAGCTTCGTGTGCGAAGCCTCTGGCCACTGCACCTCCTAAAGCCAGTGTGTAGTCTAAAGATCTCTCTCGCATCTCCAAGACTGAGAAGAAGAATAAGCCCATTCAAATTTTAGGTCAAGCACTGAACCCAGCTGTCGTTCTAAGGAACGAGAATGAAGCCATTGGTCTGTCAAGTAACGACGATCTTGGCAATGACGCTCTTGAGCTACTGATAAAGAGCAAAGAAGAGGTGGATATCTTCAATGATCTACCCCTGTTTGATGTGGATATCCTGAATAACTTCATTGATGAATGGTTTGAAAACCCCAGCATCAACCTCAATGACCTTGAGCTTCCAATTGGCATCAGTGTCTCTTTCCACAGCGCCATTGCTACTGAGCTGGCTCTTGCTCAAAAGATTGTTGAACTGAAGAACAAAATTGATTATGAGAAGGCTTAGTTCAAGAAGAATATGGCCAACCTCAGCATGGCCGATGTTCAAAGCTTCAAGCAGACGCTACATGAGCTCAAGGAGCAGTTCCACCAGAAACGCCAGGAAGCAAAAGGTTCAAGAGAGAGAATGAAGTACTTTGTTGAGAAAAGTGTTCAAGCTCACAATGAAGCAGAAAAGCGCAAGGCTCTGGGGTGCCCTGACATTGACCCCAGAATGGCTGCCAAGAAGAAGAAGCCTGCTGTGGCCCAGGCTGAAGCATCAAGGCAGGAAGAACCTCACATTGTCTTCCCAGACAGTATGACAGGCTCGAAGCCTAAGGTCCCCACAGCTGCTTCAGAACTGAAGAAGACAAGGGTAGCTGAAGCCGAAGCCCGAAAGCGCAAGACCAAGGCCACCACTGACGATGTTGCACCGACCAAGAAAAGGAAAACTAATAAGAAAGATCGGGCTGCTCCCACAGAGCCCCTTGTCATCGAGCCAATCTCAGTTGCTCGCCCTGCGTCTGAACACCATGAGCGTCAGTTGATAGTTCATGAGCCTGCTACCACAGAGGCTCCTGAAGCTAAAGAAGATCGAGCTGTTGACCCCACCGCAGCTAAAGACATTGGTCCCCAAGACAATGTAGAAGATGATGAAGTCCTTCCACAGATCGAGCACAACATGGTATCATCACCTGTTTTGATGAACACCGAACTCATCAGCATTGGTCGTCCTTTGACGCCAATTGCTCAGGATGATTCATGGGCTGATCACCCTCAAGACTCCCCCCGTCAAGCATCACCAAGCACTCCCCCACCTCAAGCCACCACTTAGGTGCCTGAAGATGATGACTTTGTGGTCCAGCCGACTCCCTCTCCAAAGGCGTCGCCCGCACTCCGCAGGCTTCGCAAAGGACGAAGACCACAAGTCACTCTGTCGAGCGTTCCAGAAGGAGAAGAGCAACATAATTCAGTGACACGACAAGTGTTCCCTGACGCCACTCCAACTGTGACTGTCTTTGAGTCCGAAGCAAAAGCTACTAAAGACATTCCGGCTGCATCAACCGATGAACAAGAAGAACCAAGAGAAGAAGAAGAATGTGTTGCTACACCCCCGACCAACCCTGAAGTTGTTCTCGAGGAGAACGTGTCCGACCCTCCAGCTACTCGAGTGGAGGTTTAAAACTCTGAGGCGGCCACTAACACCAATACTGAAGCCAATGACGCTATCATGGCCGAAGCAAATGTGGTGCCTGAAGCTAATGTGGTGCCAGAAGTAAATGCACCTGAAGCCAATGCTGCACCTAAAGCAAATTCGTAGCTTGAAGACAATGCCTCTGCTCCTGTACCAGCTCCCAGGCCACACACCATTGAGCAAGCATTCTATCAAGGTCAACTTACCACCGTCCGCTGGCCCATTCTAGTTCCTCCACCTGCTGCCGATCCGCAATTTGACTATCATGTAGAGCGCAGGCCTCAGGTCCAGAAACCGAAGCCAAGGCTGCCAAGGTTTCTAGGTACTGCAACTTCACCAGGATCATTTAATGTGAATGGCTTCGTATCACACAACACCTTCTTTGATAGCGCCAAGAACCCATATTCCAAGCCAAGAATATCATCTTATAGGTTCTGGAGTTATCACCAGCGCAGTTACTATTCCTGCATACTATACAATTAGGGGCGCATTTTTCCTCACATGCGTCTAGACTGCGAAACCATGGCTGGCCTGCCCTGCTTAGAATAGGCACTTGACTGTTTCCGTGATGCTGGTCTCCTGCACTTTGTGACTTCTAAAGAGCATTGGAATGAAGAGCTTCTGCTGCAATTCTATGCAACTCTCCACATTCGTGGCTACAACAAGGATCCGAAGACTTGGATCCTTGAGTGGATGACAGGCGATGTACACCATGAAGCCAAAGCCCAAGACATCATTGAGCTTATTGCCCTGCCCACTCCTGGTGAACACTATGAACCAGGTTGTTAGCTTCACCGCAATGCCTTGGAGAGTATCTTCCATAAGCCAGATCCCAACATGAGCCAAATGCTGAGCATGATGAAGCCACTGCCCCAAGACGCTGAATATCCAAAGGAGTTCTTTGTTGAAGACCTAGAGTATCTGCCCCGCACTATTTATCATATCATCAGGCGAACTCTATGGCCTGTCAAAGGACATTCTTCTGCAGCAAAGCTTGAAGGAGCAATGAAGACATTGGTTTTGTATATCTTCAATGGCATCAGCTTCAATGCTCAAGACTTCTTCATCAGGCAATTGGCTGTATCTGGCTCTGATCTCTTTGGTCTAAAGTTTTATGCTCCATGGGTAATGCGCCTCATCAAGCTTCACTCTTCTATCAACTATCAGCCATCTGCGTGCAATCATCTCATATTCTTGCCAGAGGTTGATCTATCTGTCGAAGCCATCTACCCAGAGCCTGCAAAGGAGCCAATTAATCTTCACAATGTCGATCATCAAAGCTTCACCCAGCCCATTGAAGGAGTTCAGGCCGTCACTCGTGTTTACCCTTTGGATGGAAATACACGCGCACCTCGTGCCCATACTGAAGCCACTGAAAGCACAATTGCCCAAAGGCCTCATAAGCGATCTCGTGTTCTTAATGATTGAGAGCTTCTTGTCGCCCTGCATCAGAAACATGATAAGCATCATGACTGGCTCAAGAGTCAGATGCAGAGCCTTTTGGTGGATGTTAATCGCATTCGCAACCTGGCCACCAAGAATGCATTTGTCACTCATGAAACACGTTGGAGGTCGTGGAAGAGTTTCACATTAATCAGTGCTGAAGTTGATCTTCAAGACGATGGCTTCACGGAGAGATTCAAGTTTGACTCAACTCCTCAAAGGAATGCCCACTTGCGTCGGACTCCCTCACTCGAAGACTCTGACTACTCATCCTCAGCGGCAACTGTCAATGCCAGAGTCATTGATGACCAAGATGATGCTACTTCACTACGTCCAACTTCAGCGCGTATCGACACTGCACCAAGTTCTTCTGCACCACCAAACCTCAATGATGACCCTGCTGCTTCGCCTACTCCTCATGGGAACGAGTAGAAAGCTCTATGTCTTCAAACCTTTTTGGTCATTACTGACAAAAGGGGGAGAAGCATATGAGTTGATAGTCTTCAAGCGGGTCCATATGGGTGGTTGCTATACTTTTGCTACATTTGCCAAGTGCTTACAACTCTCGCTTTTGATACATTTGGTTCTTCGAGTTGTAACACTTAAACTTGATGGTCGTCTGCTACCTTTTCTGTCAACTATGTGATGCGATGATAAATTCCGCACGTACGATGATAAATTCCGCACGAAGTCATTTTGCAGACGTCCATTTTTCATTATGCATATCATTATCTTCGTTATCTCTCTACATGCATGATGAATTGTCTTCATAAGTTGAAGAGGATCTCCACAAGTACAACCTGCCATGTGCATTTGCATTCGAAAGCAAAATACTTATATGCACATCTTCAGGGGGAGCCTTTTGCTACTTACGAAGACAATACCTCAATCCTTTACAATTTCACATACTTTTATCCCCATTGAAAACTTCAACCAGTTTGTCATCAATCACCAAAAGGGGGAGATTGTAAGTGCATTTAGTGCCACCCCTAGTTGGTTTTGGAGTATTGACGACAAACCTGGTTGAGGGACTAATGTGTTTGTGAGAATTGCAGGATAACACAGGTAGTAGTCCCTCATTGATTCGGTTTACCTACCGGAGATGACCCCTAAAAATGTGTGAAGACATTGAAGACAATGGTGGTCTGTGAAGAGTTTCACATTGAAGACTATGACATGAGAAAACATCATATGAATACTATGGATTGCGAAGACATAGTTGTTTCGTAGTTTCCTTTTCTTCTTTGTTGAGTCATAGGAACCACTTTACTGTTACGTGGGGTCTAAGTGAACAAAGTCAGAGTGATTGAAGTGATGCTCAACCAAATCCTAAGTCTTCGAGCGAAGACAATGAGAGCAAATCTTATCCAGAGTTGGATGAGTTAACTTTACTTGTAGCCCAAGTCAAGCTGCCGCGTGTGTTTGAAATCTGACCGTTGGAACACGTTTCAATTCCTTAGTGACCCAGGGTCATTTTGGACAAATTAGGTCGGGTTGCCTAGTGGCTATAAATATCCCACCCCCTACACCATAAATTGGTGGCTGCTCAGAGTTAGTGCATGGCTTTTGTCATTTGAGAGCAACCCACCTCGAAGCCTTTGAGAGAGAAATCCTTGCGAGGACAAAGCCCTAAACACCCAGAGCCAAAGAGTGTTAGGCATCACTGAAGTCTTTCTGTCTATGTGATATGAAGACTTGTTACACTTGAGGACTGTGAATCCTCCAGCCGGTTAGGCGTCGCGTTCTGAGCATCCAAGAGTCATTGTGGATCGCCGGTGAACAAAGTCTGTGAAGGTTTGGAAGTCTACCTTGAAGACTTACCCGAGTGATTGGGCGAGGACTGGGTGTCCTTAGCTCAAGGGGAATAAGGTGAAGACACGGTCTTCTGACTTGAATCTCAGCCTCCCTAATCAGACGTACAGTTGTCACAACAACTTGAACTGGTCCAACAAATCCTTTGTCTTCACCAAGCAACTGGTTCTGTCTCTTCCTTCTCTTTGCTTACATTTTGTCTAGGTGAAGTCAGTGCCTGCTTGCATCATCTGTTTGACTTCACTGTGTGACTACTTGTTCTGATTGGCTTTATACTATCTTCCATCCTGATCCATACTGCCTAGCTGCTAACAGTCTTCATGCTTTCATTTCATTGAATACTTGACTATGTCTGGCCTAGTGTAGTCTACATTCCGCTGCATGTTAATAGGTTCATTTCTATCGTTTGTCTACGAAACTTTCATGTTTTGAAGACTTTCATAAAAATCGCCTATTCACCCCCCTCTAGTCGATAACTAGCACTTTCAGTTTTCAGTAAGGTATTCTCTGCGAGCACTAAAATTATCGGTAACAGATAGTTTTGTTATAAGGTAATTTGTAACGGGTAACAAGTAAATAAAGTAAATAAGGTGCAGCAAGATGGCCCAATCCTTTTTTAGCAAAGGACAAGCCTGGATAAACTCTTATATAAAGGAAAGAGCTCCCGAGGACACATGGGAATTATCGTCAAGCTAGTTTTCATCACGCTCATATGATTCGCGTTCGGTACTTTGATAATTTGATATGTGGGTGGACCAGTGCTTGGGTACTACCCTTCCTTGGACAAGCATCCCACTTAATATTAACCCCTATTGCAAGCTTCCGCAACTATAAAAGAAGTATTAAGGTAAACCTAACCATAGCATATATGAAACATATGTATCCAAATCAGCCCCTTACGAAGCAACTCATAAACTAGGGTTTAAGCTTCTGTCACTCTAGCAACCCATCATCTACTTATTACTTCCCAATGCCTTCCCCTAGGCCCAAATAATGGTGAAGTATCATGTAATCGATGTTCACATGACACCACTAGAGGAGAGACAACATACATCTCATCAAAATATCGAACGAATACCAAATTCACATGACTACTTATAGCAAGACTTCTCCCATGTCCACAGGAACAAACGTAACTACTCACAAATCATATTCATGTTCATAATCAGAGGGGTATTAATATGCATAAAGGATATGAACATATGATCTTCCACCGAATAAACCAACTAGCATCAACTACAAGGAGTAATCAACACTACTAGCAACCCATAGGTACCAATCTGAGGCTTTGGGACAAAGATTGGATACAAGAGATGAACTAGGGTTTGAGATGAGATGGTGCTGGTGAAGATTGATGGAGATTGACCCCCTCCTGATAAGAAGATCGATGGTGATGACGATGGTGATGATTTCCCCCTCCCGGAGGGAAGTGTCCCCGACAGAACAGCTCCGCCAGAGCCCTAGATTGGTTCCGCTAAGGTTCCGCCTCGTGGCGGCGGAGTTTCGTCTCGTAAGCTTGCTTCTGATTTTTTCCAGGACGAAAGCCTCCATATAGCCAAAGATGGGCATCAGAGGGCTGCCAGGAGGCCCACGAGGCAGGGGGCGCGCCCAGGGGGGTAGGGCGCGCCTCCCACCCTCGTGGATGGTGGGTGGGCCCCCTCTGGTACTTCTTTCGCCCAATATTTTTTATATATTCTAAAACGTGCTCCCGTGAAACTTCAGGACTTTTGAAGATGTGCAGAATAGGTCTCTAATATTTGTTCCTCTTCTAGCCCAGAATTCCAGCTGCCGGCATTCTCCCTCTTCATGTAAACCTTGTAATAAGAGAGAATAGGCATAAGTATTCTGATATAAGGTGTAATAACAGCCCATAATGCAATAAATATCAATATAAAAGCATGATGCAAAATGGACGTATCACGCGCTCCTCAAAATCCGCTTCCACCTTGTCCACAGCCGCCCTCCTGGAGTTCTCCTTATCCCGGCGGGAACGATGGAGCGCCTGAAGCTTCTGGAAATTGGCGCTCATGGCCCGGAGGAGTTGCTCCTCTTGGGAACCGCCGCCGCTAGTGCTCGGTTCGTCGACAACCTGGAGCCCGGCGGTGGCGAGCGCCTCATCGTCGAAAACCCCCCTTCGGCTGGCGCTCTGGTGCTTGCCGTCCCTGGGAGGCGGATGAACAGATCATCACCCACCCTCAAGTACTTACCCTAGGCGGGAGCTGCAGGGGAGGAAGGTTGGTCTTCAGCCACCCCCTCCCCGGCAGGCCCCTTGGCAGCCTCCTCGGCAGCAGCCTCGCCGGTCTCCCCGGCAGGCCCCTTGCCGGCCTCCCCGGCAGCAGCCTCGCCGGTCTCCCTGGCGGGCCCCTTGGCGGCCTCCTTGGCGGCGGACTTGGCGGCTTCCCCAGCAGCGATCTTGGCGGCCTTAGCTTCGGCATCCTTGGCGACCTCCTCGATGACGGTATCGATGTCTTCCTAGTTCATCGAGGGAGGGTTTGGAAACCAGAAAGGAGAATGAAGCGAGGCCAAAATCAAAGTTCAGAACAAAGACAAGAAAGAACAGGGACGGGAGGCAGGCAACTTACCCGTGCCGAACTGGGAAGAAGTGGTTCCCTCCCCGCCAACATTCGTTGTCGGGACGGAGCCACCAGCATCCAAGCTCGCCCCGTCTTCCTCCGGGTGCGTGGGCTCAGTGGTAGATGCCCTTGCCGGTGACACCCCTTTGGCTCTCAGTGGCTCTTCTCCTGCGAACCCGGCAAGGTCAGCACCAAGGATACACACCCCAACGCCCGTCGATGGGGAGTGAATAATTAACTCACGCTGGGGGCTGCATCGAGGTCTGTTGTCCGGGCTAATCACCACCAGCGCCGGCGTGCACGGAGCGCTCGCCGGGGGCTCTGTAGCGACCCGACCCAAAATCAGTCAAGTCTCTGTGTAGCTGTACCATCCCAAGATCATGCTGGCACACACAGTACATTGATGAAAAGATTCAAAGTTCAATCCCACCTGAATTTACTACAGGATTCTCATATCGAGTCTTTATTACAATAGAATAAATTCGGCCGAACGCCAACTCATGAGAAATAAAGTAAATAAAGCTGCGGAAGCGTAGACGAGTAGCGAGTCCATCCGACTCCATAGGGCAATCACCAAGCGTGGATCGTAGCCTCACTCCAAGTCCCGGGCTAAATAAACTAGAAAAGCTTGTTTTCACATAAAAACTATTTTTAATAAAGACTAAAAAATGCCCAAATAAATTCCTACTGCTAGACAAAGTCAAAACAAAACAGTGACAAAAAGAATCACTAAAAAAATAATCCTTACTCAATTTATAGCAGAAAAACTAATATGACTAAAACTAATATAAAACAATTTTTAAAAACCTAAACATGGCCGAATCTAATTTCTATAGAAACTATAGGAAATTTGCAAACTAGAGCAAAAAGAAATCAACTAAAAATGTTAAATAACTTAAAAGATATAGATTTTACAAAACTGGAACTATTCTGTTTTAAAAATAGAAACTAAAATAAAACTAAACAAAGCTAACGCGCTAATGGGCCGAGAGGTGAGCGATCGGAAACTAAATAGTGCTCGAGCGATAAACAGACTAAACCGTGCACGCGCTTAATAATAGAAAACCGACCGGTTCGATCTAACTAAACCAGGTAAATAAACCGAAAACAAACCATGAACTAAAACCGGTCTAATAAAAATAACCTAACCCTTCGCTACTCTAATCTAAGTCGTGCCTTGCACATCGAACGGTGGAGGGGGTCCGGTGGCTTACAGCGGCGACGAGGGACGACGGCGGCTCGGGCGACGGTGGCAGGGGTGCTCCAGTGGTCCGGGGCGGCGGTGGAGTCGTCGGGCGGGTGCGGCAGCTCGAGTGGAGGTTGGGGATGGAGTCAGGGGAGCTCGGGGACGACGGAGGTGGTCGGGGCGACGTTGACTGCTCCCTGGTGAGCTGCAGCTCCGGCGAGCGGCGGTCGAGCTCGGGGGCGACGACTTCGGCGGTTCCTGGGCGATGAAAAGGTGTCAAAGAGGTGCGGGAGGTAGTGAAGGTTCGGGTGAAGGTGCTGGGAGGGGCAGAGAGGGCTCACTGGCGTTGGGTGTGGCGGTGAACCGAGGCGGCGGCGGCGAGATGCGTTTGGCGACGGCGGTGGCTGTGGTGGGTTTTGGAGTAGGGTTTTAGGGGGATCGACAAAGGAGGCCGAGGGGTATTTCTAGGGCACCTTCGTGGAGCAGGGGGCGACTCGGGATCACGATCACGAGAGGATCGCGGTGTCGGGCGCTCTCTGCGCGTGCTCCGGCGCGGCGTGTCATGGGCGAGGGGTTAGGGATAGGGTGGTCCCCGCGGGTCAGTGGGAGAGGGAGGGAGGAGAGCGAGCGGGTGACCAAGGGGAGAGGGGTTCGGGCGTGCGCCGCGCTGGGGCAGGCCGGCTCGATTGCTGGTGGGCTGCAGCTCAGCGCTGCTGGGCCGGTTGGCCTGGCTGGCGCCTTGGACCCTTTTTTTTTGAAATACCACAGAGAGAGAAAACTAATTATAGGTAAACCTATAATATTTTTATATAGGACATATATATATCAAAATTCTCAGGGGAATTAATCCTATAGCGTGGACATTTTTATAGAGACAAAACATAAACTAAAAAACATTTTATGCAAACTCCAAATAAAATTCAAATTTGAATTCAAACCTTTTGGCAATATTTTCTTCTGACATTTTTGGAGTGTGATGTTAGCTCCTCTCATACTTTTTCTCAAGTATTTGTCACGGATATTGAGGTAGATTTTCAAATGCCAAGTTGAATCCAAATTCAACAAAAATTCAAAAGCCTCTGAAAATTTCCAAATGCCACTCAATTCAAACAAAATGCATAGATGCTTAACTAATAATTGTAAAACATTCCAAATTGAAAATTTGGGATGTTACAAACCTACCCACCTTAAGATGAATCTCGCCCTTGAGATTCGGGTTGGCTAGCAAATAGGTGCGGGTGGTCTCGGCGGAGATCTTCTTCTCGCTCCCAGGTGGCTTCCTCCTCGGAATGATGACTCCACAGAACCTTGCAAAACTTGATGATCTTGCTGCGGGTAACTCTGTTCGCAGTCTTGAGAATCCTGACGGGTTTCTCCTCATAAGTCAGATCACTGTCGAGCTGTATGGCCTCTAGGGGCACTGTGTCTCTCAAAGGAATATCGGCCATCTTAGCATGGCATTTCTTCAGCTGGGAAACATGGAAGACATCATGAACTCCTGACAATCCTTCCGGCAATTCCAGCTTGTATGCAACTTCTCCTCTGCATTGAGGATTTTGTAGGGGCCTATGAAACGGGGTGCTAAATTTCCTTTAACACCAAATCTCTTGATTCCACGAAGTGGGGACACACGGAGATAGGCTCGATCTCCAACTTCATACGTTACCTCCTTGCGTTTATTGTCGGCATAACTCTTCTGTCTCGACTGGGCTATCTTGAGTCTATCTCGAATCAGTTTGACCTTCTCTTCGGAGTCTCTGATAAGATCGGGACCAAAAAGCTTCCAGTCTCCAACACCATCCGACAGCAATGGTGTTTTGCACCTCCTTCCGTATAGAGCTTCGAAAGGGGCCATCTTCAGACTGGTCTGATAGCTGTTGTTGTACGAGAACTCTGTGTATGGCAGATTGTCATCCCAGCTAGACCCGCGCGCAGGCTCTCAACATGTCCTCCAGAATCTGGTTGACTCTCTCAGTTTGTCCATCTGTCTGCGGATGAAAAGCTGTACTAAACTCTAGCCTTGTACCCAAAGTTTCATGCAACTGATTCCAAAACTTTGAGGTAAATTGCGTTCCTCTATCTGACACGATACTCATTGGAACTCCATGCAGACATATGATCCTGATCATGTATATCTTGGCTAACTTAGCACTGGTATATGTAGTCTTCACGGGAATGAAATGAGCTACCTTGGTGAAGCGATCAACCACTACCCAGATAGAATCATAACCTGAATGGGTCATGGGTAATCCTGTGATAAAATCCATTCCAAGTTTTTCCCATTTCCACTCGGGAATCGGCAGTGGTTGAAGTAACCCTGCCGGCTTCTGATGCTCCGCCTTTACTCGCTGGCAAACATCGCATACTGCTACGTACTCGGCAATATCCTTCTTCATACCTGTCCACCAGAAACTTTCCTTCAAATCCAGATACATCTTGGTGTTGCCTGGGTGAATCGAGTATGGTGAATCATGGGCCTCCTGAAGAATTAACTTCTTGACCTCTGGGTCATTGGGCACATATATGCGATCCTCAAACCATAAAGTTCCATGTTCATCCTCACGGAAACCTTTAGCCTTTCCGTTACTCATCTTTTCCTTTATCTCTGCAATTTCCTTGTCCGTCTTCTGGACTTTACGGATTCTTTTAGTCAAAGTGGACTGAATATCCAGGGTGGCGACAAATCCTCTTGGTACTATTTCCAATCAGAGATCTCTGAGATCGTCGGCTAAATTCTGAGGTAATCCTCCAGCTATGAGGGTGTTCACATAACTTTTGCGGCTCAAGGCATCTGCTACAACATTTGCCTTCCCTGGGTGATAATGCAATATCATGTCATAGTCCTTGATCAATTCAAGCCATCTCCTCTGCCTGAGGTTCAATTCCTTCTGCGTGAAGATATACTTCAGGCTCTTATGATCCGTGTAAACATCACAACTGTTTCCGACAAGGAAATGTCTCCAGGTCTTGAGTGCGTGCACTACGGCTGCTAACTCCAAATCGTGTGTGGCATAATTCATATCGTGAGGTCGTAGCTGTCTGGAGGTATAAGCTACAACTTTTCCTTCCTGCATGAGCACTCCTCCGAGTCCTTGACGAGAAGCGTCACAATACACCTGATAATCCTTGTGTATGTCCAGCAAAATGAGTACTGGGGCTATAACCAGACGTTTCTTCAACTACTGAAAACTGGCTTCACAATCCTCGGTCCAAATGTACTTTGTTTCCTTTTTCAACAGCTCGGTCATGGGTTTAGCAATCTTGGAGAAATTCTCAATAAATCTCCGATAATATCCTGCAAGGCCGAGAAAACTACGGATCTCCTTGAGTGAGGTGGGGGATTGCCAGTTGGTGACCGATTCAACCTTGGTGGGGTCGACTGCTATTCCTTCTCCTGAAATAACATGTCCGAGGAATCCGACTTCCTTCAACCAAAATTCACATTTGCTGAACTTGGCATATAACTGATGTTCTCGGAGTTTCTCCAGGACTAGACGCAGATGTTCCTTGTGCTCTTCCCCGCTCTTGGAGAAAACCAAGATATCATCGATGAACACCATGACAAACTTGTCCAGATATTCCATAAATACCTTGTTCATCATGCTCATGAAATACGCAGGGGCATTAGTTAATACGAATGCCATGACGGTATACTCATATAAACCATACCTGGTGGTGAAGGCTGTTTTGGGTATATCGTGTTCACGAATCTTCAGCTGATGATACCCTGATCGAAGATCAATCTTGGAAAATACTTTGGCTCCAACTAGCTGATCAAATAAATCATTAATCATCGGTAGAGGGTACTTATTCTTGATGGTCACGCCGTTCAATGAACGATAATCTACAACCATCCTCAGGGTTCCATCCTTCTTCTGTACCAAAAGAACTGGGGCTCCCCAAGGTGACGAACTTGGGCGAATATATCCTTTCTCCAATAATTCCTTGATATGCTGCTTGATCTCTTCCAAATCATTCGGGGGCATCCGATACGGTCTCTTGGATATTGGGGCTGTACCAGGTAATAACTCGATCAAAAATTCTATTTCTCTATCCGGTGGCATTCCTGGTAATTCTTCCAGAAATACATCTGGAAAAACTTGTACTACAGGCACTTCCTCCTGAACCACTCCCGTGAGGGAATTCACCCGCTTCTTTATCGGTGTGCACCTGGATACATACTTGATCCTCTTCTGCTTTGGGGTGGTGAGCAAAATCATCTTGCGGGCACAGTCGATGTTCCCTTCAAACTTCGTCAACCAGTCCATGCCTAGGATCACGTCCAATCCCTGGGATTCTAAGACTATGAGGTCTACGGGAAAATCATGATTTCCGATGCTGAGGGTTGAATGACAGCCTAAGCCTGCCATCATCTCTCCTCCTAGAGAAGTGAATTGGATCGGGGTTCTAAGGGTCCTAGTGGGCAACCCGTATTTTTCCACAACTACCCTTGATATGAATGAACGCGTTGCACCGGAATCAAAGAGTACCAATACTGGATGTGAATTTAATAAAAACTTACCAACCACAGTTTCTGGCTGATCATAGACGTCCTCCACGTCAATGTGATTCACCTGAGCATGAGGAAAAGGGTTGGGCTTCTTTGCTGAGCTTCCATTGCCGTTGCCGTTCCCATTCCTCTGCTTGGCCTCCGGACAATCGGTGGCATAGTGTCCTGTCTTCTGGCACTTGAAACAGGTGATATGACTCAGATCCTTCTGAGTCGGAGCAGGACGGTGCTGGTTGCCGTTGCCTCCATTGCCTGACTTGGGGTTGTTGTCGTGGTTGCGATTGTTCCCATTCCCTCCATGGTTATGTCCTCCATGATTGTGTCCTCCATGGGTGTGATGGTTATGTCCTCCCGAGTATGGGGCATAGCAGGGCTTCTGCTGAGCTCCGAAGTTGTACTTTCCCTGGCTATATTTCCGCTTGCGGCTTTGAATCTGTTGCTGCTTGCCTTCAAGTATGGTGGCCTTGTCTACCAGCTCCTGGTAGTTGTTGAAGGTAGCCACCATTAGCTGCATTCCCAGCTCATCATTGAGTCCCTCAAGAAACTTCTCCTGTTTTGCGGCATCGGTGGCCACGTCATCTGGGGCATATTGAGATAACTTGTTGAACTCATCCACATACTGCCCCATAGTACGGTTCCCCTGGCGTAAGTTGCGAACTCACGCTTCTTCAGACTCATGGCTCCAGCTGAGACATGCGCGGTGCGAAAAGCCCGCTGGAACTGATCCCATGTCATGGTGGCGACCGGATAAGTGGCGGTGTAGTTTTCCCACCAAGAGGGTGCAGGTCCATTCAGTTGATGTGCGGCAAAATGCACCTTCTCAGCATTTGTGCATCCAGTAGTTGTTAGATCCCTTCTGATCTTGCGGAGCCAATCATCAGCTACAATCGGCTCGGTGCTACTAGAGAACACCAGCGGATTCAGCCTTAGGAACCGGGTCAGGTTATCGACAGGGGGTGGTGGCGGTGGATTGTTGTTGTTGTTGCCTTGGTTTTGGACGAGCATTTGCATTAAGGCATTCTGCTATTGAATCAGCTGGGTGAGCTCCGGCGGGAAAGTGAAACCGGGGTTACGTCTCGGAGGCATATGGTGTTATGGAGTGGATGAGAAATTAGAATAGAACAAGGGTCTAATGAGAAAATAACACTACCCAAATGAATGCACAAACACAATCACACCAATCATTTATTCATTCAACTCAAGCAAGATTCAAACTCGGATTACAAGATCTCATGACTAATCGAAAATAACGACCTAACTAATCGACGAAAAATAAAATAACATGGCGGTCGACTAAATGTCTTCATCAATTATCCCTGCGTCCTCTGGTGCGTCATCCTCTAGTGCGGCGTCTCCTCTTGCGGCTTCCTTCGGTGGAGCTCTCTTCATAATCCTGGTCATTGCTCACGAGAGGTCCATCATCTCCACTCGGGAAAAGGTCTTCTCCCAGATCCGTCTTCTCCTCCAGTGTGGCAATATATTTCTTCCGGTCCTCGAGTCTTTCCATAAAATCCTTGACTTCATCCTCATGCTCATAGTGGGCTTCACGTGCTGCATCCTCTAGTTCAATTTCACGTAGATGCAACTTTTGGACCGTCTTCAAGCTCCTGCGCATCTGAATCTCTAAAGCCCTGATGTGAGCCTCCAAGTCTTGGACATATGAGCGGACGGAGTCGTAATCTATGGTGCGGATAATCTCTCCATCTGCAGTCCTGCGAGAAATCATGGTGTGGTCTGATCCAACAAGCTCGGTCCTGTATTCCTCCTGGATGCGTCCAAGTGCACTATGAACTGCTATGTCTCTCCCGAGTATCCAAGTGGGAGCAGTGAACTTGAAGTCAACGGGCGCTGAGAGGCTTCCGAAAGTTCTCCCTGGTATGTGCACCTTAATCCTATAACGACGGTCTTCTGGAAATGCTATGATAGGGGTCCCGGTGATAGACGGCAAAGCAATCTTCAATTCCTTGGTGATCTGGACCAACCTCCTGCCGAAAAGCATTGTCTCATCTGGCTGGCAATACTCCGGGAGCAGAACTGGGATGAACTTGACGGCCATCTAGAATGTTGAAATTGGAGAGAAGTCAGAAATGAACAGGGGAGAATTACAGAATGATAAGGACATAAAATAAAATAGACTCTTCCTATGGCTTTACGATCCTAGGGGTTACGTCCTACGGTCAGCATGTGCTCTGAATACCATCTCTGTAGCGACCCGACCCAAAATTGGTCAAGTCTCTATGTAGCTGTACCATCCCAAGATCATGCTGGCACACACAATACATTGATGAAAAGATTCAAAGTTCAATCACACCTGAATTTACTACGATTCTCATATCGAGTCTTTATTACAATAGAATAAATTCGGCCGAAGGCCAACTCATGAGAAATAAACTAAATAAAGCTGCGGAAGCATAGACGAGTAGCGAGTCCATCCGACTCCATAGGGCAATCACCAAGCGTAGATCGTAGCCTCACTCCTGGTCGGAAAACTCCTCTGCAACATGAGACGTTGCAGCCATGTAGGTCAACATTTTGAATATGCCGGCAAGTCATAGAGAGAATAACAATAAAATTTCTAACACTATATGCAATTTGGCTGTGGGGCTCTAAGTTTTATGTTTTTGCGAAAAAGCCAATTTTTTCCCTATACAAAGGACTTGCTTGCAATTACTATAAAATGTTGGTTGTTATTGAGATGGTTCCGCCAACCAATGTCTCATTCCCAATTATTAAATAACCCCTCAATTAATTTATTAGTTCGGTGTTGAGATTTCCGAAATACTCCAGTTTCCAGAGGCTCATTTGTCCGTAACCGGGGACACGGCTAATCGATTAGGTTGTTACTCTCCAGAGTCTTGTGCACTTTACCCGCAAGAATCGTTCCCTCCTTTATGTCCTCGCACTACCTGGTGTTTGAAGACGGGATGAACAAAACAGGGTCTTCGTAGAGTTTCTCTGAGCACTGCCGGTACCCATCCATGTCCTACCGTTCTTCTACATCTGCTGGCACCGTCCGTCCAGAGTCACGCCTAGGGTCAACCCAGCTAGAGCCCATAATGGCTTGCGGCTGCACAGGTAAGCTTCCGGTCAAGGGGTATTCATCCGTCCCTTCGTGGCTGGGTGATGCTTTCCGCAAGATGTCATGGCGCTTCTCCATGCATCCCGGCCATCCGCTGGTTTCTCCAGGGTGCCCGTCAACCATCCTCCACCTAGTAGTGAATTTGAAGTCCATCTTGATCTTGAAGTCATGCGGTTGTCATCATCTTGACTCTCACATCTCCCTTATGAATCACTCAACCAACTCCATCTACGAGCATAGCAAAATAAACTACATCATCCCAGGCAATGGTAATAAGGGGAAGTGGGTTCATCCTACCTCATGATACTACTCAAGAACATAACTTAAAATTCTCCTACTGCATGCATGGTGGGGAGGAATAATTCTAATGCAACAAAATCATAGGTATTGTAAAACATGATCAAATAACTTGCCTGGCTGACGGTCTTCAAACGCTAGTGACTTGAGATAGCAAGATTCGCACTCCGGAAATTCTATCGAGTCAAACAATAGCACAAATAATTATTTCACTAATAACATATCAGCAAACTGAAGGAAAACACACACAATCACTCAAAACCAAAATCGAAGAAAACTCGGGGAAAACAAAATCAAGGTTTCCATCACATCAAGCAACAACAAAGAAATAGTTTCAACCTACTAACACTTTTCTTTACAGATCCAAAACAATGGTTTTACTAACTAACATAAAGGAAAACAGCATACAAACTAGGTGCAAAAAGAATCAAACCAATATCTATTATAGAACTCCTGTTATACCTAAAACAAAACTAATAAGAAAATAAAATAAAACTTTTTATTTTGCTGTAAATAAATGTTCACTCTCTGTAACTACAGAAACTAATCTAAAATAAAATATAACATAGGAAAAATAAAATAAAATAAAACTAGAACAGCAGAAAACAACAGCAAGCTAAATAAACTAGAAAAGCTTGTTTTCACATAAAAACTATTTTTAATAAAGACTAAAAAATGCCCAAATAAATTCCTACTGCTAGACAAAGTCAAAACAAAACAATGACAAAAAGAATCACTAAAAAAATAATCCTAACTCAATTTATAGCAGAAAAACTAATCTGACTAAAACTAATATAAAACAATTTTAAAAAACCTAAACATGGCCGAATCTAATTTCTACAGCAACTATAGGAAATTTGCAAACTAGAGCAAAAAGAAATCAACTAAAAATATTAAATAACTTAAAAGATATAGATTTTACAAAACTGGAACTATTCTGTTTTAAAAATAGAAACTAAAATAAAACTAAACAAAGCTAACGCGCTAGTGGGCCGAGAGGTGAGCGATCGGAAACTAAATAGTGCTCGGGCGATAAATAGACTAAATCGTGCACGCGCTTAATAATAGAAAACCGACCGGTTCGATCTAACTAAACCAGGTAAATAAACCGGAAACAAACTGTGAACTAAAACCGGTCTAATAAAAATAACCTAACCCTTCGCTACTCTAATCTAAGCCGTGCCTTGCAGATCGAACGGTGGAGGGGGTCCGGTGGCTTACAGGGGCGACGAGGGACGACGGCGGCTCGGGCGACGGTGGCAGGGGTGCTCCAGTGGTCCGGGGCGGCGGTGGAGTCGTCGGGCGGGTGCGGCAGCTCGAGTGGGGGTCGGGGATGGAGTCAGGGGAGCTCAGGGACGACGGAGGTGGTCGGGGCGATGTTGACTGCTCCCTGGTGAGCTGCAGCTCCGGCGAGCGGCGGCCGAGCTCGGGGGCGACGGCTTCGGCAGTTCCTGGGCGATGAAAAGGTGTCAAAGAGGTGCGGGAGGTAGTGAAGGTTCGGGTGAAGGTGCTAGGAGGGGCAGAGAGGGCTCACCGGCGTTGGGTGTGGCGGTGAACCGAGGCGGCGGCGGCGAGATGCGTTTGGCGACGGCGGTGGCTGTGGTGGGTTTTGGAGTAGGGTTTTAGGGGGATCGACAGAGGAGGCCGAGGGGTATTTATAGGGCACCTTCGTGGAGCAGGGGGCGACTCGGGATCACGATCCTGAGAGGATCGCGGTGTCGGGCGCGCTCTACGCGTGCTCCGGCGCGGTGTGTCGTGGGCAAGGGCTTAGGGATAGGGCGGGCCCCGCGGGTCAGTGGGAGAGGGAGAGAGGAGAGCGAGCGGGCAACCGAGGGGAGAGGGGTTCGGGCGTGCGCCGCGCTGGGGCAGGCCGGCTCGGTTGCTGGTGGGCTGCGGCTCAGCGCTGCTGGGCCGGTTGGCCTGGCTGGCGCCTTGGACCCTTTTTTTTGAAATACCACACAGAGAGAAAACTAATTATAGGTAAACCTATAATATTTTTATATAGGACATATATATATATATCAAAATTCTCAGGGGAATTAATCCTATAGCATGGACATTTTTATAGAGACAAAACAGAAACTAAAAAAACATTTTCTGCAAACTCCAAATAAAATTCAAATTTGAATTCAAACCTTTTGGCAATATTTTCTTCTGACATTTTTGGAGTGTCATGTTAGCTCCTCTCATACTTTTTCTTAAGTATTTGTCAGGGATATTGAGGTAGATTTTCAAATGCCAAGTTGAATCCAAATTCAACAAAAATTCAAAAGCCTCTGAAAATTTCTAAATGCCACTCAATTCAAACAAAATGCATAGATTCTTAACTAATAATTGTAAAACATTCCAAATTGAAAATTTGGGATGTTACAGGCTCCCCGACCATCGAAGCTTTGGCTCTCTTCGCCGCCCTGTAGGCCAGCGTCTCCATGTCGCTGTGAAGATAAGATCAAGTCAGGCAAAGATGGCATGGGCGGAGGGTGAGGAAATGATGAGAGGCAAGGTGTTTACTCGTCCTCCACCGCTGACCTCCTCTTCCTCTTTGGGCCAAAGGACCCAAGGTCGAAATCGACCTCCGGGGCGGCGTCCGCAAGGGCAGGAGAAGGGGATGGAGTCCTGGGCTGCTTGGACGAGGAGGAGGCGGCGACCATGGCCTTCTTCGCTGTTGTAGCCCTCGTCTAGCGCACGGACTGCGCCTGGGCCCGTTCCCGTTGCGCGGTCTTGCCGGGCCGAACTGGTTTGCCAGAGCCAGCCCGCCGCAGGACGTGTTTCCTCCCTGGGGCCGGGGAGTCACCCGCATCGATCTCCTCTTCGGTCGACTCCTCGACCGCTTCTACAACAAGGGGGACCCCAGCGCCGGTGCCGCTGGGTTCCCCGGCGGACACCGTCCACTTGGCAAACTCCCTCTCTTCTGCGGCCGCTTCGGCCTCGTCTTCCATAGTGTCGAGGCTATCGGACTCCTCAACAAGTGCTGCCTCCTCCGCCCTGGCGGCAATGTATGCCAGCTCTTCCTCAATGGTGGCATGGATGAGCTGTGGCTCGTCATGAACATACCTCTCTGACAAGTTGTCGAAGAATGCCTGCACTAGCTCCTCCATTGGCTCAGCCCAGGTCGAATCAAGGTCGTGCGCGTTGAAAACCGGCATCATGGCGGTCAGCCAAGAGTTGTTGCTCAACGGGACTACTCCCGCTGGCAACCCGAATAGGCTATCAGACCCGCCGGCCTTGGCGGCCTTGCCAGTCTTCTCGGCCTTTCCGGTCCTCTCGACCCTGCCGACCTCGTCAACCTTGAGCTAGAAAATCCTCTGACAAAGATGGGCATGCTATAGCATCGTGAAGTTGTGGTTCTGGCCGGGCGGTGCCTCATGATATCGGTCGCATTCCTGAAATCCCAGGCCGGCCTCCCCGTATTATGTAGTGGGGCAATCCGGTGGCGGATGAAATCAGCCCCGATCATCTCGATAGTGAGCCTGGCTGAGGTGAGGCGATGGATCCTGGTGATGGCAACCGTGAGTTTATTGTCGTCGGTGTCGAGCTCGCCCCAGTCCTTGCTGCGAATCGGCGGCCTCCGACGGACCCGGCATAACTCCTGTGGATCTGTCTCCTCGATCCAGCACCACCGGCCCCGCCACTCGTCCCACCTCTCCTTTTGGGCACCCTCTGGGTACGTGCCCCTGCTCTGGGTCCTTGGGATCCAAGTAATGTAGCCAGAGATGGCGCCCCTGGCTGGATGCGAGGGGTGAAGTAATGGCGAAAGAGCGCCGTGCTGGGGTACACTCCGGCGAAGCCCTCGCAAAGATGGGCAAAGAAGGCCATGCACGCCACATCGTTCGGCGTAAGGTCCAGAAGGTGGAAGCTCTAGGTGTGCATGATGTCGTTGAAGAAATCTGAGAAAGGGGAGCAAAACGCGCACAAGAAATAGTCGACAAAGAAAGGATATCGATTTGGACCGGCCTTGGCGAAGGAGGCGGGGACGATGCGCGTGGTGGGATGCCCCAACGTCTCCCTTCCCCACAAGGGCCTGAAGTTCTCCTTGAGGGTGAGCGCATAGACCGTCGAGGTGAAGAGGGCGTACTGCGTCCGTAGCCCCACCAACTCGCTCTCCGTCGCCTCCTTCTCCCCGGCGTCCTTGGCCGCTCCCTTGCCCTTGCCTGTCTTGGGCACCATGGTGGCTGAGAGGGGGTGAGGGATCCAGGGCAATGGAGGCACGACGGTGGCGAGCAGAGGCGAAAGCTCCGATTTGCGCTTGAAGAAGAAGACGAGAATGATACGTCTCCAACGTATCTATTATGTTTGATTGTTCCATGCTATTATATTATCAACCTTGGATGTTTTATATGCATTTATATGCTATTTTATATGATTTCTGGGACTAACCTATTAGCCTAGAGCCTAGTGCAGGTTTTTGTTTTTCCTTGTTTTTGAGTATCGCAGAAAAGAAAAACCAAACGGAGTCCAATTGACCTGAAATTTCACGGAGACCATTTTTGGACTAGAAGAAGCCCACGGAGTACCGGAGATGGGCCGGAAGAGTCCCGAGGCCACCACGAGGGTGGGGGCACGCCCTACCCACCTGGGCGCGCGCCCCTACCTCGTGGCCGCCTCGGTGACCCCCCTGACTTGTTCCCGACGCCAAAACCTCTTATATATACCCAAACTTCCAGAACATAACCTAGACCGGGACTTCCGCCACTGCAAGCCTCCATAGCCATCGAAAACCAAACTAGACCCGTTCTGGCACCCTGTCGGAGGGGGGAATCCCTCTCCAGTGGCCATCTTCATCATCTCGGCGCTCTCCATGACGAGGAGGGAGTAGTTCACCCTCGGGGCTGAGGGTATGTACCAGTAGCTATGTGTTTGATCTTTCTCTCGTGTTTTGGATTCGGCACGATCTTGATGTATCGCGAGCTTTGCTATTGTAGTTGGATCTTATGATGTTTCTCCCCCGCTACTCTCTTGTGATGAATTGAGTTTTCCCTTTGAATTTATCTTATCGGATTGAGTCTTTCAAGGATTTGAGAACACTGAATGTATGTCTTGCATGTGCTTATCTATGGTGACATTGGGATATCACGTGATCCACTTGATGTATGTTTTGGTGATCAACTTGCGAGTTCTGTGACCTCGTGAACTTATGCATAGGGGTTGGCACATGTTTTCGTCTTGACTCTCGGGTAGAAACATTGGGGAACTCTTTGAAGTTCTTTGTGTTGGTTGAATAGATGAATCTGAGATTGTGTGATGCATATCATATAATCATACCCACGGATACTTGAGGTGACATTGGAGTATCTAGGTGACATTAGGGTTTTGGTTGATTTGTGTCTTAAGGTGTTATTCTAGTACGAACTCTAGGATAGATTGAATGGAAAGAATAGCTTCATGCTATTTTACTACGGACTCTTGAATAGATCGATCAGAAAGGATAACTTTGAGGTGGTTTCGTACCGTACAATAATCTCTTTGTTGTTCTCCGCTATTAGTGACTTTGGAGTGACTCTTTGTTGCATGTTGAGGGATAGTTATATGATCCAATTATGTTATTATTGTTGAGAGAACTTGCACTAGTGAAAGTATGAACCCTAGGCCTTGTTTCCTAGCATTGCAATACCGTTTACGCTCACTTTTACCATTTGCTACCTTGTTGTTTTTATATTTTCAGATTACAAAAACATTTATCTACCATCCATATTGCACTTGTATCACCATCTCTTCGCTGAACTAGTGCACCTATACAATTTACCATTGTATTGGGTGTATTGGGGACACAAGAGACTCTTTGTTATTTGGTTGCAGGGTTGTTTGAGAGAGACCATCTTCATCCTACACCTCCCACAGATTGATAAACCTTAGGTCATCCACTTGAGGGAAATTTGCTACTGTCCTACAAACTCTGCACTTGGAGGCCCAACAATGTCTAAAACAAGAAGGTTGTGTAGTAGACATCAAGCTCTTTTCTGGCACCATTGCGGGGAGGTTAGCGCTTGAAGGTATATCTTTAGATCTTGCAATCGAATCTTTTAGTTACTTGTTTTATCACTACTTTAGTCTATAAAAGAAAACTACAAAATTTGGAATTAATGTTACCTCATATGCTTCATCTTTTTAATGTCTTTCGTGAAAATAAGGATTCCGATAATTGTGCCAAAGTGTTAGAAGAAGAATGCATTAAAATGTTTGGCACTAAATCTTTGGATGATGAGCATGATTGCAATGTTGTTAGTATGAATTCCTTGAATATCCATGATGCTAATGATATGCAAAGCCACAAGCTTGGGGAAGCTATGTTTGATGAAGATGGTATTTTTTGTCTCCTAAGTTTTGATGAGCACATTTATTATGATGATAGCATGCCACCTATTTATGATGATTATATTCATGAAAGTGGATTTGGAGAGGTCATGACTTTATTTAGTAATGATTCCACTATTTCGGAAGAGGTTCCCATTGATTATAAGAACAAAGTTGCTATCTATGATGGTTATTGTGATGACATGTATGCTATAAAGAATAATGATAACCATGAAACTTGTCATCATGACTTTAATTTTCAATTGGATTATGCCTCACATGATAGTTATTTCGTTGAGTTTACTCCCATTATTCCGAATGAGAAGAATTTTGCTTATGTGGAGAGTAATAAAATTTATATGCTTGTGCATCATGAAAATAGTGCTTTATGTGATAGTTATATTGTTGAATTCATTGAGGATGCTACTGAAAATTATTACGAGGGAGGAATATATGCTTGTAGGAATTGCAATAATATCAAGTTTCCTCTCTATGTGTTGAAAATCTTGAAGTTATCCTTGTTTTACCTTCCTATGCGAGTTGATTCTTATTCCCACAAGTTATTTGCTCACAAAATCCCTATACATAGGAAGTGAGTTAGACTTAAATGTGCTTGTCATATGCTTCATGATGCTCCCATTATGTTTCAGTTCTTCTCTTTTATGTGAGCATCATTGAAATCATCATGCCTAGCTAGGGGCGTTAAACGATAGCGCTTGTTGGGAGGCAACCCAATTTTATTTTTGTTCTTTGCTTTTTGCTCCTGTTTAGTAATAAATAATTCATCTAGCCTATGTTTAGATGTGGTTTTATGTTTCAATTAGTGTTTGTTCCAAGTAGAACCTTTGGGAAGACTTGGGTGAAGTCTTTGCGATCTTGCTGTCAAAAACAGAAACTTTTGCGCTCACGAGATTAGCTGCCATTTTTTACTGGAGAGTGCGTATGGGTTGATTATTTTGCAGATGATTAATAGAAAAATTCCTCAGGTCCACCAATTTATTTCAGAATTTTTGGAGTGACAGAAGTATATGAAACCTACAGATTGCTACAGAATGTTCTGCTTTGACAGATTCTGTTTTCATTGTGTTGTTTGCTTATTTTGATGAATCTATGAGTAGTATCGGAGGGTATGAACCATAGATAAGTTGTAATACAGTAGATATTACACCAATATGAATTTAGAATGAGTTCACAACAGTACCAAAAATGGTGATTTATTTTCTTGTACTAACGGAGCTCATGAGATTTTCTGTTGAGTTTTGTGTTGTGAAGTTTTCAAGTTTTGGGTAAAGATTCGATGGACTATGGAATAAGGAGTGGCAAGAGCCTAAGATTGGGGATGCCCAAGTCACCCCAAGGTAACATTCAAGGACAACCAAGAGCCTAAGCTTGGGGATGCCCCGGATGGCATCCCCTCTTTCGTCTTTGTTCATCGGTAACTTTACTTGGAGCTATATTTTTATTCACCACATGATATGTGTTTTGCTTGGAGCATCATTTTATTTTGTTTTGCTTGCTGTTTGAATAATATACCAAGATCTGAAATTCTTAAATGTTAGAAAGTCTTCACATAGTTGCATAATTATTCAACTACTCATTGATCTTCACTTATATTTTTTGGAGTAGTTTGTCGTTTGCTCTAGTGCTTCACTTATATCTTTTTAGAGCACGACGATGGTTTTATTTTAAAGAAATTGTTGAACTCTCATGCTTCACATTTATTATTTTGAGAGTCTTAGAAAGCAAGGTAATTTGATTTGGCTATAAATTTAGTCCTAATATGATAGGCATCCAAGAGGGATATAATAAAAACTTTCATATAGAGTGCATTGAATACTATGAGAAGTTTGATACTTGATGATTGTTTTGAGATATGAGATGGTGATATTAGAGTCATGCTAGTTGAGTAGTTGTGAATTTGAGAGATACCTGTGTTAAAGTTTGTGATTCCCGTAGCATGCACGTATGGTGAACCGTTATGTGATGAAGTCGGAGCATGATTTATTTTTTGATTGTCTTCCTTATGAGTGGCGGTCAGGGACGAGCGATGGTCTTTTCCTACAAATCTATCCCCCTAGGAGCATGCGCGTAGTACTTCGTTTCAATAACTAATAGATTTTTGCAATAAGTATGTGGGTTCTTTATGACTAATGTTGAGTCCATGGATTATACGCACTCTCACCCTTCCACCATTGCTAGCCTCTCTTGTGCCGTGCAACTTTCGCCGGTACCATACACCCACCATTACCTTCCTCAAAACATCCACCATACCTACCTATTATGGCATTTCCATAGCCATTCTGAGATATGTTGCCATGCAACTTTTCACCGTTCCGTTTATTATGACGCGCTTCATCATTGTCATATTGCTTTGCATGATCATGTAGTTGACATCATATTTGTGGCAAAGCCACCGTTCATAATTCTTTCATACATGTCACTCCTGAGTCATTGCACATCCCGGTACACCACCGGAGGTATTCATATAGAGCCATATCTTGTTCTAAGTGTCGAGTTGTAATTTTTTGAGTTGTAAGTAAATAAAAATGTGATGATCATCATTATTAGAGCATTGTCCCAAGTGATGAAAGGATGATGGAGACCCATGATTCCCCCACAAGTCGGGATGAGACTCCGGGCGAATAATAAAAAAAGAGAAAAAAGGCCATAAAAAAAGAAGGCCAAAATAATGAGAGAAAAAGAGAGAAGGGACAATGTTACTATCATTTTACCACACTTGTGCTTCAAAGTAGCACCATGATCTTCATGATAGAGAGTCTCCTATGTTGTCACTTTCATATACTAGTGGGAATTTTACATTATAGAACTTGGCTTGTATATTCCAATGATGGGCTTCCTCAAAATGCCCTATGTCTTCGTGAGCAAGCGAGTTGGATGCACACCCACTTAGTTCTTTTGTTGAGCTTTCATACACTTATAGCTGTAGTGCATCCGTTGCATGGCAATCCCTACTCACTCACATTGATATCTATTGATGGGCATCTCCATAGCCCGTTGATACGCCTAGTTGATGTGAGACTATCTTCTCCATTTTGTCTTCTCCACAACCACCATTATATTCCACCTATAATGCTATGTCCATGGCTCACGCTCATTTATTGCGTGAAGATTGAAAAGTTTGAGATCATCAAAAGTATGAAACAATTGCTTGGCTTGTCATCGGGGTTGTGCATGATTTAAATATTTTGTGTGATGAAGATAGAGTATAGCCAAACTATATGATTTTGTAGGGATAGCTTTCATTGGCCATGTTATTTTGAGAAGACATGATTACTTTGTTAGTATGCTTGAAGTATTGTTATTTTTATGTCAATATTAAACTTTTGTCTTGAATCTTTCGGATCTGTATATTCTTGCCACAATAAAGAAAATTACATTGATGAATATGGTAGGTAGCATTCCACATCAAAAATTCTGTTTTTATCATTTACCTACTCGAGGACGAGCAGGAATTAAGCTTGGGGATGCTTGATACGTCTCCAACGTATCTATAATTTTTTATTGTTCCATGCTATTATATTATCAACCTTGGATGTTTTATATGCATTTAATGCTATTTTAGATGATTTTTGGGACTAACCTATTAACCTAGAGCCCAGTGCCAGTTTCTGTTTTTCCTTGTTTTTGAGTATCGCGGAAAAGGAAAACCGAACGGAGTCCAATTGACCTGAAATTTCACGGAGATCATTTTTGGACTGTAAGAAGCCCACGGAGTACCGGAGATGGGCCAGAAGAGTCCCGAGGTCACCACGAGGAAGGAGGGCACGCCCTACCCCCCTGGGTGAGTCCCCCTACCTCGTGGCCGCCTCGAAGACCCCGCGTGACTTGTTCCCAATGCCAAAACCTCTTATATATACCCAAACTTCCAAAACATAACCTAGATCGGGAGTCCCGCCGCCGCAAGCCTCCATAGCCACCGAAAACCAATCTAGACCCTATCCGGCACCCTACCGGAGGGGGAATCCCTCTCCGGTGGCCATCTTCATCATCTTGGCGCTCTCCGTGACGAGGAGGGAGTAGTTCTCCCTTGGGGCTGAGGGTATGTACCAGTAGCTATGTGTTTGATCTCTCTCTCGTGTTTTGGATTCGGCACAATCTTGATGTATCGCGAGCTTTGCTATTGTAGTTGGATCTTATGATGTTTCTCCCCCTCTACTCTCTTGTGATGAATTGAGTTTTCCCTTTGAATTTATCTTATCGGATTGAGTCTTTAAGGATTTGAGAACACTTGATGTATGTCTTGCATGTGCTTATTTGTGGTGACATTGGGATATCACGTGATCCACTTGATGTATGTTTTGGTGATCAACTTGCGAGTTCCGTGACCTCGTGAACTTATGCATAGGGGTTGGCACACGTTTTCGTCTTGACTCTCGGGTAGAAACTTTGGGGAACTCTTTGAAGTTCTTTGTGTTGGTTGAATAGATGAATCTGAGATTGTCTGATGCATATCATATAATCATACCCACGGATACTTGAGGTGACATTGGAGTATCTAGGTGAATTAGGGTTTTGGTTGATGTGGCACCCTGGCTCAGAGAAAACCGGAATGCCCCGTATTCCAACCCAGAGATCGAGGAGAAGTCTTCTGGAATACGACACTGCTTAGCATAGAACAAACTAGCTTTCTATTATTACACGAATACGATTACAAGGGTTCCGATATTACAATGAATAACATCGGCACGGCGACACTACGCCAACCACGGTTGCTCTATACAAGCAGCATAATACTTGAAGCAGCGGAACAACTACTGGCAGCGGAACAACGAACGGTGATGATGGAAGACTCCAATCCGCAGGGACTCTGGCTGGAACGTTTATCCTAGCTCGCAAACACAGGAACAACACCAAACAAGCAAGCAATCCAGGCAAGACCTGCAAGCTGGCATGACACGCCAGGTCAGTACATGGAATGTACTTGCAAGCTCACAATTAACCAGAAGCATTCAAGACAAACAACAGCATGGCAATTACAGGTTAAGCAGGAATTAACATGAAATCCTCATAACAACATGACATGAGTAACATGACATCCAAAGTAATACTCCCAAAATAATACCAGATACCATCATGAAAATAATCATAACATCCACTAAGAATCCAAAGGCAACATGAACATGATACGGCTAGAACAATATGAGCATAGCATGAACATATGAATCTGACGATACTAGCATGCAACATGATGACACTATATGCACCAATTATTCTGCCCGGGTTATCTTGTAACCATCACACGCATCACTTACCATCCTCGGACATTACATCATCATCTCAGGATCAAATCAAGCTTGGTATAAACAATACCGTAGTAATCATTAAATGACCACAAGGAGCTTGATCTTTACCCATGATTTCTCGCACAACATCACGAATATCCAACAACTCGATATCCTTGATACCACGGTGATCATTCCGGTGATCACAACCAAGTAACTCATGATCCTTACAACGATCATCACCAAAGTAACTCGTGATCCTGACGGCGATCACCACCAAAGTAACTCGTGATCCTTACGGTGATCACCACCAAAATAACTCGTGATCCTTACGGCGATCACCACCAAAGTAACTCGTGATCCTTACGGCGATCACCACCAACTTATTTAATCACCGAACCGGGGTTGTCATTAATCAAGTTATTATTAATACTGTTGACTCACGGTAGGACTGACATGAAATGGGCCCTTATCCGCGGGCGCGGCTATCGATAGATTTCATATACACTCTGCAGAGGTAGCACACTGTACCCACACCACGGAACCCATGGCCCCGCACTCCCATTCAGGTGGACCAAAGGCGTTCCGACAAAACCGATCTACTGCCGTGACACTCTCCCGGCCACTCCGACCCACTCCCAACTAGGCTAGTCCTGGGTGGCCCCGTGTCTACCAAAGACACCCCAACCACCGTCGTGGTCAAAACTCCCACTCGGGGACTGGATCCATAAAAATAAAAACAACGGGCAGACAAGGTTATGTCCGCCTACCTGATCAGGGTAAGCACGCCCATAACCTTCCCTCGTGGGAGGCACCAGCGAGATGCACGACAATAGACCCAGTTAGGACCTTACCCATACGGTAAGTGTGGTTGCACTTGTTAGTTTCGATCTGGCGGCACCATGACTCAGCCAACAGTTGTTCAAGTTCAATTAAATCTGGTTAAACTTGAATGCAAAATGCTGAGCCAGGATAAAATAACATGATGCAATTACAATGCATGAGCATGACATCAACATAATCACGGGATGCAACATAACTATCCATCATATCACTATGAAATAATCTCCAACTGAACATGGCATAATGATGAGCATAAATATTACAGGTGCAACACTACTCATAGTATAACTTAACATGACCACTAGCATCAACCATAAATAACATGCAAGAACTTATCAATAACATCACCGAGTAACACTTAACCAACTAACAGCAAAGGAACAATGCCTATTAACAGTACTCGGTAACCGACGTTAGGCATGCACCGAAGAGCATGACCAACCCAACATGTACTACCATCAAGCATGGCAATATGAAAGTGATACTAGCAACTAGCAGGGCATGATAACCAGGTGCATAACAACATAGCAAACAAGTAAGCACAATCCCAAAAGCATTTCCAAAACAACGATAACCATCTTTTAAACAAGCAATCATTTAATAAATATTCAAGTTGAAAACCATGGCTACTGCATGACTATCATGCAAGTGGGCATTGTGGCTTGCCTGGGGGTGAAGAAGGCACTGGGAAGAAGTGCGGTGAAGCCGCGGAAAGATTTGCCGGAAGCAGTTCTCTCTCGAAGGGGCTGTTTACATGCAAGGGAAAAAAGGACATTTTCACAGTGTCAAACCATAGTGAAAATGAAACCAACAGAACGAGCTCGACGATACGAAGAAATGGGCTTTGGAATCACCTTACTTGGAGTTGTGGTTAAAAAGATATGAAGTGTTTTCTGCCAGGGACCTATGTGTAATGAAAATATTTTCAAACGGGGCCTGGACAGAAAAACAGAAAGCGCCTTTCGACAGAATACGCTCCCCGACTGAGAAAACGTAAACTAGATCGCAACAGAGCCCGAGTACACTTTCGGATAGGGAAGACGTATTCTAGTGGAATACGCTTCCACTTATCCTAGTCAGCAGAGGCGGGGCAGGGGCTTGGGCAACTGACGTGCGGGTCCCACGGGTGGGGCCCGTCACTTATCCAGGTCAGCGTGGCGGGGCCCGGCTTATCCATCTCCTCCTCTCTCTGCTCGCCTGGCTTCTTCCTCGCGCCCGACGAAGAACAGAGGAGAGGTGGGGCTGGGCTCGGCCGGCGTCTGGCTCCGGCGACTCTGGCCAGCTCCGGCGGAGCTCGGACCACCGGAGGGCTCGCCGCAGGGCGCCGCACCCGAGGGGACCAGCAGGGATTGCGGGGAAGGGCCGTGGCACCCACCACAGCAGAGGACAGAGGCGGGGATCCGACGATGGTTCCGGCGGCTCAGGCCACCTCTCGCGGAGTTCTGCACACCAGCGTGCTCACGTAGGAGCGGCACATCCATCCAGAGGGTTGGACAGCGCCGAGGAGCGCTAGAGCACGAGGTGGCCGCGGCAACAAAGAACCGGGCAGCGGCCGATCCTGGGGAATATAATTCTACTTACTTTTTTCCAATCTTTTTCAAAAAATCTATTCCTGCTTTTTTTGATCCAGTTTCTATTATTCTCCTCAATATATTCTATCTTAAAACATACGTTGTTAACACAATAAAACTTCCTATTTCTTTCTATTGAGATGAAAAAGAATAAAAAGTGGATTTCTATTCACAGGCTGCAAAATTCAGAATAAATTGGAACCGTTAACTAGAATTCTCTTTTTTTATTGCAGTAGTGAACTACTCTTAAATCGGTATTATCTCCCCCCCCCTTCAATGGCATAATAAAATATTATGGCTTTATGCTTAATCCGTGTATAGGTAAACTTTAGGTCCGAACAACATTATTATCCAAAGATCCCTTTTATGTACATATCTGGAATCATGCTTTAATTTTCCAAGGTATTAAATTAAATATCTTGAATAAAAAAAGGAAATTTGCTCTGATATAGAGTATAACCTGACTATCTTAGCCTACCCAAGTGAAATTACGATAAAAGAAAAGCATGGATATGGGGAGAGGTGGATAACTAGATTGGCATGTACTTAAAAAAGGGACTTACTTTATTTTAGAATTCCACAATGAAATACTGAATTTTCTAGCAATTATACTACTCTGATCCGAAATAAAAAAGAACCCTCAAATTATTTTGAGAAATTAAAGAAAGCACCTATTCTTAATCGAAGTAAAGTTGAACTTTCTAGTATATTATATTACGGCTTTATTACATTCATAGAAAGGAGATAAAATGAGAAATCTTTGCCATCCAATCTGATTAGAATATCATAACATAAAGTATAAGTGCCATAATTTTTTTGTTTTTTTTGTAGGAATGTTTTATCAATTCATTTTCATTTCATTTGTACCCCTGGCAAACTCGAACTTTCGTCCAAATGGTCTATATTCAGTCCAAAAGGTCTCTATTCATATGTATGAAATACATATATGAAATACATATGTGGAGTTCCCTAGAATTTCATGTGATTCAGTAAACAGAATATAGATTCCATGATTGCTAGATTGATCCATAGGGATTGACGAAGAGTGAGCTGATAATGGAATTTTTCTTTGATAAACAGGAAACTTAAGATTAAGATGCTCTAGAATGGAAATGAGGGAATGTCCACAATACCCGGATTTAGTCAGATCCAATTCGAGGGATTTTGTAGGTTCATTAATCAAGCCTTGGCAGAAGAACTTGACAAGTTTCCAACAATTAAAGATCCAGATCATGAAATTGCATTTCAATTATTTGCGAAATGATATCAATTGCTAGAACCCTCGATAAAAGAAAGAGATGTTGTGTATGAATCACTCACCTATTCTTCCGAATTATATGTATCTGCGAGATTAATTTTTGGTTTCGATGTGCAAAAGCAAACCATTTCTATCGGAAACATTCCTATAATGAATTCCTTAGGAACCTTTATTATAAATGGAATATACCGAATTGTGATCAATCAAATATTGCTAAGTCCTGGTATTTACTACCGCTCGGAATTAGATCATAAGGGAATTTCTATCTACACCGGCACTATAATATCAGATTGGGGGGAGATCGGAATTAGCAATTGATAAAAAAGAAAGGATATGGGCTCGCGTGAGTAGAAAACAAAAGATATCTATTCTAGTTCTATCATCAGCTATGGGTTCGATCTAAGAGAAATTCTAGATAATGTTTCCTACCCTGAAATTTTCTTATCTTTCCCGAATGCTAAGGAGAAGAAGAGGATTGAGTCAAAAGAAAAGGCTATTTTGGAGTTTAATCAACAATTTGCTTGTGTAGGTGGGGACCTGGTATTTTCGGAGTCCTTATGCGAGGAATTACAAAAGAAATTTTTTCAACAAAAATGTGAATTAGGAAGGATTGGTCGACGAAATATGAATCAGAGACTTAATCTTGATATACCTCAGAACAATACATTCTTGTTACCACGAGATGTATTGGCCGCTACGGATCATTTGATTGGAATGAAATTTGGAACGGGTATACTTGACGATGACGATATGAATCACTTGAAAAATAAATGTATTCGTTCAGTTGCGGATCTGTTACAAGATCAATTCGGATTGGCTCTTGGTCGTTTACAACATGTAGTTCAAAAAACTATTCGTAGAGTATTCTTACGTCAATCGAAACCGACTCCCCAAACTTTGGTAACTCCAAGCGCGGCCACGCCTACTCCGACGACTAGGCGAGGGGATGGGGAGGCTAGGTGGGTAGTGGGGAGGCCTCTGGTGGCTACAGAAAGGAGGGGGAGAGTTGGCATCGAGCCAATTTGAGAGGAGACCCGAGGTGGCCATGGCGGCCATGGAGGGCACAGGGAGCTCCTCGAGCTCGAACGAGAGGCTGGGGAGAGAGCTGGGAGTGCGGGGAGGCCAGTGGTGTGCTCGAACAGCTCGGGGGAGGCCTATATATAGCCGCGGGCGAGGAGGCTGAGCTGGCACCGCCGCGGACGCGTGTCCGGCGCCGCGGACGCGTGTCTGGCGCCGAGGACGCATGCCCTCGCTCGCGAGCTCACAGGTAGGTGACGAGGGAGGTGCAGTGGAGGTCTCACAGGGCAGAGGTGACCAAGGGAGCGCAGAGAGAAGAAGCCGAGCGCCATTAAAGCCTCGGTCGGCCACAGTGTGTCCGTGGGCGCGCGGCGACGAGAGCTGACGGAGGGGTTGATGGAGGGGGAGAAGGCTCCAGGAGGATGGCGACGACACGGGCCAGTTGTTGGACAGGTTCACGAGCTCGAAGACGCCGAGAGGAGGAAGGGGTCCAGCACAAATAGCCACTAGTCGCACGCACTGCACACAGAGCGCGTGCACAGGCACGCCATTGTCGTGATCACCGTGTGCACTGGTATGTAGTGGGGGAGAGGGGCTAGAACTTGTTGTCTAGATGATAGTTCATCCAGGGTAGGTTGCAACTGCGGTGGTAGTCCAGTTAAAAGTGACATGGTTAAAAGGTAATCAAGCTCTGAAGTTTACTGCAGTAAACTTGATCGTGTACTGCTGCTCAACAGAGAGGTGATTGGGTCAAATGGAGTTGTCTGTTAAGTTGAGGGTAAGAAGGACTTACATCCTGGTAATTTTGAGAAGAATTGGACCACTAATTAATATAGTTGCTTTACAACTAAGTAATCTGGTCCAGAATGAAGATCATGATGATGCTCTCAAATGGAGTGTCAAATTGATCTCAAATTGCGCAAGGAAGGGTCATGTGGTCATATGAAGATGCTTAAAAAGGTTTCATACCAATTGGATAAACCAAACTTGTACTTCCTTCACAAACATTTCCACTGACCAGAAACTTGCAAAAATTCTAGAGGACAAATGGCTTGATGAAACATGCCCAAAATTGGTGGAGGTAGGTTGTATGGATAATAGAAGACCTAGAAAAATTGGCAGCCATAATGGAGCAAGATACAATATACTTGCTTCACAAACTGAAATTTTGTACAGAGTCAAAGAATTGATGGTGAGCTCACATAGAGGCATGACATGAGCTCTATTTTGGTGGATGGCTATGATATGATCATATGAAGGGCCGTGCAAAATTGCAACTCATTTGGATATGCCTAGCTTGTACTTCCTTCACAACCAGTTCCCTCAGACAGGAACTTTGGAAAATCATAATTAAATAATTACTAGGCAAATGAGGTTGCACTTTGGCATGTGGCAATGATATGGACAAGAAAAGGTGTCCAAGGAGTTTGAGGTCAATTGGGAAAAGGAAAATGACACTTGCTTCACATTCTACCATTTTGGGCAGAATAGGAAATGAATTATTTGAGCATGATGAGGAACATGGAAAATGAAATATTTTGCCATATTTGAGAAAGATGTGACCCAAACAATTTATGATAATTACTTGGAAATTTAAGGAGTGATGGAAATAAAGCTTGCTTCACAACCTAGGGCAAATTGGGTTATTCCTTTAATAGAAAAGGAATATTCCCAATAAAAAGAATATTGAGATTTGGGCTAGGATGAAAATGACAGGGTCTGGGGAAGGATTTGGGACTGTCAAGCCACTCTGGAAGCAAAGAAGAGGGCATCTTCTTCAGTTTCCAGACTACAAAGCCAAGGAAAAAGAAAACTCAAGCAAAAACCTCAGAAAACAAAAGAAAAAGAAAGGACCAAAAATCAGGCTGTCACAGTTGATTTGTGTCTTAAGGTGTTATTCTAGTACGAACTCTAGGATAGATTGAACGGAAAGAATAGCTTCGTGCTATTTTACTACGGACTCTTGAATAGATCGATCAGAAAGGATAACTTTGAGGTGGTTTCGTACCCTACAATAATCTCTTCGTTGTTCTCCGCTATTAGTGACTTTGGAGTGACTCTTTGTTGAATGTTGAGGGATAGTTATACGATCCAATTATGTTATTATTGTTGAGAGAACTTGCACTAGTGAAAGTATGAACCCTAGGCCTTATTTCCTAGCATTGCAATACCGTTTACGCACACTTTTATCATTAGTTACCTTGCTGTTTTTATATTTTCAGATTACAAAAACCTATATCTACCATCCATATTGCACTTGTATCACCATCTCTTCGCCGAACTACTGCACCTATACAATTTACCATTGTATTGGGTGTGTTGGGGACACAAGAGACTCTTTGTTATTTGGTTGCAGGGTTGCTTGAGAGAGACCATATTCATCCTACGCCTCCTACGGATTGATAAACCTTAGGTCATCCACTTGAGGGAAATTTGCTACTGTCCTACAAACCTCTGCACTTGGAGGCCCAACAACGTCTACAATAAGAAGGTTGTTTAGTAGACATCAGGGAACGGCGGTTCCAAGATTGGAAAATGCACAGAGGGTAAATGAGCAGCACCCCTGTGGTTTCCTCTTTTTTATGGGGAAAACATGGGCCGCCTCTTTACTATTCACCGCGGGGTGACGCAAGCGTGCCACGAATGTTCCACGCACGACCCCCACGTCACGCACTCAACGCGGGTCATGGGGCAGCGCAACTGGCGACCGAGGAGGATAAAACTCTGCCACGCGTGCCCGCGCACCGTTCTGGGCCTGACCCAACAACGCTTCCCGCTTATGTGTGGCCCTGGCCCGGGGGCTCCTGTCGGTGTACAAAAGTGGGGGCCTTTGTATACCCCTTTACTTGTGCACGGGCAGTCGTAGCCACACCTGCGGCCAAGCTTAGCGGGGCAGAGGAAGGAAAGGTACGAGACTGTCAAGGCAGCACTCAAGCCAGAGGCATGAAGAGCGAAGGGCCAAGATGGGCTTCCCCTGGAAACACCCTTGCCGGGGCGGCCTACATAGCCCCGGCAAGAGCCTTGCCAGGGCAACTCGCCCCACACCAGCGAGACCGCCACCCTTGAGCCTGAGAGCTCTGACACCATCGACAATGTCGAGACCAAGACTCGGGGTGCCTGCGTTGTGGCATGTAAATCTTTGTGAAGACTAAAGGCCTGCGGGCCTGAATAAGAACCAGAAGACGAAGACCCCCGGCAAAGATCCTTGCCGGGGACGGCCGAAGACCCCCGGCAGGATCCTTGCCGGGGACACCCGCGAGACCCCGGCAAGACCCTTGCTGGGGGGCATCTATGGGGCCACAACTAGGCCTGCACCCACCAACGTTTCTCTACCCCGCGGCCGTCCCGACGCGGCAACCGGACCACCAACTAGGCAAGCGCCTGCAAGGCCGCATGCGGCTTCTAGGCCAATGCTACCTCTTGAGCACTGCGTTGGTTTTCCCCGAAGAGGAAGGGATGATGCAGCAAAGTAGCGTAAGTATTTCCCTCAGTTTTTGAGAACCAAGGTATCAATCTAGTAGGAGGCTACGCGCGAGTCCCTCGCACCTGCACAAAACAAATAAATCCTCGCAACCAACGCGATAAGGGGTTGTCAATCCCTACAAGGCCACTTACGAGAGTGAGATCTTATAGATATGATAATATAATATTTTTGGTATTTTTATGATAAAGATGCAAAATAAAATAAAAGCAAAGTAAAAGCAAATGAAATAACTAAGTATTGGAAGATTAATATGATGAAGATAGACCTGAGGGCCATAGGTTTCACTAGTGGCTTCTCTCAAGAGCATAGGTATTTTAAGGTGGGTGAACGAATTACTGTTGAGCAATAGACAGAATTGAGCATAGTTATGAGAATATCTAGGTATGATCATGTATATAGGCATCACGTCTGAGACAAGTAGACCGACTCCTGCCTGCATCTACTACTATTACTCCACTCGTCGACCGCTATCCAGCATGCATCTAGAGTATTAAGTTAATGAAAACAGAGTAACGCCTTAAGCAAAATGACATGATGTAGAGGGATAAACTCATGCAATATGATGAAAACCCCATCTTGTTATCCTCGATGGCAACAATACAATACGTGCCTTGCTGCCCCTACTGTCACTGGGAAAGGACACCGCAAGATTGAACCCAAAGCTAAGCACTTCTCCCTTTGCAAGAAAGATCAATCTAGTAGGCCAAACCAAACTGATAATTCAAAGAGATTTTCAAAGATAACCAATCATACATAAAAGAATTCAGAGAAGATTCAGATATTATTCATAGATAGACTTGATCATAAACCCACAATTCATCGATCTCAACAAACACACCGCAAAAAGAAGATTACATCAAATAGATCTCCACAAGAGAGGGGGCGAACATTGTATTGAGATCCAAAAAGAGAGAAGAAGCCATCTAGCTAATAACTATGGACCCGAAGGTCTGAGGTAAACTACTCACACTTCATCGGAGGGCTATGGTGATGTTGTAGAAGCCCTCCATGATGGATACCCCCTCTGGTGGAGCTCCAGAACAGGCCCCAAGATGGGATCTCGTGGATACAGAAAGTTTTGGCGGTGGAATTAGGGTTTTGGCTCCGTATCTGATCGTTTGGGGGTACATAGGTATATATAGGAGGAAGGAGTACGTCGGTGGAGCAACAGGGGGCCCACGAGGGTGGAGGGCGCGCCTGGGGGGTAGGCGCGCCCCCTACCTCGTGGCCTCCTCCTTTGTTTCTTGACGTAGGGTCCAAGTCTCCTAGATCATGTTCGGTGAGAAAATCATGTTCCCGAAGGTTTCATTCCGTTTGGACTCCGTTTAATATTCCTTTTCTTCGAAACCCTAAAATAGGCAAAAACAACAATTCTGGGCTGGGTCTCCGATTAATAGGTTAGTCCCAAAAATAATATAAAAGTGGATAATAAAGCCCAATAATGTCCAAAATAGTAGATAATATAGCATGGAGCAACCAAAAATTATAGATACCTTGGAGACATATCAAGCATCCCCAAGCTTAATTCCTGCTCGTCCTCGAGTAGGTAAATGATAAAAACAGAATTTTTGATGTGGAGTGCTACTTGGCATAATTTTAATGTAATTCTTCTTAATTGTGGTATGAATATTCAGATGTGAAAGATTCAAGATAAAAGTTCATATTGACATAAAAATAATAATACTTCAAGCATACTGATGTCTACTACACAACCTTCTTCTTATAGACGTTGTTGGGCCTCCAAGTGCAGAGGTTTGTAGGACTGTAGCAAATTTCCCTCAAGTGGATGACCTAAGGTTTATCAATCCGTACGAGGCGTAGGATGAAGATGGTCTCTCTCAAGCAACCCTGCAACTAAATAACAAAGGATCTCTTGTGTCCCCAACACACCCAATACAATGGTAAATTGTATAGGTGCACTAGTTCGGCGAAGAGATTGTGATACAAGTGCAATATGGATGGTAGATATGTTGGAGAACGTTGCAAAAAACAAAAAAATTCCTACGGTTTCACCAAGATCCATCTATGAGTTCATCTAGCAACGAGTGATCGGATGCATCTACATACCTTTGTAGATCGCGAGCGGAAGCGTTCAAAGAACGGGGATGAGGTAGTCGAACACGACGTGATCCAAATCACCGGAGATCCTAGCACCGAACGAACGGCACCTCCGCGTTCAACACACGTACGGTCAGCGTAACGTCTCCTTCTTCTTGATCCAGCAAGAGGGAAGAAGAGGTTGATGAAGATGGCACCAGCAGTAGCACGACGGCGTGGTGGTGATGGAGCTGCAGTACTCCGTCAGGGCTTCGCCAAGCGCTATGGAGGAGGAGGAGGTGTTGGAGAGGGAGAAGGAGGCAACCAAAGGCGTGGATCAAAAAGCCCTCCTTCCCCCCTTATATATAGGAGGGCCAAGGGGGGGGGTGCCGGCCTAGGAGATGCAATCTCCTAGGGGGCGGCGGCCAAGGGAGGTTTCCCTCCCCCCCAAGGCACCTAGGGGTGCCTTCCACTAGTGGGACTCCTCCCCTTTGGAAACCCTAGGCGCATGGGCCTATTGGGGCTGGTGCCCTTGGCCCATGTGGGCCAAGGTGCAGCCCCTACAGCCCATGTGGCCCCCGGGGCAGGTGGCCCCACCCGGTGGGCCCCCCCGGGACCCTTCCGGTGGTCCCGGTACAATACCGATGACCCCGAAACTTGTCCCGATGGCCGAAACAGGACTTCCCATATATAAATCTTTACCTCCGGACCATTACGGAACTCCTCGTGACGTCCGAGATCTCATCCGGGACTCCGAACAACATTCGGGTTACTGCATATACATATCCCTACAACCCTAGCGTCACCGAACCTTAAGTGTGTAGACCCTACGGGTTCGGGAGATATGTAAACATGGCCGAGACGACTCTCCGGTCAATAACCAACAGCGGGATATGGATACCCATGTTGGCTCCCACATACTCCACGATGATCTCATCGGATGAACCACGATGTCGAGGATTCAAGCAACCCCGTATACAATTCCCTTTGTCAATCGGTATGTTACTTGCCCGAGATTCGATCGTCGGTATCCCAATACCTCGTTCAATCTCGTTACCGGCAAGTCACTTTACTCGTACCGTAATGCATGATCCCGTGACCAGACACTTGGTCACTTTGAGCTCATAATGATGATGCATTACCGAGTGGGCCCAGTGATACCTCTCTGTCATACGGAGTGACAAATCCCAGTCTTGATCCAAGTCAACCCAACAGACACTTTTGGAGATACCCGTAGTATACCTTTATAGTCACCCAGTTACGTTGTGACGTTTGGCACACCCAAAGCACTCCTACGGTATCCGGGAGTTACACGATCTCATGGTCTAAGGAAAAGATACTTGACATTGGAAAACTCAAGCAAACGAACTATACGATCTTATGCTATGTTTAGGATTGGGTCTTGTCCATCACATCATTCTCCTAATGATGTGATACCGTTATCAATGACATCCAATGTCCATAGTCAGGAAACCATGACTATCTGTTGATCAACGAGCTAGTCAACTAGAGGCTTACTAGGGACATGTTGGTGTCTATTATTCACACATGTATTACGATTTCCGGATAACACAATTATAGCATGAATAAAGACAATTATCATGAACAAGGAAATATAATAATAATGCTTTTATTATTGCCTCTAGGGCATATTTCCAACAGTCTCCCACTTGCACTAGAGTCAATAATCTAGTTACATTGTGATGAATCGAACACCCATGGAATTCTGGTGTTGATCATGTTTTGCTCTAGGGAGAGGTTTAGTCAACGGATCTGCTACATTCAGGTCCGTGTGCACTTTACAAATATCTATGTCTCCATCTTGAACACTTTCACGAATGGAGTTGAAGCGACGCTTGATGTGCCTTGTCTTCTTGTGAAACCTGGGCTCCTTGGCAAGTGCAATAGCTCCAGTGTTATCACAAAAGAGTTTGATTGGCCCCGACGCATTGGGTATGACTCTTAGGTCGGTGATGAACTCCTTCACCCATATTGCTTCATGTGCTGCCTCCGAGGCTGCCATGTACTCCGCTTCACATGTAGATCCCGCCACGACGCTCTGCTTGCAGCTGCACCAGCTCACTGCTCCACCATTCAACATATACACGTATCCGGTTTGTGACTTAGAGTCATCCAGATCTGTGTCGAAGCTAGCGTCGACGTAACCCTTTACGACGAGCTCTTCGTCACCTCCATAAACGAGAAACATGTCCTTTGTCCTTTTCAGGTACTTCAAGATATTCTTGACCGCTGTCCAGTGTTCCTTGCCGGGATTACTCTGGTACCTTCCTACCAAACTTACGGCAAGGTTTACATCAGGTCTGGTACACAGCATGGCATACATAATAGAACCTATGGCTGAGGCATAGGGGATGACACTCATCTCTTCTATATCTTCTGCCGTGGTCGGACATTGAGCTGAGCTCAATTTCATACCTTGTAACACAGGCAAGAACCCCTTCTTAGATTGATCCATATTGAACTTCTTCAATATCTTATCAAGGTATGTGCTTTGTGAAAGACCTATGAGGCGTCTTGATCTATCTCTATAGATCTTGATGCCTAATATATAAGCAGCTTCTCCAAGGTCCTTCATCGAAAAACTTTTATTCAAGATTCATATGGTAGGAATGGAATATCTTGGCCTCAACACATGAGTAGGTAGTTCTCTCTCAGAAAATGTGTATTGGAAGTGTAGGTATGTTCTGATGGCTCTCTCCACGAATGAAGAGTGGGTGGAGGGGTATATATAGCCTCCACACAAAAACTAACCGTTACACACAATTTACCAATCTCGGTGAGACCGAAGTGAAAGACTCGGTCGGACCGATTTAGCAAACCTAGTGACCGTTAGGATTTTTGGTGGGACAGAGATGCAACTCGGTAGGACCGATATGGTTAGGGTTAGGGCATAACGTAATCTCGGTGTGACCGATTACACAAACTCGGTGGGACCGATTTTGGTAATAAGCTTACCAGAGAGTTGGTCAGGTAAACTCGGTGGGACCGATCACTCATTTCGATGGGACCGAAATGTTACGAAAGAGAAACAGAGAGTTTACATTGAAATCTTGGTGGGACCGATCGCTCATCTCGGTAGGACCGAAACGTTACAAAGGGAAACAGAGAGATTACAACCCCATCTCGGTGAGACCGATTTGCCTAGGGTTTGTGGCAGTGGCTATGACATTTGAAACTCGGTGGCGCCGGATAGAAAGAATCGGTAGGGCCGAGTTTGACTTTTGGTTTAGGTCATATGTGGATGTGGGAAGGTAGTTGAGGGTTTTGGAGCATATCACTAAGCACTATGAAGCAAGCAAGCCATTAAGCAACACCTCATTCCTCCTTGGTAGTATTGGCTTTTCCTATAGACTCAATGTGATCTTGGATCACTAAAATATAAAATGTAGAGTCTTGAGCTTTGAGCTTGAGCCAATCTTTTTATCCTTAATATTTTGAGGGGTCCACATTCCTCATCCATGCCATGCCATTCATTGAGCTTTTCCTGAAATATTAATCTTGGAATAGCATTAGCTCAATGAGCTATATGTTGTTAGGAATTACCAAAACCACCTAGGGATAGTTGCACTTTCAATCTCCCCCTTTTTGGTAATTGATGACAACATATAGATCAAAGCTTCGACAAATGATAATAAGAGTGAAAAACATCGTCGCTTTGAGAAGTATGTGAAAAGCAAGAGCTCCCTCTAAATTTGTGCATAGTTTATGATTTGCTTTGGACTGCAAATGCAAAAGGAGTTGGGCTCATGGGTTACTCTTCCATGTCACATACATCTTGGTGGAGCGCTCAAAATGATAATAATTAAATACATGCACTCATCACCAAGCAAAGTGAATGATCATATAAGGATAAAAAGATAAAGTCATCCAACAAGCATTAAGGTAGCATATGATCAAACACATGATCATCCAAGTATCACACAGACAGAAAGTATCTCAAACAAGCAAAGCAAATGAAGTTCAACCACCAAAGCAAGAGAGAATAAAAAGCAACGCTCTCTCTCAAAGCCTATGATCTATACAATTTTCTCCCCCTTTGGCAACAAGTTACCAAAAAGTTCCTAGAAAATGCATAGCACTAAATCGTCGCTCAGGCTTGGTCTTTAGGTGGTGGTGTCCGGATAACTCCAAGAACGAAGGCTTCTGTCGAAGTAGACGGAGCTGATGGAGTAGGTGCTGGAGCTGGTGGCACTGAGGCTGTAGCTGGTGCAGATGAAGTGGCTCTGGTGTCTGGAACAGGCACTGCAGCAGACCTCTGAGCTCAAGGCACTCTGGCAAATGCATGAGTGGTTGGCTTGCCCTTCCTCTCCTACATATCATCTTGAAGTTGCTCCACAATAGACTGGATCTCAGTTACCTTCACATCCAAGTCATAGAACTTTTGCTCTACGATTCTTTCCAAGCTCTCCTGGTTTTGAGTCAGGGTGGCCAGTCCCTTCTCAATCCTCAGAGTGGATGCAATCAGGTAGCCAAGCTGATCTTGCTTGCTCTTCAGGAGATACTGAGATGCTTCTTCAGTAGTTGGCATCCTTGCAGCCTTTTCAGCTTTTGCCTTCTCCTTCTTGACTTGTGCATGCACAGAAGATGGTTCATCCTCATTCATAACCACAGTGATGTCCTCAAAGTCTGGATAGATAGGCATGTGCTCCTTATCCCGCAGATATGTACCAGTGCCCATCTTGGAGTTGATCAGCTCCTGGATCTGTGGGGCATACCCACAACTCCTCTTCTGATCTGCAGCTGTCTTCTTGATAGTTTCAATTATAAGGCTCATTACTTTGAACTTCTGTGGGACATCAAAGATATGAAGCAGGTTGATTGCATGGCCTCTGATCATCTTGTGATCACCTGACTTTGGCAAGAGAGTGTGCCTGAGGATCCAGTTGATGGTTGGCAATCCTGACAGAAGGTAATGTACAGATCCAAACTTATGTGTCTCAAGAGCAGCATCTGGGATCTCCTTGTACATGTGTGCCATGGTGTTGTGATCCTTCTTCTTGTTGGCATAGACATCCAAGTCATCTTCACTCTCTTGTGGGGCATTGATCAACTTCGCCCATTCAGCAACCGTGGACTGGTACCTCGTACCTTTAGACATTCAGACAATCCTTCCATCTGGGTAGAAATGAGCTGTGGAGTAGAACTGCATGATGAGCTCATCATTCCATTTTGTGAGCTTCTGAGCCACAAACTCATCGACTCCACAAGCCTTGAAACTGTCCTGTACACCTGGATAGTGATCCTCATTCTCCTTGATGTAGTCCCAGTCGACCCATCTCATGTCACACACTATGGGCTTCTTGTCCAGCAACACTGTCTCACAGAAGTCATGCTGTTCCTTTGTATGGAACTTGTAGTCCACAACAGTCCTCCTCCTGGTGGCATATGGATCTGACTCTCTCCATAGCCTCAGACCTGAGTCCTTCCTGATCTTCATGTTCTCAGCAACTGGATGAGCATCATTGTGATCTGGGATTTTTGGCTTCAGCTTTCTCAAGACATGTGACTCATCATCCTCTTCTGCCATTTCAGCTTCAGGCACTGGGGCCTTGTTCTTTTCTTCAGCAGGGATGTTCCTGGTGCTCCTCTTCAGTTTTGGCTTTGGAGATGGAGTAGCAGCCTTTGGAGCAGCCTTAGGCTTAGATGGAACAGCCCCTGCCCTAATGGCATCACCCATAAGCTTCTGAGCTTTGGGTGCTGGTGCAGTTTCTTCTTCCTCTTCCTCTTCAGAATCTTTCATGATTGAGGATCTCCCAAGCACTCTAGCAGTGGTCTTCTTGACCCTCTCTTTCCTCTTCTTCTCTGCCACAATCTGCTCTTTGGGTGCAGATCCCAAAGTCTCTTGAGTAGATGCTCTGGCCTTAGACATTGGGAATCTCTTTGCAGGCACTTTGGTTTTCATGCCAGGCTTAATGACAGCAGCTGTGCCATATTCCTTCTTCAGGACTTTTATCTTTGAGGTGGTTTCTTCTTCCTCAGCCACATAGTCCTCATCCTCTGACTCTAAAGTTCTTTTCTTGCTGGCCATGGTGGCAGCTTTGGGTAAGTTGCTTGGGGTGCTCCTGCTGCCATCATCTGAGCTGCTAGAGGGACTAGTGCCCTCACTCAGGTGAATCTGCTCCTTTGACCTGTTCTGGCTGTCACTCTGATTAGACATATTGCAAACACTGACAGCAGACCCTGTGAATAGATATAGATGAGATAGAGTGGATGAGCATCACAAAATGCAGAGGTTTTTGCAAAAGAATGAGTCAAAAAAATTAGTTTTAGTTTTCCATAGAAAGCATTTCGGATCAACCGATTTGTAAACTCGGTGATACCGAAGCAACTGTTGGAACCTAAACTAGTGAACTCGGTCAGACCGAGTCACAGTTCGGTGGCACCGAGATTGCTAGGGTTTCACAAAGTCCTGAACTCGGTCACACCGATTTGCAATTCTCGGTCAGACCGAAAATTACACGTGCAATGGCCTGAGACGAACCGGTGGTACCGAGTTCCACAACTCGGTGGGTCCGAGATGGTTTCGGCGGAAACCTAACCCTAAATTCTCAATTCATGACTAAACTACGGAGTGTTTTTACTGGATAAGAATGATCTCAATCGTGGCAAGATACATGGCGAACACAATGTGCTAGGAATCAGATGGTGATAGCACAGTGATCGAGTTCATAACCTAGTTCGACGATGAACTCGCTACGGCGGCAACGACGGGGTTGATTCCCGTTGACGGCAGCGGAGACCAGCGGCAGGGGGCGGCTGGCGATGAGGAGGACGATCCGGAGACCCTGGAGGCAGAGCGGGCTAAGCGCGGGTCGAGGAGGTTCGGAAAGTTTTCCAAAATTTGACCCGTGGGTATATATAGCCCGACCCTGTCGGTGTGACCGAGTGGAACAACTCGGTGGCACCGAGATGCATAACTGCAAGCAGTTACTGCAACTCGGTGTGACCGAAAAGTTCAAATCGGTTGCATCGATATTGAAAACTTAGATCGACTTAGTGATCTCGGTATGACCGAAATGGGTGGATCGGTCAGACCGAAACGCACAAAGAAGTTTTGGAAGTTTAAGTCTATGACGAATCAGGGACTCCGAGTGCTCCTCACACAGAGTGGTTCGAATCTGACTTGATCAATTTTTGTGATGCAGCATGAATAGAGTTTGAGACGAGAAAAGCATAGATAGCTAGAGAAGGTTCTTAGGCATTCTTGTCCATCCACTTGGCCAAAAGAAAAAGGAAACCAATCAATCAAAACAACAAGTGGATGTCCTCGAATGAGTAAATTATGCAACCAACATGCTCACACAATAAAATGGCAAATGAAATATGTGGCAAAGCATGCACAAACAATTCTAGCATCTATCAAGCAATTTGCGATGACTAGGTCATCTATATATGAGTGTATTGACTTAGGAGTCAAATGAGAACATTTGATCATAGGTCATACTCATCGTTTAAGCACAAGTGGGGTTACCACTTTTACATAAAGCATTGTTGTGTTCACACCATTAGAGTTGCTTTAACTCAATTGTTAGAGTAAAGCTCCCCCTAGATGTGAGATCCCCCCTAAGAGGGATGAACTAACCTAGGGTTTTGTCGATGATGACTTCATGTAGGTGTTGAAGATGTGGATGCTCTATGTTGATGTAGATCATTTGGAGCTATCCTTGGAGTGAGTTGCACTTTCAATACCTACACGGGTTAGTCCCACAAGGGACAAGATGCACACACAAGATGATGTCTATGAAAGCTTTAGGTTACCTTGTCCCTTATCTTACCAACAAGAGGGTTTGGGACTCCTTGAATTAGTGCAAGATGTGGAAGTTGATTGCACTTGTTCTTGCCAAAATGATAAGAGTGAAGTATGTTGGCGGAGTCACCCTCGAGAACTCTCTAGTTCTTCTTCTTCGGGATCCACACCATCTTGATGGGGATCCTTGGAGTTGTAGTTGTACTTGATGAAGTGGAACTTGATGTAGTCTTGAGAACCCACTTGACCAAGGCCTTAGGAGCTTCTTCAAATGCATCAATTTCCTCTTGAAGCTTGTCCTTGCCTTTTTGCTTGTGGTCTTGTGGTGGAATATCATCTTGAGCTTGTGTCCCTTTGGATGAAGTAGGATCATACTTCTCTTGTTGAGGAACAAACTTCGTCTTGGGGTATTGATCTTCTTCCCACTCAACTGAAGGAAATATGCCCTAGAGGCAATAATAATGTTATTATTTTATTTCCTTATATCATGATAAATGTTTATTATTCATGCTAGAATTGTATTATCCGGAAACATAATACTTGTGTGAATACATAGACAAACCAAACGTCACTAGTATGCCTCTACTTGACTAGCTCGTTAATCGAAGATGGTTATGTTTCCTAACCATAGACATGTGTTGCCATTTGATTAATGGGATCACATCATTAGGAGAATGATGTGATTGACATGACCCATTCCATTAGCTTAGCACCCGATCGTTTAGTATGTTGCTATTGTTTTCTTCATGACTTATACATGTTCCTATGACTATGAGATTATGCAACTCCCGTTTGCCGGAGGAACACTTTGTGTGCTACCAAACGTCACAACGTAACTGGGTGATTATAAAGGAGCTCTACAGGTGTCTCCAAAGGTACATGTTGGGTTGGCGTATTTCGAGATTAGGATTTGTCACTCCGATTGTCGGAGAGGTATCTCTGGGCCCTCTCGGTAATGCACATCACATAAGCCTTGCAAGCATTACAACTAATGAGTTAGTTGCAAGATGATGTATTACGAAACGAGTAAAGAGACTTGCCGGTAACGAGATTGAACTAGGTATTGAGATACCGACGATCGAATCTCGGGCAAGTAACATACCGATGACAAAGGGAACAACGTATGTTGTTATGCGGTCTGACCGATAAAGATCTTCGTAGAATATGTGGAAGCCAATATGAGCATCCAGGTTCCGCTATTGGTTATTGACCGGAGACGTGTCTCGGTCATGTCTACATTGTTCTCGAACCCGTAGGGTCCGCACACTTAAGGTTTTGATGACAGTTATATTATGAGTTTATGCATTTTGATGTACCGAAGTTTGTTCGGAGTCCCGGATGTGATCACGGACATGACGAGGAGTCTCGAAATGGTCGAGACATAAAGATTGATATATTGGAAGCCTATATTTGGATATCGGAAGTGTTCCGGGTGAAATCGGGATTTTACCGGAGTACCGGGAGGTTACCGGAACCCCCCGGGAGGTATATGGGCCTTAGTGGGCTTTAGTGGAAGAGAGGAGAGGTGGCCAGGGCTGGGCCGCGCGCCCCTCCCCCCTAGTCCTAATAGGACAAGGAGAGGGGGGCGCCCCCCCCCTTCCTTCTCTCTCTCCTCTTCCCCCCTCCCGAATCCTATTCCAACTAGGAAAGGGGGGGAATCCTACTCCCGGTGGGAGTAGGACTCCTCCTGGCCGGCCGCACCTCCCCCTGCTCCTTTATATACGAGGGCAGGGGGCACCCCTAGACACACAAGTTGATCCACATGATCATATTCTTAGCCGTGTGCGGTGCCTCCTTCCACCATAATCCTCGATAATATTGTAGCGGTGCTTAGGCGAAGCCCTGCGACGGTAGTACATCAAGATCGACACCACGCCATCGTGCTGACGGAACTCTTCCCCGCAGTTTGCTGGATCGGAGTCCGGGGATCGTCATCGAGCTGAACGTGTGCTAGAACTCGGAGGTGCCGTAGTTTCGGTGCTTGATCGGTCGGGCCGTGAAGACGTACGACTACATCAACCGCATTGTGCTAACGCTTCCGCTGTCGGTCTACAAGGGTACGTAGATCACACTCTCGCCTCTTGTTGCTATGCATCACCATGATCTTGCGTGTGCGTAGGAATTTTTTTGAAATTACTACGTTCCCCAACAGTGGTATCAGAGCCTAGGTTTTATGTGTTGATGTTATATGCACGAGTAGAACACAAGTGAGTTGTGGGCGATATAAGTCATACTGCTTACCAGCATGTCATACTTTGGTTCGGCGGTATTGTTGGACGAAGCGGCCCGGACCGACATTACGCGTACGCTTACGCGAGACCGGTTCTCCCGACGTGCTTTGCACAAAGGTGGCTAGCGGGTGACAGTTTCTCCAACTTTAGTTGAACCTAGTGTGGCTACGCCCGGTCCTTGCGAAGGTTAAAACAACACCAACTTGACAAACTATCGTTGTGGTTTTGATGTGTAGGTAAGATTGGTTCTTGCTTAAGCCCGTAGCAGCCACGTAAAACTTGCAACAACAAAGTAGAGGACGTCTAACTTGTTTTTGCAGGGCATGCTGTGATGTGATATGGTCAAGACATGATGCTAAATTTTATTGTATGAGATGATCATGTTTTGTAACCGAGTTATCGGCAACTGGCAGGAGCCATATGGTTGTCGCTTTATTGTATGCAATGCAATCGCGTTGTAATGCTTTACTTTATCACTAAGCGGTAGCGATAGTCGTGGAAGCATAAGATTGGCGAGACGACAACGATGCTACGATGGAGATCAAGGTGTCGCGCCAGTGACGATGGTGATCATGACGGTGCTTCGAAGATGGAGATCACAAGCACAAGATGATGATGACCATATCATATCACTTATGTTTATCTTTTATGCATCTTATCTTGCTTTGATTGACGGTAGCATATAAGATGATCTCTCACTAATTATCAAGAAGTGTTCTCCCTGAGTATGCACCGTTGCGAAAGTTCTTCGTGCTGAGACACCACGTGATGATCGGGTGTGATAGGCTCTACGTTCAAATACAACGGGTGCAAAACAGTTGCACACGCGGAATACTCAGGTTATACTTGACGAGCCAAGCATATACAGATATGGCCTCGGAACACGGAGACCGAAAGGTCGAGCGTGAATCATATAGTAGATATGATCAACATAGTGATGTTCACCAATGAAACTACTCCATCTCACATGATGATCGGACATGGTTTAGTTGATTTGGATCACGTAATCACTTAGAGGATTAGAGGGATGTCTATCTAAGTGGGAGTTCTTTAAGTAATATGATTAATTGAACCTAAATTTATCATGAAACTTAGTACCTGATAATATCTTGCTTGTTTATGTTTGATTGTAGATAGATGGCCCGTGTTGTTGTTCCATTGAATTTTAATGCGTTCCTTGAGAAAGCAAAGTTGAAAGATGATGGTAGCAATTACACGGACTGGGTCCGTAACTTGAGGATTATCCTCATTGCTACACAGAAGAATTACGTCCTGGAAGCACCGCTGGGTGCCAGGCCTGCTGCTGGAGCAACACCAGATGTTATGAACGTCTGGCAAAGCAAAGCTGATGACTACTCGATAGTTCAGTGTGCCATGCTTTATGGCTTAGAATCGGGACTTCAACGATGTCTTGAACGTCATGGAGCATATGAGATGTTCCAGGAGTTGAAGTTAATATTTCAAGCAAATGCCCGGATTGAGAGATATGAAGTCTCCAATAAGTTCTATAGCTGCAAGATGGAGGAGAACAGTTATGTCAGTGAGCATATACTCAAAATGTTTGGGTATAGTAATCACTTGATTCAATTGGGAGTTAATCTTCCAGATGATTGCGTCATTGAAAGAATTCTCCAATCACTGCCACCAAGCTACAAGAGCTTCGTGATGAACTATAATATGCAAGGGATGAATAAGACTATTCCTGAGCTCTTCGCAATGCTGAAAGCTGCGGAGGTAGAAATCAAGAAGGAGCATCAAGTGTTGATGGTCAACAAGACCACTAGTTTCAAGAAAAAGGGCAAAGGGAAGAAGAAGAGGAACTTCAAAAAGAACAGCAAGCAAGTTGCTACTCAAGAGAAGAAACCCAAACCTGGACCTAAGTCTGAAACTGAGTGCTTCTACTACAAGCAGACTGGTCACCGGAAGCGGAACTGCCCCAAGTATTTGGCAGATAAGAAGGATGGCAAGGTGAACAAAGGTATATGTGATATACATGTTATTGATGTGTACCTTACTAATGCTCGCAATAGCACCTGGGTATTTGATATTGGTCCTGTTGCTAATATTTGCAACTCAAAACAGGGACTACGGATTAAGCGAAGATTGGCTAAGGACGAGGTGACGATGCGCGTGGGAAATGGTTCCAAAGTCGATGTGATCGCAGTCGGCACGCTACCTCTACATCTACCTTCGGGATTAGTATTAGACCTAAATAATTGTTATTTGGTGCCAGGGTTAAGCATGAACATTATATCTGGATCTTGTTTGATGCGAGACGGTTATTCATTTAAATCAGAGAATAATGGTTGTTCTATTTACATGAGTAATATCTTTTATGGTCATGCACCCTTAAAGAGTGGTCTATTCTTATTAAATCTCGATAGTAGTGACACACATATTCATAGTGTTGAAACCAAAAGATACAGAGTTGATAATGATAGTGCAACTTATTTGTGGCACTGCCGTTTGGGTCATATCGGTATAAAGCGCATGAAGAAACTCCATACTGATGGGCTTTTGGAACCACTTGATTATGAATCACTTGGTACTTGCGAACCGTGCCTTATGGGTAAGATGACAAAAACACCGTTCTCCGGTACTATGGAGAGAGCAACAGATTTATTGGAAATCATACATACAGATGTATGTGGTCCGATGAATGTTGAGGTTCGTGGCGGAAATCGTTATTTTCTCACCTTCATAGATGACTTAAGCAGATATGGGTATATCTACTTAATGAAACATAAGTCTGAAACATTTGAAAAGTTCAAAGAATTTCAGAGTGAAGTTGAAAATCATCGTAACAAGAAAATAAAATTCCTACGATCTGATCGTGGAGGAGAATATTTGAGTTACAAGTTTGGTGTACATTTAAAACAATGTGGAATAGTTTCGCAACTCACGCCACCCGGAACACCACAGCGTAATGGTGTGTCCGAACGTCGTAATCGTACTTTACTAGATATGGTGCAATCTATGATGTCTCTTACTAATTTACCACTATCGTTTTGGGGATATGCTCAAGAGACAGCCGCATTCACGTTAAATAGGGCACCATCAAAATCCGTTGAGACGACGCCATATGAACTGTGGTTTGGCAAGAAACCAAAGTTGTCGTTTTTGAAAGTTTGGGGCTGTGATGCTTATGTGAAAAAACTTCAACCTGATAAGCTCGAAACCAAATCGGAGAAATGTGTCTTCATAGGATATCCAAAGGAAACTATTGGATACACCATCTATCACAGATCCGAAGGCAAGACTTTTGTTGCTAAATTCAGAAACTTTCTAGAGAAGGAGTTTCTCTCGAAAGAAGTGAGTGGGAGGAAAGTAGAACTTGACGAGGTAACTGTACCTGCTCCCTTGTTGGAAAGTAGTACATCACAGAAACCAGTTTCCGTGACACCTACACCAATTAGTGAGGAAGCTAATGATAATGATCATGAAACTTCAGAACAAGATACTACTGAACCTCGTAGATCAACCAGAGTAAGATCCGCGCCAGAGTGGTATGGTAATGTTGTTCTGGAAGTCATGCTACTAGATCATGATGAACCTACGAACTATGAAGAAGCGATGGTGAGCCCAGATTCCGCAAAATGGCTTGAAGCCATGAAATCTGAGATGGGATCCATGTATGAGAACAAAGTATGGACTTTGGTTGACTTGCCCAATGATCGGCAAGCAATTGAGAATAAATGGATCTTCAAGAAGAAGACTGACGTTGACGGTAATATTACTGGCTACAAAGCTCGACTTGTCGCAGAAGGTTTTCGGCAAGTTCAAGGGATTGACTACAATGAGACCTTCTCACCCGTAGCGATGCTTAAGTCTGTCCGAATCATGTTAGCAATTGCCGCATTTTATGATTATGAAATTTGGCAAATGGATGTCAAAACTGCATTCCTGAATGGATTTCTGCAAGAAGAGTTGTATATGATGCACCCAGAAGGTTTTGTCGATCCAAAGGGAGCTAACAAAGTGTGCAAGCTCCAGCGATCCATTTATGGACTGGTGCAAGCCTCTCGGAGTTGGAATAAACGCTTTGATAATGTGATCAAAGCATTTGGTTTTGTACAGACTTTTGGAGAAGCCTGTATTTACAAGAAAGTGAGTGGGAGCTCTGTAGCATTTCTGATATTATATGTAGATGACATATTGCTAATCGGAAATGATATAGAATTTCTGGATAGCATAAAAGGATACTTGAATAAGAGTTTTTCAATGAAAGACCTCGGTGAAGCTGCTTACATATTGGGCATTAAGATCTATAGAGATAGATCAAGACACTTAATTGGACTTTCACAAAGCACATACCTTGACAAAGTTTTGAAGAAGTTCAAAATGGATCAAGCAAAGAAAGGATTCTTGCCTGTGTTACAAGGTGTGAAATTGAGTAAGACTCAATCCCCGACCAATGCAGAAGATAGAGAGAAAATGAAAGATGTTCCCTATGCTTCAGCCATAGGCTCTATCATGTATGCAATGTTGTGTACCAGACCTGATGTGTGTCTTGCTATAAGTCCAGCAGGGAGGTACCAAAGTAATCCAGGAGTGGATCACTGGACAACGGTCAAGAACATCCTAAAATACCTGAAAAGGACTAAGGATATGTTTCTCATATATGGAGGTGACAAAGAGCTCATTGTAAATGGTTACGTTGATGCAAGCTTTGACACTAATCCGGACGATTCTAAATCGCAAACCGGATACGTGTTTACATTAAATGGTGGAGCTGTCAGTTGGTGCAGTTCTAAACAAAGCGTTGTGGCGGGATCTACATGTGAAGCAGAGTACATAGCTTCTTCGGAAGCAGCAAACGAAGGAGTCTGGATGAAGGAGTTCATATCCGATCTAGGTGTCATACCTAGTGCATCGGGTCCAATGAAAATCTTTTGTGACAATACTGGTGCAATTGCCTTGGCAAAGGAATCCAGATTTCACAAGAGAACCAAGCACATCAAGAGACGCTTCAATTCCATCCAGGATCTAGTCCAGGTGGGAGACATAGAGATTTGCAAGATACATACGGATCTAAATATAGCAGACCCATTGACTAAGCCTCTTCCACGAGCCGTGTGCGGTGCCCCCTTCCACCATAATCCTCGATAATATTGTAGCGGTGCTTAGGCGAAGCCCTGCGACGGTAGTACATCAAGATCGTCACCACGCCGTCGTGCTGACGGAACTCTTCCTCGACACTTTGCTGGATCGGAGTCCAGGGATCGTCATCGAGCTGAACGTGTGCTAGAACTCGGAGGTGCCGTAGTTTCGGTGCTTGATCGGTCGGGCCGTGAAGACGTATGACTACATCAACCGCGTTGTGCTAACGCTTCCGCTGTTGGTCTACAAGGGTACGTAGATCACACTCTCCCCTGTCGTTGCTATGCATCACCATGATCTTGCGTGTGCGTAGGAATTTTTTTGAAATTACTACGTTCCCCGACATCAACTCCATTGGCATTGAACTTCCGTTCAAAACCAATACCTTGATTCTTCTGGTGCCTTCCTTGCTTGCGTACAATTTCCTCGAATTGCTTACTCCCGGCAAGGATCTTGTAAACACCTTTCTCTATAATTCCCTTCAGTAAGCTATTTTCTTGCTCAAGTGTAATTTGGCTAAGAGAATCATTAGTGGAATCAAGAGAACTACTAGAAGCAACAACATTGGATTTAGCATGATTATTGTTACTACTAGAGGAAGAATCTTTCTTGTTCTTGTTACTAGACTTGACTTGAGGCATGTAAGTGGATAAGAGTAAACGCTTGGCAATGTAAGAAGAACTTTTCTTGCGAAGATCATCATTGATTGCCTTTAAGAACTCATGCTCTTGCTCAAGGTTGAGCTTTTCAAAACGTAATTTCTCATGAGTCCTTAAAAGTTCTCGATGATCTCCTGAGATAGTTTCATGAGCTAACTTAAGAGTGTTTAGTTCTTTAGTTAGAGACTCAATCTTCTCCTTATCATTGTCATTCATTTCATTATAGTATTCATCACTATAGTTGTCAACAAGTAACTCATCATCACCTAACAAGTCATCTTCATCACTATTGAAATCAACATACTCGGGGTGTGATACCTTTGGACCTTTGGCCATGAAGCATCTTCCAATTCCTTCATTTGGTGAATCAAATATGTCATAGGAGTTGGTTGACACAAGTCCTAGTCCGGCAACACCTTCATCTTGAGTATATTCGGAGTCGGATTGATAGCTTCTCTCGGAGTCATTGTCGGAGTCGGAGCCGGATACCCATTCACCAACATGAGCTTGATGTCTTCGTTTTGTGTAGCTCCTTGATGACTTGTCCTTCCTTTTCGAATCCTTGCTTCTCCGAGGGTGTCTTCATTCATATCGATCATCCCTACTCCTTCTCTCCCTTGATGGTGCTTCTCTTCTACTTCTTCTTTTGGGAGAATCTTCTCTTCTCTTGTGGGGAGCCGTACACTCATTGGAGTAGTGTCCGGGTCTTCCACAATTGTAGCAGTTTCCCTCTCGACTAGAAGATCTTTTGTCATTGTAGGACCTTGACTTGGAACTTCTCTGCTTGCTTCTACTCTTGTAGAACTTGTTGAAGTTCTTCACCATTAGGTTCAATTCTTCATTGAAGGTTTGTTTCTCACTTGATGATGTGGGATCTTCACATGAGGCTTTGTAAGCACCATTTGACTTGTTATGGAGCTCCTCCTTATCCTTGAGTGACATCTCATGAGCAACAATTCTTCCAATGACTTCCATTGGCTTGAGATCTTTGTAATTTGGCATCATTTGGATCAATGTGCATACGGTATCGTATTTTCCATCCAAGGCTCTTAGGATCTTCTTGATGATGAATTTGTCGGTCATCTCTTCACTTCCTAAGCCGGCAATCTCATTTGTGATAAGAGCAAACCTAGAGTACATTTTAGCGACACCTTCACCATCCTTCATTTTGAACTTGTCAAGTTGACTTTGAAGCACATCCAACTTGGATTCCTTGACGGAGTCGGTACCTTCATACATGTCAATCAAAGTATCCCAAATTTCCTTTGCATTCTCAAGATGGCTGATTTTGTTGAATTCTTCGGAACATAATCCGTTGAAGAGGATATCACAAGCTTGAGCATTGTACTATAGCATCTTCAACTCATCCGTGGTAGCTTCATGATTCGGTCCTCTCCCATCAAAGAATTCACCTTGCAATCCAACACACACAATATCCCAAACGGCGGGGTTATGTCCAAGAATATGCATTTTCATCTTATGCTTCCAACTAGCAAAATTAGTACCATCAAAGTAAGGACCTCTACGGTGATAATTTCCCTCGCTAGACGCCATACTCTCCTAGGTTGTGAAACCAAGTTTATGACCACCAAAAGCTATGGAAATCAAAGCAAATGGAGACCAAGCTCTGATGCCACTTGTAGGATCGAAAGTATGTCTAGAGGGGGGGTGATTAGACTACTTGACCAATTAAAAACCTATCCTTTTCCCAATTTTAGTCTTTGGCAGATTTTAGCTATTTTGGACAAGTCAAGCAATCTTAACACAATTCAAGCAAGCATGCAAAGAGTATATGAGCAGCGGAAAATAAAGCATGCAACTTGCAAGAATGTAAAGGGAAGGGTTTGGAGAATTCAAACGCAATTGGAGACACAGATGTTTTTGTCATGGTTCCGATAGGTGGTGCTATCGTACATCCACGTTGATGGAGACTTCAACCCACAGAGGGTAACGGTTGCACGAGTCCACGGAGGACTCCACCCACGAAGGGTCCACGGAGAAGCAACCTTGTCTATCCCATCATGGCCATCGCCCACGAAGGACTTGCCTCACTAGCGGTAGATCTTCACGAAGTAGGCGATCTCCTTGCCCTTACAAACTCGTTGGTTCAACTCCACAATCTTTGTCGGAGGCTCCCAAGTGACACCTAGCCAATCTAGGAGACACCACTCTCCAAGAAGTAACAAATGGTGTGTTGATGATGAACTCCTTGCTCTTGTGCTTCAAATGATAGTCTCCCCAACACTCAACTCTCTCTCACAGAATATGGATTTGGTGGAAAGAAGATTTGAGTGGAAAGCAACTTGGGAAGGCTAGAGATCAAGATTCATATGGTAGGAATGGAATATCTTGGCATCAACACATGAGTAGGTAGTTCTCTCTCAGAAAATGTGTATTGGAAGTGTAGGTATGTTCTGATGGCTCTCTCCACGAATGAAGAGTGGGTGGAGGGGTATATATAGCCTCCACACAAAAACTAACCGTTACACACAACTTACCAATCTCGGTGAGACCGAAGTGAAAGACTCGGTCGGACCGATTTAGCAAACCTAGTGACCGTTGGGATTTTCGATGGGACTGAGATGCAACTCGGTAGGACCGATATGGTTAGGTTTAGGGCATAACGTAATCTCGGTGGGACCGATTTTGGTAATAAGCTAACCAGAGAGTTGGTCAGGTAAACTCGGTGGGACCGATCGCTCATTTCGGTGGGACCGAAATGTTACGAAAGATAAACAGAGAGTTTACATTGCAATCTCGGTGGGACCAATCGCTCATCTCGGTAGGACCGAAACGTTATGAAAGGAAACAGAGAGATTACAACCCCATCTCGGTGAGACCGAAATCCCTATCGGTGAGACCGATTTGCCTAGGGTCTGTGGCAGTGGCTATGACATTTAAAACTCGATGGCGCCGGATAGAAAGAATCGGTAGGGCCGAGTTTGACTTTTGGTTTAGGTCATATGTGGATGTGGGAAGGTAGTTGAGGGTTTTGGAGCATATCACTAAGCACTATGAAGCAAGCAAGCCATTAAGCAACACCTCATCCCTCCTTGATAGTATTGGCTTTTCCTATAGACTCAATGTGATCTTGGATCACTAAAATATAAAATGTAGAGTCTTGAGCTTTGAGCTTGAGCCAATCTTTTTGTCCTTAATATTTTGAGGGGTCCACATTCCTCATCCATGCCATGCCATTCATTGAGCTTTTCCTGAAATATTAATCTTGGAATAGCATTAGCTCAATGAGCTATATGTTGTTAGGAATTACCAAAACCACCTAGGGATAGTTGCACTTTCATCAGCCCATTCAGAGATTGATGACTGGTACCTAGTGCCCTCAGTCATCCACACTATCTTCCCATCTGGATAGAAGTAGGTAGTGGAGTAAAACTGCATAATCATCTCGTCATTCCATTTAGTGAGCTTTTGTCCAACAAAAGTAGAAACTCCATTTAGCTTGAAGCTCTCATGTACAAGGGGAAAGTAATCTTTATTGGAATGGATGTATTTCCAGTCAACCCATTTCATGTCACACACTATGGGCTTCTTGTCCAACAACACAATCTCATAGAAGTCATGCTGTTCTCTGGTATGGAAATGGTAGTCAACAACAGTCCTCCTCCTTGTGGCATATGGATCTGTCTGTCTCCAGAATCCCAGTCCATGATCTTTCCTCAACTTCATGTTTTCAGCCAGCGGATGATCACCATTGTGGGATGGTATCTTTGGCTTCAATTTTCTGAGCACTAGTGGCTCATCATCCTCTTGGACCATAGGCATTGGGCCTTGTTCTTCTATGCAGCTGAAATGTTTCTAGTGGATCTCTTTGGAGCATAAGGCTTGGGAGCAGATTTGGGCTTGGAGGGAGCAGCACCAGTCTTGATGGCATCAACCATCAACTTTTGAGACTTTGCAGGTGGTGCAACAGGCTCTTCCTCCTCCTATTCCTCATCAGAATCTCTCATCATGGAAGGTCTACCAATGACTCTGGCTGTAGTCTTCTTGACCCTTTCCTTCCTTTTCTTCTTTCCACCAGCAGCTTCATCTTCCTCTTTGGGCTCAAGTGTGAACTCCATAGTCTCATGTGCATCAGTTGATTTTCTGGCTTTGGACTTGGGAGCTCTCTTGGCAGGAGCTTTCCTGTGTAGGCCTGGCTTGGTGGTGGTAGCAGCACTAACATACTCTTTCTTGACCACTTTCTTCTTGGAAGTTACCTCTTCCTCAACCACAAAATCCTCATCTTCACTGTTAGAATTCCTCTTTTTCCTCTGTCTGGCAGCAGCTTTTGGCAAGTTGCTAGGAGTGCTTCTGAAGGAAATATGCCCTAGAGGCAATAATAAAGTTGTTATTTATATTTTTTTATATCATGATAAATGTTTATTATTCATGCTAGAATTTTATTAACCAGAAACTTAGTACATGTGTGAATACATAGACAAACAAAGTGTCCCTAGTATGCCTCTACTTGACTAGCTTGTTAATCAAAGATGGTTAAGTTTCCTAGCCATAGACATGTGTTGTCATTTGATGAATGGGATCACATCATTAGAGAATGATGTGATGGACAAGACCCATCCGTTAGCTTAGCACTATGATCATTTAGTTTATTGCTATTGCTTTTTTCATGACTTATACATGTTCCTCAGACTATGAGATTATGCAACTCCCGAATACCGGAGGAACACCTCGTGTGCTATCAAACGTCACAAAGTAACTGGGTGATTATAAAGATGATCTACAGGTGTGTCTGATGGTGTTTGTGGAGTTGGCATAGATCAAGATTAGGATTTGTCACTCCGTGTATCGGAGAGGTATCTCTGGGCCCTCTCGGTAATGCACATCACTATGAGCCTTAAAAGCAATGTGACTAATGAGTTAGTCACGGGATGATGCATTACATAACGAGTAAAGAGACGTGCCGGTAACGAGATTGAACTAGGTATGATGATACCGACGATCGAATCTCGGGCAAGTAACATACTGATGATAAAGGGAACAACGTATATTGTTATGCGGTTTGACTGATAATGATCTTCATAGAATATGTAGGAACCAATATGAGCATTCAGGTTCCGCTATTGGTTATTGACCAGAGATGAGTCTCGGTCATGTCTACATAGTTCTCGAACCCGTAGGGTCCGCACGCTTAACGTTCAATGATGATATGTATTGTGAGTTGTGTTATTTGATGTACCAAAGGCTGTTCGGAGTCCCGTATGTGATCACGGACATGACGAGGAGTCTCGAAATGGTCGATATATGAAGATTGCTATATTGGATGACTACAGTCTGACATCGGAATGGTTCCGAGGTGTATCAAGTATTTACCGGAGTATCGGGGGGGGGGGGGGTTACCGGTACCCCCCGAGGAGTTAATGGGCCTTCATGGGCCAAGTGGAAGAGAGGAGGAGGCGGCCAAGTGGTGGGGCGCCCCCCCAAGCCAAATCCGAATTGGGGAGGGGGGGCGCCCCCCTTTCCTTCTCTCCTTCTTCCCGTTCCTCCCCCCTCCTAGTTGGACTAGGTAAGGGGGAAACCTACTCCTAGTTGGAGTAGGAATCCCCCCTTGGGGCGCGCCCTAGGAGGCCGGCCTCCTCCTCCCCTCCTTTATATACGGGGGAAGGGGGCACCCCATAGACACACAAGTTGATTGTTTAGACGTGTGCGGAGCCCCCCTCCACAGATTTCAACCTCGGTCATATCGTTGTAGAGCTTAGGCGAAGCCCTGCGTCGGTAACTTCATCATCACCATCATCACGTCCTCGTGCTAATGAAACTCTCCCTCGACCTCAGCTGGATCTAGATTTCGTGGGATGTCACCGAGCTGAACATGTGCAGATCGTGACTAGAGAACTATGTCAATTACTATCTTATCTGGAAGATTAACTCCCACTTGATTCGAGCAATTGTAGTACCCAGACAATCTGAGCACATGCTCACTGGTTGAGCTATTCTCCTCCATCTTGTGGGCAAAGTACTGTCAGAGGTTTCATACCTCTTGACGCGGGCATGAGTCTGAAATGCTAATTTCAAATCTTGGAACATCTTATATGCTCCATGGCGTTCAAAATGTTTTTGAAGTCCCAGTTCTAAGCCATAAAGCATGGTGCACTAAACTATCAAGTAGTCATCATACCGAGCTTGCCAAATGTTCATAACATCTACATTTGCTCCTTCATTGGGTCTATCACCTAGCGGTGCATCAAGGACATAATTCTTCTGTGCAGCAATGAGGATAATCCTCAGATCACGGAGCTAGTCCGCATCATTGCTACTAACATCTTTCAACTTATTTTTCTCTAGGAACAAATCAAAAATAAAACAGGGAAGCTATACGTGAGCAATTGATCTACAAAATAGATATGCAAATACTATCAGGACTAAGTTCATGATAAATTTAAGTTCGATTAATCATATTACTTAAGAACTCCCACTTAGATAGACATCCCTCTAGTCATCTAAATGATCACGTGATCCATATCAACTTAACATGTCTGATCACCACGTGAGATGGAGAAGTTTTCAATCGTGAACATCACTATGTTGATCATATCTACGATATGATTCATGCTCGACCTTTCGATCTCAGTGTTCCGGGACCATATCTGCATATGCTAGGCTCGTCAAGTTTAACCTGAGTATTCTGTGTGTGCAAAACTATCTTGCACCCGTTGTATGTGAACATAGAGCTTATCGCACCCGATCATCACATGGTATCTCAGCACGACAAACTGTAGCAATGGTGCATACTCAAGGAGAACACTTGTACCTTGAAATTTAGTGAGAGATCATCTTATAATGCTACCGCCGAACTAAGCAAAATAAGATGCATAAAGGATAAACATCACATGCAATCAATATAAGTGATATGATATGGCCATCATCATCTTGAGCCTTTGATCTCCATCTCCGAAGCACCGTCATGATCACCATCGTCACCAGCTTGACACCTTGATCTTCGTCAAAGCATCGTTGCCGTCTCACCAACTATTGCTTCTACGAGTATCGCTACCACTTAGTGATAAAGTAAAGCAATTACATGGCGATTGCATTTCATACAATAAAGCGACAACCATATGGCTCCTGCCAGTTGCCGATAACTCTGTTACAAAACATGATCATCTCATACAATAAAATTTAGCATCATGTCTTGACCATATCACATCAGAACATGCCCTGCAAAAACAAGTTAGATGTCCTCTACTTTGTTGTTGCAAGTTTTACGTGGCTGCTACGGGCTGAGCAAGAACCGTTCTTACCTACGCATCAAAAACCACAATGCGGTATAGTGATTGCTTTTTGATCTTCAGAAAGAACCCTATTCATTGAATCCGATTCAACTAAAGTTGGAGAAACTGACACCCACTATCCACCTGTGTGCGAAGCATGTCGGCAGAACCAGTCTCACGTAAGCGTACGCGTAATGTCGGTCTGAGCCGCTTCATCCAACAATACCGCTGAATCAAGAATCAACTAGTGATGGCAAGCAATATGTATATACCCACGCCCACAACTCCTTTGTGTTCTACTCGTGCATATAACATCTACGCATAGACCTGGCTCGGATGCCACTGTTGGGGAACGCAGTATTTCAAAATTTTCCTACGCTCACGCAAGATCTATCTAGGAGATGCATAGCAACGAGTGGGTAGAGTGTGTCCACGTACCCTCGTAGACCGAAAGCGGAAGTGTTAAGTAACACGGTTGATGTAGTCGTACGTCTTCATGATCCAACCAATCCTAGCATCGAAGGTACGGCACCTCCGCGATCTGCACACGTTCAGCTCGGTGACGTCCCACGAACTCTAGATCCAGCTGAGGTCGAGGGAGAGTTTCGTCAGCACGACGGCGTGGTGACGGTGATGATGAAGTTACCGACGTGGGGCTTCGCCTAAGCTCTATAACGATATGACCGAGGTGGAAATCTGTGGAGGGGGGCACCGCACACGGCTAAACAATCAACTTGTGTGTCTATGGGGTGCCACCTTCCCCCGTATATAAATGAGGGGAGGAGGAGGCCGGCCGACCCTAGAGGGCGCGCCAAGGGGGGTCCGGTAACCGCACTCCGGGTTTTATCCGAGACCTCCCGGAACACTTCCAGTGTCCGAACATAGCCATCCAATATATCAATTTTTATGTCTCGACCATTTCGAGACTCCTCGTCATGTCCGTGATCACATCCGGGACTCTGAACTACCTTCGGTACATAAAAACACATAAACTCATAATTCCGATCGTCACCGAACGTTAAGCGTGCAGACTCTACGGGTTCGAGAACTATGTAGACATGACCGAGACTCGTCTCCGGTCAATAATTGGTAGCGGAACCTGGATGCTCATATTGGTTCCTACATATTCTACGAAGATCTTTATCAGTCAAACCGCATGAGGGAGTCCTCGATTAGGGGGTCTCCGGACAGCCGGACTATATCCTTTGGCCGGACTGTTGGACTATGAAGATACAAGATTGAAGACTTCGTCTTGTGTCCGGATGGGACTTTCCTTGGCGTGGAAGGCAAGCTTGGCAATATGGATATGTAGATCTCCTCCCATTGTAACCGACTCTGTGTAACCCTAGCCCCCTCCGGTGTCTATATAAACCGGAGGGTTTAGTCCGTAGGACAACAACAAACAAACCATAGGCTAGCTTTAAGGGTTTAGCCTCTCTGATCTCGTGGTAGATCAACTCTTGTAATACCCATATCATCAAGAATAAATCAAGCAAGACGTAGGGTTTTACCTCCATCAAGAGTGCCCGAACCTGGGGAAAACATCGTGTCCCCTGCCTCCTGTTACCATCCGCCTTAGACGCACAGTTCGGGACCCCCTACCCGAGATCCGCCAGTTTTGACACTAACATTGGTGCTTTCATTGAGAGTTCCTCTATGTCGTCATCATCAGGCTTGATGGCTCCTTCGATCATCGTTAGCGATGCAGTCCAGGGTGAGGCTTTTCTCCCTGGACAGATTTTTCTATTCGACGGCTTTGCACTACGGGCCAATTCGCTTGGCCATCTGGAGCAGATTGAAAGCTACGCCCCTGGCCATCAGGTCAGGTTTGGAAGCTTAAACTACACGGCCGATATCCGCGGAGACTTGATCTTCGACGGATTCGAGCCCCTGCCGAGTGCGCTGCACTGTCACGATTGGCATGATTTAGCTCTGCCACCAAACAGTGTCCTAGAGGCTGCACCCGCATCCGCTCCGACCTTTAATTTGGAGCCAGCTGCGCCGACCAAGGGCGAGTGGTTAGACCCCGCCGTGGAGGCAGCAGCCTCAACGGAGATCAAACCAAACACCAACCTTATCCTTCGCGAGGCCCGTGACTCCACATTGCCGGACTCTCCTCCGAACTCTGAACCATCCGTGCCCCTACCAATCGAATCCGATTGGGCGCCGATCATGGAGTTCACTGCCACAGATATCTTTCAGCACTCGCCCTTCGGTGACATACTGAATTCACTAAGGTCTCTCTCTTTGTCAGGAGAGTCCTGGCCGGATTATGACCGGCAGGATTGGGATGCGGACGACGAAGAAATTCGACGCCCACCCACCACCCACTTCATAGCCACTGTCGATGACTTGACCGACATGCTCGACTTCGACTCCGAAGACATCGACGGTATGGACGACGATGCAGGAGATGAACAGGAACCAATGCCTATAGGACACTAGAAAGCCACCTCATCATACGATATATACATGGTGGACACACCCAAAGAAGGCAATGGCGACGAGACAGCGGAGGATGACCCCTCCAAGAAGCAACCCAAGCGCCAACGTCAGCGGCGCCACTCTAAGTCCCGCCAAAGCAAAAGTGGTGATACCGTCACAGGAGATAATAGCACTCCGGATAGTGCCGAAGATGGCAATAATCCCCTCCAGCATGATTTAGGGCAGGAGGATGGAGAGGCTGGCCCTCCTGAGAGAGCGGCAGATGAGGAGGATGATAATTACATGCCTCCCTCCGAAGAGGAGGCAAGCCTCGACAATGATGAATTCGTCGTGCCAGAGGATCCCGTCGAACAAGAGTGCTTCAAGTGCCGACTTATAGCCACGACAAATAGCCTTAAGAAGAAGAAGCATCAACTTCAAGCTGATCAAGATCTGCTAGCTGACAGATGGACTGAAGTTCTGGTGGCTGAGGAATATAAACTCGAACGCCCCTCCAAGAGTTACCCAAAATGCAGGTTGCTATCCCGACTGGAGGAAGAAGCGTATGACGCGGCTGACCGGCCACCTCGTGGACGCGACAGAGAGGCATTCCAGCCAAAAGCTCAGCCTGCACCCCGACGCCATTCAAATAAAAAGGCATGGGGAAATACGCCAGACCTACGAGACATATTGGAGGACAAAGAAAAACATGAAAGATCGATCTACGGATCACGAGGGCGCGCCACTACGCGAGACGATAATCGTCACGCCGGATATAGTAAAAGTAAATCCGGTCGGGCCGAGCACGGCGGGCAAGACTCATTGGAGCTGCGTCGTGATATAGCCCGGTAGAGAGGCGCCGCACACCCCTTATGCTTCACAGACGAAGTAATGGATCATCAAATCCCAGAGGGTTTCAAACCCGTAAATATAGAATCATACGATGGCACAACAGATCCTGCGGTATGGATCGAGGATTCCCTCCTGCATATCCACATGGCACGCGGTGATGATCTACACGCCATTAAATACCTCCCACTCAAACTCAAAGGACCAGCTTGGCATTGGCTCAATAGCTTGCCAGCAGAGTCCATTGGCTGTTGGGAAGATCTGGAAGCCGCATTCCTCAACAACTTTCAGGGCACTTATGTGCGACCACCAGATGCCGATGACTTGAGCCACATAATTCAGCAGCCAGAGGAATCGGCCAGGCAATTCTGGACACGGTTCCTAACAAAGAAAAATCAAATCGTCGACTGTCCGGATGCAGAGGCCCTAGCAGCTTTCAAGCACAACATCCGCGACGAGTGGCTAGCCCGGCACCTTGATCAGGAAAAGCTGAAATCTATGGCAGCCCTCACGACACTCATGACCCGCTTTTGTGCGGGAGAAGACAGCTGGCTGGCTCATAGTAATAACATATCAAAGAACCATGGCACTTCGGATACCAAGGACGGCAATAGCAGGTCACGTCGCAACAAACATAAGCGCCGCATTAATAGCGACAATACCGAGGATACGACAGTCAATGCCGGATTCAAAGGCTCTAAACCCGTTCAGTGGAAAAAGCCATTCAAAAGAAGCACTCCGGGCCCGTCCAGTTTGGACCGTATACTCGATCGCTCATGTCAAATACACGGCACCCCCGACAAGCCAGCCAACCACACCAACAGGGATTGTTGGGTGTTCAAGCAGGCCAACAAGTTAATTGCCGAAAACAAAGATAAGGGGCCACATAGCAATGACGAGGAGGAGCCCCGGCAGCCGAATACCGGAGGACAGAAGAGGTTCCCCCCACAAGTGCGAACGGTGAACATGATATACGCAACCCACATCCCCAAGAGGGAGCGGAAGCGTGCGCTCAGGGACGTATATGCGTTGGAGCCAGTCGCCCCAACGTTCAACCCATGGTCCTCCTGTCCGATCACTTTCGATCGCAGGGACCACCCCACTAGTATCCGTCATGGCGGATTCGCCGCACTGGTCCTAGACCCAATCATTGACGGATTTCACCTCACTCGAGTCCTTATGGATGGCGGCAGCAGCCTGAACCTGCTTTATCAGTTCACATTGCGCAAAATGGGTATAGACCCCTCACGGATCAAACCCACAAAAACGACCTTTAAAGGCGTCATACCAGGTGTAGAGGCCCACTTCACAGGCTCAGTCACACTGGAAGTGGTCTTCGGATCCCCGGATAACTTTCGAAGTGAAGAGTTAATCTTCGATATAGTCCCGTTCCGCAGTGGCTATCATGCACTGCTTGGGCGAACCGCATTTGCGAGATTATATGCGGTACCGCATTATGCATACCTTAAGCTCAAGATGCCAGGACCTCGGGGGGTCATTACAGTTAATGGAAACACAGAGTGCTCTCTCCGAACAGAGGAGCACACTGCGGCCCTCGCAGCAGAAGCACAAAGTAGCCTCTTAAGGCAATCCACTAGTTCGGCGATTCAGGACCCGGACAACTTCAAGCGCGCCCGGAGTAATCGACAACGGGACCGCCTGGCACATTCCGAGCTCGCATAGCAATGCGGCCCCCAACCCGGTCCCAGCCAAACGGCAAAACCCGTGCCACGCGTACATAATTATGCATTAAAAATACCATGGGCACAGGCGGGGAAGGGGGCACGACTACGGCACGCCCCAAGACGCGGCTTAAACCTCACTAGGGGCTTCGCGCTTTGTTATTTTTCTCTCTTTCAGGACATTAATCTCTGAAAACCCTGTCCGGCAGCATGATTGCCGAACACATGGTGTAGCAACCAAGGAGGCAGAAAGCTACATCACACCATGGAACTCCCAGGTGGATTACGATAATGAGTGAAATACTTGCTTTAATATTATTCCTCAGCTTGCCCTTGGAGGGGACATAGTCCTACTTTTTGCTTATCGCACTACCTGTATCATTCTGCTTTAACGCACGTTTTTGAATAAACAATGCATTGCATTAAGGCTTTTTATTGCATTCTTCTTTTATATATATATGTTCATTCATGACATCAAGCACCCGTACACTCTGGTACGGCCAATATGCTAGGGGCTTAAGCATACCCCATAATACGGCGTGAGAAGTCCGAACACTTTCGACAGTGCGGCACCCCGAACTTATAGCATTATATGCATCAGCTCCGAATCATGTCTTGGGTCAATAGTTGGGTTTGCCCGGCTCCCATGTTTTGGTACCTTACGTTCCGCTATATCGGCTATGGTAGGACTGGGAGAACTACTGCGATTGTGCCCCGGTTCTGCTGGGCTAAGCACCTCAGTAGAGAAAGCTAAAACTGACTGTCATGATAACGCGAGAGACGGGTCGCTGTTCGAGAGGTTTTCGAGTCCTTAAAGACTTATGCCGCTTAGAGCGAGGAGTCGGCCCTGTCCGGCTTAAGGCGTGTATCGCGCTCCGAGTTCGGCCTTCCAAATACTAGGGGTTTTGCTGAAATTTAAAATTATAGAATTCTATGGCTAAGTGAGAGTGATAACTCATCATAGTCCGATTGCCTTGTTCGTTGTGCTGAGCACCTCCCTCGAAGGACCCAAAAATGGGAAGAAGAGTGCTCAGGTTTATCCCGAACACCCCAGCACTCGTGGCATGGGGGCAAAAGCCGACGACTAGCCATCTCTCAGATTTGATAAACAACCGAACAGAAGGTAATATTTTAAATTAAAACAAGCATTGCATAGCGCATATGAACAAGCTTTCATAAATACAGGATTACACGAGCAAGTTTACTCAAATATTATATCTTTCGCACACTTGTCCGCTACGAGACGGGCACCCTTCAGGACACCCTCATAGTACATCTCGGGGTGGCGATGCTCCTTGCCCTCCGGCGGCCCTTCCTTAATCAGCTTCACGGCATCCAGCTTGGCCCATTGCACCTTCACACGGGCGAAGGCCCGGCGTGCACCTTCGATGCAGACGGACCACTTGATGACTTCTAGCTGTGGGCAGGCATCGACAAGCCTCACCAGGCCGAAGTACCTGTTGGGAAGGGCGTCGCCAGACCACATCCGGACTATAAAGCCCTTCATGGCCTGTTTGGCCGCCTTGTGCAGCTCGACTAGCTGCTTTAGCTGGTCGCTCATAGGCACCGGGTGTTCGGTCCCAGTATACTGGGCCCAGAACAACTTCTCCGTCGAGCTTCCCTCCTCGGCCCAGTAAAATTTCGCGGCATCCGACATGCTGCGGGGCAAATCTGCGAATGCTCCTGGAGAGCTCCGGATTCGGGTAAGTAACAAGTAATTTACTTTCACATGCTTGCTTTGCATATAGAATGCCTTACCCGCCGCTATCTTCTTCATCGCATCAATCTCCTGGAGGGCCTTTTGGGCTTCGGCCTTGGCATTCTTTGCGCTCTCGAGGGCTGCGGCAAGCTCGGACTCTCGCGTCTTCAAGTCAAGCTCCAACGCCCCGTGCTTCGTCACGAGAGCGTGGAGCTCTTGCTGCACCTCGCCCACTCGAGCCTCCTGCCTTTCCCGCTCGATGCGCTCCTTGGCCGCTTTGTTTTCGGCCTCGAATAGTGCTTGCTTCAGGGTCGCCACCTCGGCCGTGGCCCCTGGCAAATTTACGGTGATCCTGTCATTTTGTAATCGCATTCTTTTTATATATCCAGACTAGGTACTACTTACCTTTGTTCTCCTCGAGCTGCCTCTTAGCAAGGCCGAGCTCTTTCTGGGACCCTTCGAGGTCCTGCTTTAATACGGCGACCTCCGCTGTCAGTGCGGTAGAGGTCAGCAACGAAGCCTGCATATGCATACATACATACTTATATTAGACTCCTGCGATACTGTTCGATCCTCTATTCGGCTTTTCTTTATGAACACTGAACAGAGCATCAGGGGCTACTGTCTATGCGGTAATATTTTTCGTATATTTTAAATACTTACCTCAAAGCCTGTTAGAAGGCTGGCATAGGCTTCAGTCAGTCCGCTCCTGGCGGACTGAACCTTCTGGACCACCGCACTCATAATAGTGCGGTGCTCCTCGTCGATGGAAGCGCTGCGAAGCGCTCCCAGGAGATTGTCCGGTGCCTCTGGATGGACAGAGGTCACCGGCACAGGCGTCTTGCCCCTCTTGGAAGGAGGCCGCCTGCCCGAGTCCGAAACCACTGGAGGTTCCGGCGCGGTGTTCGGCTGAGGGCCAAACTCGGAGCCCTCAGGGGCCTTGCTCCCTCTGCTCCCGAAGTCTGGAAGGTCGCTTTGAGGCGCCTCCGGGACTGTCTCCCCTCGACCCGATGCCTCTTGAGACAACACCTCGGCGTTGTCCGTAGGGCAAGGGGAGGTGGCGGTCGGAAGTGGATCGCTATCCATATCCGACGAGTCCAGGGAGCCGTCCGACGAAGATACGTCGATACGGGCTTGGGGCGGTCTGCATAATCACAATTCGGCATTAGGAGAAGCAGTGCGACAAAGGAATGCTATGAGTTACTCTGTATCTGAATACTTACGACTTCGCTAGGGGCTTGGCCCTGAGCAGCCACTCGTCTTTGCCTCCGGCGGCGGTGGTGGAACTGTCCGAAAGGAGAGTCCTTCCCTTCTTGGACCCTTCGCCCCCCCCCCCCAGTTGGGGCGGCCTTCCTTTTCTTGTCTCCCCCGACTGGAGGGGGAGCCTCTTCATCTTCCTCCTTGTCTTCGTGGGAGGAGTGCGCCGAGGAGTCATCGGACGATGAGTCCGATATCACCTGGCGCCGGGAACTCTTTCGGGTTCCCTTGGCCTTCTTGGTCTTCTCCGGCACCTTGTAAGGAGCCGGAGTCAGCATCTCCGTCAGGAGAGCATCCGCATTGCCTTCGGGCAGAGGGGCCGGACAGTTGATCTGCTCCGATGCCTCCACCCAGTCATGTCAAAGGCATGCGAGCTCAGACCTTGCACATGGTTAAGCTAGGAGAAATAAATATCCCACCGGATGTATAGAACTTACCGAATGCGCTCGCCGCTTCGCGCTTAGTCCGCAGTCCTCGGTGAGAGAGAGAGGGACCTCGGCGCCCTTGAACAGCACCCTCCAGACGTCCTTGTGTGTCGTGTCGAAGAGCTCGCTCAGAGTTTGGCGCTGGGCCGGGTTGAACTCCCACAAGTTGAAGTCACGTTGTTGACACGGGAGGATCCGACGGATGAGCATAACCTGGACTATGTTGACAAGCTTGAGTTTCTTGCTTGCCATGTTCCGGATACATTTCTGGAGTCTGTCCTGCTCTACCGATGAACCCCACGACAGGCCCTTCTCTTTCCAGGAAGTGAGCCGTGTAGGGAATCCGGATCAGAACTCGGGGGCAGCCACCCAGTTGGTGTCGCGCGGCTCGATGATGTAGAACCACGCCGATTGCCACCCCTTTATGGTCTCCACAAAGGAGCCTTCAAGCCATATAACATTGGGCATCTTGCCCACCATGGCTCCGCCGCATTCTGCTTGTTGGCCGCCCACCACATTCGGCTTGATATTAAAGGTCTTCAGCCACAGACCAAAGTGGGGCGGATGCGGAGAAAGGCCTCACAGACGATGATGAACTCCAAAATGTTGAGGATGAAGTTCGGGGCCAGATCATGAAAGTCCAGCCCGTAGTAGAACATGAGACCACGGACGAATGGATGAAGGGGAAACCCCAGTCCACGGAGGAAGTGGTGGAGGAAAACTAACCTCTCATGAGGTTCCGGGGTAGGGACGATCTGCCCCGCAGCGGGCAGCCGATGTGCGATATTCACGGCTAAGTATCTGGCTCCGCGCAGCTTTTTGATGTGTTCTTCTGTAACGGAGGAAGCCATCCACTTCCCTCCCACTCCGAACATGTTTGGAGGAGGTTGAGGAGAAAGATGCGGACTTGGGCGTTGGGGCTTGAGTGCGCAAGAACGGATGAGCAAGGAGGAAGAAGGCGTGGGTAGAGAAAGGTTAAACCTTATCCCTTTATAAGGGCGGCCGAAACTGTGCGCCCCCACTAGCCTGGTAAAACTCGCTTATCCCCCAGCACCGTAATCGATGGCGTGGTTGGGTTACCCACGCCCGTATTGATGAGAATCCTGTGATAAGGGGAACATGATCTCTGCTTTGACAAGACGTGTCAAGAAACTGCCTCACGTTATGTGCGGAGCTAGTTAAAGGAAACGGTTCGAATAATCACCAGGCCATGATAAAATGTCACGTTGACAAAATGAGTCAGCAGATTAGATTTGTGGAAATATTATTCTCTCTACGGTGGTATGTGGAACTTATTTTGCAGGGGTGTATTCGGTGAAGGAACCCGCCTTGCAATGCCGAAGACAACACTATGCGCCGGACTCATCGTCATTGAAGCCTGGTTCAGGGGCTACTGAGGGAGTCCTGGATTAGGGGGTCTCCGGACAGCCAGACTATATCCTTTGGCCGGACTATTGGACTATGAAGATACAAGATTGAAGACTTCGTCCTATGTCCGGATGGGACTTTCCTTGGCGTGGAAGGCAAGCTTGGCAATACGGATATGTAGATCTCCTCCCATTGTAACCGACTCTGTGTAACCCTAGCCCCCTCCGGTGTCTATATTAACCAAAGGGTTTAGTCCGTAGGACAACAACAAACAAACCATAGGCTAGCTTTTAGGGTTTAGCCTCTCTGATCTCATGGTAGATCAACTCTTGTAATACCCATATCATCAAGAATAAATCAGGTAGGACATAGGGTTTTACCTCCATCAAGAGGGCCCGAACCTGGGTAAAACATCATGTCCCCTGCCTCCTATTACCATCCGCCTTAGACGCATAGTTTGGGACCCCCTACCCGAGATCCGCCGGTTTTGACACCGACACCGCATAACAACATACGTTGTTCCCTTTGTCTCAATACCTAGTTCAATATCATTACCGGCAAGTATCTTTACTCATTTCGTAATGCAACATCCCGTAACTAACTCATTAGTCACATTGCTTGCAAGGCTTATAGAGATGTGCATTACCAAGAGGGCCCGGAGATACCTCTTCGATACATAGGGTGACAAATCCTAATCTCGATCTATGCCAACTCAAGAACCACCATCGGAGACACCTGTAGAGCATCTTATAGTCACCTAGTTACGTTGTGACGTTTGATAGCACACTAAGTGTTCCTCCGGTATTCGGGAGTTGCATAATCTCATAGTCATAGGAACATGTATATGTCATGGAGAAAGCAATAACAGTAAACTAAACGATCAAAGTGCTAAGCTAACGGATGGGTCAAGTCAATCACATCATTCTATAATGATGTGATCCCGTTCATCAAATGACAACTCTTTGTCCATGGCTAGGAAACTTAACCATCTTTGATTAACAAGCTAGTCAAGTAGAGGCATACTAGTGACACTCTGCTTGTCTATGTATTCACACATGTACTAAGTTTCTGGTTAATACAATTCTAGCATGAATAATAAACATTTATCATGATATAAGGAAATATAAATAACAACTTTATTATTGCCTCTAGGGCATATTTCCTTCAGTGCGTTCGGTACTTGATCGGTTGAATCGCGAAGACGTTCGACTACATCAACCGCGTTACTTAATGCTTCCGCTTTCGGTCTATGAGGGTACGTAGACATACTCTCCCCTGTCGTTACTATGCATCTCCTAGATAGATCTTGCGTGATTGTAGGAGTTTTTTGAATTACTGCGTTCCCCAACAGTGGTATCAGAGCCAGGTCTATGCGTAGATGTTATATGCACGAGTAGAATACAAAGGAGTTGTGGGCGTGGGTATATATATATATATATATATATATATATATATATATATATATATATATATATATATATATATTGATTTCCGTCACTAGTTGTTTCTTGATTCGGCGGTATTGTTGGATTAAGCGGTCCGGGCCAACATTACATGACCGTGTTCATGAGACTGGTTCTACCGACGTGCTTTGCACACTGGTGGCTGGCGGGTGTCCGTTTCTCCAACTTTAGTTGAATCGGATTCAATGAAGAGGGTTCTTTCTGAAGATCAAAAAGCAATCACTATAACACGTTGTGGTTTTTATGCGTAGGTAAGAGCGGTTCTTGCTAAGCCCGTAGCAGCCACGTAAAACTTACAACAAAAAAGTAGAGGGCGTCTAACTTGTTTTTGCAGGGCATGTTGTGATGTGATATGGTCAAGACATGATTATATAAATTGTTGTATAAGATGATCATGTTTTGTAACAAAGTTATTGGCAACCGGCAGGAGCCATATGGTTGTTACTTTATTGTATGAAATGCAATCGCCATGTAATTGCTTTACTTTATCACTAAGCGGCAGCGATAGTCGTGGAAGCAATAGTTGGCGAGACAACAACGATGCTACGATGGAGATCAAGGTGTCAAGCCGGTGACGATGGTGATCATGACGGTGCTTTGGAGATGGAGATAAAAGGCACAAGATGGTGATGGCCATATCATATCACTTATATTGATTGCATGTGATGTTTATCCTTTATGCATCTTATTTTGCTTAGTACGGCGGTAGCATTATAAGATGATCCCTCACTAAATTTCAAGGTATAAGTGTTCTCCGTGAGTATGCACCGTTGCAACAGTTCGTCGTGCCGAGACACCACGTGATGATCGGGTGTGATAAGCTCTACGTTCACATACAACGGGTGCAAGACAGTTTTGCACACGCGGAATACTCGGGTTAAACTTGACGAGCCTAGAATATGCAGATATGGCCTCGAAACGCTGGAGACCGAAAGGTCGAACGTGAATCATATAGTAGATATGATCAACATAGAGATGTTCACCATTGAATACTACTCCATCTGACGTGATGATCAGACAAGGTTTAGTTGATATGGATCACGTGATCATTTAGATGACCAGAGGGATGTCTATCTACGTGGGAGTTCTTAAGTAATATGAGTAATTGAAATTTAATTTATAATGAACTTAGTCCTGGAAGTTTTTTGCATATCTATGTTGTAGATCAATTGCTCGTGTATAGCTTTCCCGTTTTATTTATGATATGTTCCTAGAGAAAAACTATGTTGAAAGATGCTAGTAGCAATGATGCGGACTCGCTCCATGATATGAGGATTATCCTCATTGCTGCACAGAAGAATTATGTCCTTGATCCACCGCTAGGTGACGGACCTATTGCAGGAGCAGAGGCAGACGTTGTGAATGTTTGGAAAGCTTGGTATGATGACTACTTGATAGTTTAGTGCGCCATGCTTTACGGCTTAGAACCGGGACTTCAAAAACGTTTTGAACGCCACAGAGCATATAAGATGTTCCAAGAGTTACAATTAGTATTTCAGACTCATGCCCGTGTCAAGAGGTATGAGACCTCTGACAGTACTTTGCCTACAAGATGGAGGAGAATAGCTCAACCAGTGAGCATGTGCTCAGATTGTCTGTGTACTACAAAGTGCTTGAATCAAGTGGGAGTTATTCTTCCAGATAAGATAGTGATTGACAGAGTTCTCTAGTCACTATCAGCAAGTTACTGGAACTTAGTGATGAACTATAATATGCAAGGGATGACGTAAAACGATTCTCGAGCTCTTCGTGATGCTGCAATCGGTGAAGGTAGAAATCAAGAAAAGCATCAAGTGTTGATGGTTGACAAGACCACTAGTTTCAAGTGAAAGAGCAAGGGAAAGAAAAGGAACTTCAAGATGAATGGCAAGCAAGTTGCCACTCCCATGAAGAAGGCCAAAGCTAGACCCAAGCCTGAAGTTGAGTGCTTCTACTGCAAAGGAAATGGTCACTAGAAGCGGAACTGCCCCAAATACTTGGCAGATAAGAAGGATGGAAAAGTGAACAAAAGTATATATGATATACATGTTATTGATGTGTACTTTACTAGTGTTCATAGTAGCCCCTAGGTATTTGATACTGGTTCAGTTGCTATGATTAGTAACTTGAGACGAGAGTTACAACATGAACAGAGACTAGTTGAGGGCGAGGTGACGATGTGTGTTGGAAGTAATTCCAAGATTGATAAGATCACGATCGCACACTCCCTTTACCTTCGGGATTAGTGTTGAACCTAAAATAAATGTTATTTGGTGTTTGCGTTGAGCATAATATGATTGGATCATGTTTATTGCAATACGGTTATTCATTTAAGTCAAAGAATAATTGTTATTCTGTATACATGAATAAAACCTTCTGTGGTCATACACCCAAGGTGAATGGTTTATTGAATCTCGATCGTAGTAATACACATATTCATAATATTGCTGCCAAAATATGCAAAGTTGATAATGATAGTGCAACATACTAGTGGCACTGCCGTTTAGGTCATATTGGTGTAAAGCATATGAAGAAACTCCATGCGGATGGATTTTTGGAATCACTTGATTATGAATCATTTGATGCTTGCGAACCATGCCTCATGGGCAAGATGACTAAGACTTTATTCTCCGGAACAATGGAGCGAACCACTGACTTGTTGGAAATAATACATACTGATGTATGCGGTCCGATGAGTGTTGAGGCTCGCGACGGGTATCATTATTTTCTGACCTACACAGATGATTTAAGCAGATATGGGTATATCTACTTAATGAAAAACAAGTCTGAAACATTTGAAAAAATCAAAGAAATTCATAGTGAAGTTAAGAATCATCATAACAAGAAAATAAAGTTTCTATGATCTGATCGTGGAGGCAAATATTTGAGTTACGAGTTTGGCCTTCATTTAAAAACAATGTGGAATAAGTTTCACAACTCATGCCACCTGGAACACCACGGAGTAATGGTGTGTCCGAACGTCGTAACCGTACTTTATTAGATATGGTGTGATCTATGATGTCTCTTACCGATTTACCACTATCATTTTGGGGTTCTACATTAGAGACAACAACATTCACGTTAAATAGGGAACCATCTAAAAATCCGTTGAGATGACACCGTATGAACTGTGGTTTAGCAAGAAACCTAAGCTGTCGTTTCTTAAAGTTTGGGGTTGCAATGCTTATGTGAAAAAGTTTCAGCCTGATAAGCTCAAACCCAAATCGGAGAAGTACGTCTTCATAGGATACCCAAAAAGGAAACTGTTGGGTACACCTTCTATCACAGATCCAAAGGCAAGATCTTTGTTGCTAAGAGTGGATCCTTTCTAGAGAAGGAGTTTCTCTCGAAAGAAGTGAGTGGGAGGAAAGTAGACCTTGATGAGGTAATTGTATCTTCTCTCGAATTGGAAAGTAGCTCATCACTAGAATCAGTTCGAGTGATGCCTACACCAATTAGTGAGGAAGTTAATGATGATAATCATGAAACTTTAGATCAAGTTACTATCAAACCTCGTAGGTCAACCAGAGTACGTTCCACACCAAAGTGGTATGGTAATCCTGCTCTGGAAGTCATGTTACTAGACCATGACGAACCTACAAGCTATGAGGAAGCGATGATGAGCCCAGATTCCACAAAATGGCTTGAGGCCATGAAATCTGAGATGGGATCCATGTATAAAGAACAAAGTGTGGACTTTGATTGACTTGCCGGATGATCGGCGAGCCATTGAGAATAAATGGAACTTCAAGAGGAAGACGGACGCTGATAGTAGTGTTACTATCTACAAAGCTCGAATTGTCGCAAAAGGGTTTTCGACAAGTTCAAAGTGTTGACTACGATGAGATTTTCTCACTTGTATCGATGCTTAAAAGTCTGTCTGAATCATGTTAGCAGTTGCCGCATTTTATGAAATCTGGCAAATGGATGTCAAATCTGCGTTCCTTAATGGATTTATTAAAGAAGAGTTGTATATGATGCAACCAGAAGGTTTTGTCGATACTAAAGTACTAACAAAGTGTGCAAGCTCCCGCGATCCATTTATGGACTGGTGCAAGCCTCTCAGAGTTGGAATATGCTCTTTGATAGTGTGATCAAAGCATATAGTTTTATACAGACTTGCGGTGAATCCTGTATTTACAAGAAAATGAGTGGGAGCACTACAGCCTTTCTGATAAGTATATGTGAGTGACATATTGTTGATCGGAAATGATGTAGAATTTTCTGGAAAGCATAAAGGAGTGTTTGGAAGGAGTTTTTCATTGAGCATAAAGAATACACATTGAGCATCAAGTCTTATCAAGCTTACACATTGAGCATCAAGATCTATAGAGATAGATCAAGACACTTGTTAAGATTTTTTCAATGAGTACATACCTTGACAAGATTTTGAAGTAGCTCAAAATGGAACAGTCAAAGAAGGAGTTCTTGCCTGTGTTGCAAGGTGTGAAGTTGAGTAAAGACTCAAAACCCGACCACGGGAGAAAATAGAAAGAGAATGAAAAGTCATTCCATATGCCTCAGTCATAGGTTCTATAAAGTATGATATGCTGTGTACCAGTCCTATTGTATAACTTAGCATGATTTTGGCAAGGGAGTACAAGAGTGATCTAGCAGTAGCTCACTGGACAGCGGTCAAAATTATCCTTAGAGGACTAAGGAAATATTTCTCGGTTATGGAGGTGATAAAAGAGTTCATCGTAAAGAGTTACGTCGATGCAAGCTTTTGACACCGATCTAGATGACTCTAAGTATCAATCTAGATACATATTGAAAGTGGGAACAATTAGCTAGAGTAGCTCCGTGCAGAGTACTGTAGACACAGAAATTTGCAAAATACATACGGATCTGAATGCTGCAGACCCGTAGACTAAACTTCTCTCACAAGCAAAGCATGATCACTCTTTGGGTGTTAATCACATAACGATGTGAACAAGATTATTGACTCTAGTAAAAACCCTTTGGGTATTAGTCACATGAAGATGTGAACTAATCACATAAAGATGTGAACTATTGGTGTGAAATCACATGATGATGTGAACTAGATTATTGACTCTAGTGGAAGTGGGAGACTGAAGGAAATATGCCCTAGAGGCAATAATAAAGTTGTTGTTTATATTTCCTTATATCATGATAAAAGTTTATTATTCATGCTAGAATTGTATTAACCGAAAACTTAGTACATGTGTGAATACATAGACAAACAAAGTGTCCCTAGTATGCCTCTACTTGACTAGCTCGTTAATCAAAGATGGTTAAGTTTCCTAGCCATAGACATGTCTTGTCATTTGATGATTGGGATCACATGATTAGAGAATGATGTGATGGATAAGACCCTTCCGTTAGCTCAAAACTATGATCGTTTAGTTTATTGCTATTGCTTTCTTCATGACTTATACATGTTCCTCAAACTATGAGATTATGCAACTCCCGAATACCGGAGGAACACCTTGTGTGCTATCAAACGTCACAAAGTAACTGGGTGATTATAAAGATGCTCTACAGGTGTCTCTGATGATGTTTTTTGAGTTGGCATAGATCGAGATTAGGATTTGTCACTCCGTGTATCGGAGAGGTATCTCTGGGCCCTCTCGGTAATGCACATCACTATGAGCCTTGCAAGCAATGTGACTAATGAGTTAGTCACGGGATGATGCATTACAGAACAAGTAAAGAGACCTGCCGGTAACGAGATTGAACTAGGTATGATGATATCGACGATCGAATCTCGGGCAAGTAACATACTGATGACAAAGGGAACAACGTATATTGTTATGCGGTTTGACCGATAAAGATCTTCATAGAATATGTAGGAACCAATATGAGCATCCAGGTTCCACTATTGCTTATTGACCGGAGATGAGTCTCGGTCATGTCTGCATAGTTCTCAAACTCGTAGGGTCCGCACGCTTAATGTTCGATGACGATATGTATTGTGAGTTATGTGATTTGATGTACTGAAGGTTGTTCAGCGTCCCGGATGTGATCACGGACATGACGAGGAGTCTCAAAATGGTCGAGACATGAATATTGATATATTGGATGACTATATTCGGACAGCGGAATGGTTCCGAGTTGTATCAAGTATTTACCGGAGTACCGGGGGGTTACCGGAACCCCCCTGGGAGTTAATGGGCCTTCATGGGCCATAGTGGAAGAGAGGAGGAGGTGGACAAGTGGTGGGGCGCCCCCCCCCAAGCCCAATCCGTATTGGGGATGGGGTCGGCCTCCCCTTTCCTTCTCTCCCTCTTCCCCTTCCCTCCCCCTCCTAGTTGGACTAGGGAAAGGGGGGAAACCTACTCCCAGTAGGAGCCGGAATCCTCCCTTGGGGCGCGCCCTAGGAGGCCGGCCCTCCCCCTCCTCCACTCCTTTATATACGGGGGAGGGGTACCTCATAGACACACAAGTTGATTTCTTATCCGTGTGCGGTGCCCCCTCCACAGAAACACATCTCGGTCATATTGTCATAGTGCTTAGGCGAAGCCCTGCGTCGGTAACTTCATCATCACCGTCAACACGCCATCGTGATGATGAAACTCTCCCTCGGCCTCAGGTGGATCTAGAGTTCGAGGGACGTCACCGAGCTGAACATGTGCAGATCGCGGAGGTGTCGTGCATTCGGTACTTGATCGGTTGAATCACGAAGACGTTCGACTACATCAACCGCGTTACTTAACGCTTCCACTTTCGGTCTACGAGGGTACGTAGACATACCCTCCCCTCTCGTTACTATGCATCTCCTAGACAGATCTTGCGTGATTGTGTGATTTTTTTTTGAAATATACTACGTTCCCCAACAACTTCTACTACCCTCATCATAACTACCAGTAGGGCTTGTGCCTCACTGAGGTTGACTTGCTCCTCAGACCTATTCTAACTATCACTGGCCTCAGACATCTCTGCAAACTGACGCTGTGAATAGATGGATGTAGGTAGAGTGGATGAGCATCACAAAAGACAACTGGTTTTTGTAAAAATTGCGACAAAATCTTAACTTTAGTTTTCTGTAGAAAGCATTTCGGAGTTACCAATTTGATAATCTCGGTGACAATGAAGCACTTAACAGAGTCTAAACATGCAGTTTCGGTCAGACCGAGTTGTAGTTCGGTGACTCCGAGATGCTAGGGTTTTACTGAGAAATTTCTAGGCCTCACCAAGCTGCCCAATGTGAGCCGGGATCACCAACCGGTCTAGCGGACCCTCGGCGTGCACCACATGCACACATTTTATAATCCGTTCTCGACATCTTTCACCGTCCCATCTTCAGGAGTGATCAATGCATTAACCTTGCTAGGCCCTTATGTCACCGACGCCACCATGGTGCTAGACAACACCATCCACCTGCGTGTGTCCATCAACACGCGTCCAACACCGAGACCCCACCGTGCCACGCCATCAAGACTCGTTGTCGTCTTTGCCGAAGATGGAACACGCTCCACCTCTTGCGCCCTCGAGCCAACACTTGCTCCAAAACAGTGCCTCCAGACGGGAGAACGACATCGAAAGTGTCGTCATTGTCCAATCCAGGAGACCCAGATCTAGGGTTTCCCCCAGAACATCTCGAACATGGTGAGAAAACTGCAACAACGACGCCTCGACAAGGAAACGACTTCTGAGACGCCGCCATCTTCCACCATGCCCGAAGTTGATTCGATTTTCATCGACAATTGCTCCACCAAGTCTTACGTTGTCGTCACCACCGTTGGTCCCTTCGGCCGAATCAAACTCTAGGAACGATGCCCTCAAGAGGGACTATGATATAGAAGCACCGCCATCGCTCGATCTCGAGGAGATCTAGGGTTTTCCTCGGAGTTGCATGCGCCTTCATGCACCAGACGAGGGTTGCATCCTGGCGTGGCCGGAAGACCCAGCCAAGATCCACCCAGTCGCAGACACACCACATCCGCCACCACACTGTCCACATCCTGGTAACCATGACCGACGAGAAGAACTAGCCAGGTCACAAGCCGTCACTGGACAACGGATTATAAATACTTAATTTAGAATTGAAGAAGTTGTTGACTGTCAGGGCCAAGATTGGATGGGAGGTTTTATATTATGATAAATATAATTATTCAAGACTCGCTGGAATAATCAAAATAACAGAAATCTTCAAATTATTTCTTATTTTGAACAAATATAGTTGAATTTTTTCGCGAATACATAAAGCTTGTGTATCATTTCGTGAGGGGGTAAACACATGACATGAACAGGCAAACGTGAACATGATGCCCAGCACAGAGAGACAAGGGATGCTTGGCCCGAATAGAAAATACAAGCATGAACCTAATCAAGCCTGAACCAAAAGCGGCAAAGTCGAACCAACAATAAGTCCAACATCGCCGAAGTCAACACAAGGGGCACCATGAGCGAGCGAGGTAGCGTCTTTAAGAAGGAAGACAACACTGAGACGCCGTCATCATCTAATCTCGAGGAACGAGACATAGGATTTCCCCTGAGCTCAAAGAGGGGCGCATCTCAAGGTGTGGAGGCGCCATCTTGGTTTTGGCGATGTTGAGTTTTGGTGGCAAACCTGATTTTGGCTTGATATAGTCCAAATTTTCGAGATATTTTTTGTAACCCACCAATTTTTTTGAAATCCATCAAATTCTAAACTATAGATATAGATGTGTCCTTGGGTACACACATCGTGTCTGTGGTGACAAATCTAGGAAGACTATGTTTGAAAAGTGGCATCATCACGGAACTGGTAGAACTCGGATACTAGCTCCTATGAATACCAATGCGGAGTATTCTAAAAAAGTCACGTGCAATCCGATAAGACTTTGAGACCCTATACTGTATATAGTCTATCTATTCCTCACCAAAACCTGGCTCCTGCAGGGCTAAAAGCGTGTACTTCCAGCAAAATGAGAGAGGCGTTTTGGTGGCCGAGCACCCTGCAGGCCGGTATCTGGAGACGTAGAACATAGCGCCGCGATGTGTGCTTACCTCTTTTATCGCGTATATACGTCAGCTCTTAATAACAAATACGATGGCGAGATGGGCTGGGGTGCTACCATTGTACGTGGGTTGGGGCCTCTCTGGGCAGGTTTGAAAAAATCGCCCTTCAACGGGTTGGGTTGGTTGGTGCGACATTAATTATCTGGATCGATGGGCCCATTTGCGCTGCCGGTAGCGGTGGTCAGTTTTCTCTGTCACATAGAGCCATTCATCCTCTTCTCGTGGTGGTTGGGCGAGCAGCGAATCGCCATGGATGGGCTCAAGTTCTGGTTCTTCTTCGAGGAAGCCGAATCAGGGTATAAAACTAGCGATTGTGCCAATTTGTTTCTCTTGCTCTTGCTCTTTTACATCCAGAACTTTGCATGGCCTGGGATTTTGCTGGAATCCGTTTCTTGGTGGATCTAATAGTTGCCGTTGTTGACTTGCAGATTGGGTCCCTAGGGTGGATGTACGGGATATTTTGGGTGGCGAAGCAGCTATATTGTCGAGTCCGTTGTTGATTCCATCCATGAAGCTCGCGCGCGCTCAGCAGATCCCATAGCCGGCAGTGGCGGCGAACTGCAGGACCGAGAGGAGGACAAGAATGTCGATTCGTACAATGGTACTAGCGGGTCGTCGGTGACTCAAACGACATGGCTCCTGAGAATATGACCAATGCAACGATGAAAGAGGATGGAGATGCGGAGGGTGTCGTCGTCAACAACTCCAAGGGCTCCTGCTGGACTCGGCAGTAACAATCAAACAATCATGCACAAAAATTATTATTCTCGTCTTGCCATTGATTCTATTAGTCTATAATGTTCAGCTAGTGAATGCCCCCTGCTAGGTCGCACTTTTAATACTGAGACCAATGTTCAGTTAGTGGATGCCCCCTACTAGGTTGCACTTTTAGTACTGAGAATGATTCAGGTGAGTTTTAAGAGTTTGATCTGTCCGTATATGTCTGCACCAGTATACAATACATCTTACACATTTTTTGGAAAAAAATTGCAGTATTTGATATCGGCAGTGTGCCAAATGAGTTTTTTCCAATACCACTGATTCTATAGTTTTCAGTCTTGCTGCACTAGCCTTGAAGATTGCATTATATTTTTGGGATTGTTAAGTTAATGTTAAATTGCAGTATTTGACAGTGGCACTGTGCCAGATGAGTTTTTTCCCAATACGACTGATTCTATAGTTTTCTGTCTTGGTGCACTAGCCTTGAAGATCGCATTATATTTTTGGGATTGTTAAGCTAATGTTTAATCTGTGCCGTATAGGGGGCTGTGCAGTGATCTCTTGTTTTTTCACACTGCAGTATTAGGGTTGGCAAATCGTGAGAGGAGAGGGATGCCGACCCATGCAGAATGCATGCGCTTGAGGCTTCGATGCGGGCTTATGCAGGCAAGAAGGCTGGTATTGTTGTTAATCCAGCAATCGGGGCCAGTTTTGATTCAGTCGAAAAAGCATACGAGTTTTGCAATCTACACTCGTGGGAGAATTAATGGCTTTGGCGTCAGGTATGCCAAAAGCCGCCTCAACATTCACCGATAAAGTGTGTGCAAGAATTTGTGTGTGCTTGTGCAGTGAGTATGATCCGATAATCTAGCATTGTTTCTTTCTAGTTAATTTGTGACAAATATGCCAGATTATTATTTCATGCTTTCTTTGGGTGAAAAATTTACAGGGGAATCTATTGAAATCCAACAGTCATTCAACGAGGTGTGGCTGCACTACATTGATGCGGATTTTTAGGTCTGATGACAAAGGATGGTACATATGCGAACACAAATCAAAGCACAACCATGAGCTTTCAGTTAATTGTATGGAAAATTTGCATTGGAAGTCGCACCGGCACATCGATAGATACACGAGGGTCTTGGTGAAGCAGCTGAGAGAAAACAACATAAGCCTAAGCAAGGTTTACAGTGTTGTTAGAAATTTTTTTGGATCTGTGAAGGAGGTACCATTCACGAAAAGATCTTTGAAAAATCTTTGTGAAAAACTTAATAGAGAACGGTCGAAAAATGATGCCACAAAAACCATAGAGGTATTCAACGCAACGCGGGCTGAAGATCCTGAGTTCAAATGTAGTGTATAGGTTGATGACGATGGCCGAGTAAAAACTCTGATGTGGATAACAGGGTGAAGCATTGAGCAGTTTATGTGCTTTGGTTATGCTGTCACATTTGATACCATGTACAAAACTAATTTGTATGATATGCCGTTTGGCCTTTTTGTTGGTGTCAACAATCACTTCCAAAGCATTATTTTTGGGGGGTTGCTGATGAGCGATGCGAAAATTGACACTTTCAAGTGGATATTTACCGAGTTTTTCCAGAAGATAGGAGCTCCTCAGCCGCAGACAATCCTTAAAGGTAAAAGGGACCGCTGACATCTACTTGTGAATACCTTTTATTGCATCCTTTTCATGGTTGTTTTATTACATGAAGTGCATTGACCAAAAAATGGTTGGTTTTTCAGACCAGGCTCGTGCTATGGAGATGAGCACATGATGAGCGGTAGGTGTTGTCCCCTGGCCCTGGATCAAACTGAGGAAAAAGAAGAAGCCATGGTGAGTCTGTTTGAGTTGGGTGTGGCTGGGATGGAAAACGAGCTCTCCTGTAAATAGCCAGTGAGACGACGGCAACGGCTGGGTGACCAACTATATATCGACTCCAATGACTCTCCTGGTGAGACGACGGCAATGGCTAGATGCCCAACTATCAACTCAAAACGTCTCTCTGCCATGGCACATGTTTGCGAAGTCAAAGCCCATGTCATTCACATCAGTCTCTGGCACGGTGCGCGCAGGCGTCCGTGCACGCACTGGTGTGCCTACTATTATACATGGGCTGACACTGTTCAATTTCTAGCAAATACGAGCGCTTTTAATCGACTCTACTACAAATACAGTAGCTACCTACCAGCTGGGCACTGATCACGATGAGCACAGATGGTTGTGATACCGGCCTGCACGGTGCTCGGCCACCAAAGTGCATTTTCGCAGCAAAATGCACTACAAAGCCTCATTATATAGTCACTTGATCACACTGGCTAGGAGACTGATGTACTCCGATCTGCCATACTTTCTTGGCATCATCTGGGCATGATGGGCCCGTCCTCTTCAGGCTTATCCTAATTAATTCCAACTCTCGTTTGAACTACTAGCTCCTGCACTGACAACTGCATTACCCTGATGCCTATGGCATGTTTGCATGTGCACATCATCAGTTCATTCAGACTTTGTTTTCAAATGCCCATATAAATTATCTGTAGTAATTTAGAGAGAGAGAGAGAGAGAGAGAGAGAGAGAGAGTCAAATGGAAGCAGGTCATGAGTGACAAAGTGTTTGGTACCTCAAAAAGAGCAAAAGGGAATTGGTTTCTCTCAAAAGAGAGGACATCATGCATGCAAAAAAGGTTAACAAAGGAGCATCTTCTTGCTATTACAGAATCTTGAGATTTGAACATGCCCTCGGCAGCAGCTTTACCCCAACCCAATTGGCGCTCACTGCCAAGCAAGAGCAGAAATTTGGGTCAGGCTGAGGGAATAAACAAGGGAAGCTAATTTGAAAGTTCTCAGCCTGTCTGTCCTCCCAGTCTCATCAAATCTGAAATTTATGGATAAGTACCTTTTTCAGGGAGGATAAGCACTTTGTACTAGAACAGGACGCTGAATTTATGGGCAGTGATGTTTCTTCAGGGAGCAGGTCGGGTGAGTATCATGGGGAATTTAATGGTGGTTAGTGGGCTCCTGCTGCACCTTAACGTTTTTTTCGACATGAGGTTGTACGTTAGACTGGCCATAGTGGGAGTAACTTCAAGAGTAATATAACCTCCAGTTCGGCAAAATTGTCTATGACATTGAGTTTAATGAAAAGAAAGATAAATTGAGTAACTTAGCTAATTACCGTAACATCACATATCTCAATATTATAATAGTATGTGTCTATAGCTTAATAAATGAAGATTTGCATAACACAACTGTTATGGCCGGCCGGCTTAGGCCGCAAGTTATCTTAGTTTTTATTTTCAGATTAGGCAAGTTATCTTAGGCAAGTTATCTTAGATTGATTCTTCTACAAGTTATCTAGGATATAAATATAGGTTGTAAGACTCTATTTGAAGGCAAGCAATAAGAAGAATATTATCTCCTATTGCCCGGCTCCCTGAGGAGCCGGAACCCTAGCCGCCAACAGCCCTAGCCGCCGCCCTTCTCCTAGCCGCGACGGCGCCCTGCCGCCGGCGCGCCCGATCCTCGCCACGTCTCCCTCCATCCTTCCCTTACCACCTACGCCCTAGACCTGGTAGAGTACTTGATCCTACCAATTTGGTATCAGGTAACCGGGTTTCGACCATGTCTCCGCCAATTCCACCGCCACCACCACCGCTGCCCGCCAACTCCTCCACCACCGCCGCCTCTGCGCCGGGCATCACGGCCTCGCTCTCGGTGGGCACCACTGCGTCGCTCTCAGCGCCGGTCCTAACGGCACCCGGCACCACGCCGGGCCAAGGGCAGCCACAGGCCCCCGTCCAACACTCGTCGCCGCCATCACCTCCCCCGTAGCCGCAACAGTTCACGCCGGAGGCCATGGCGGGCGTCCTCAACGACCTCGTCACCGCGTTCAAGGGATCCGCCTCTACCTGGCAGGTCCGTACGGGCCGCCCCCCCACTCCATCCAGTCATGGTCGCGGGTCAGCAGGCGCTTCCGTGGTACTCGGCATCGGGGGCCATCACCGGGCTCCATCCAGCCATGGCCGCGGGTCAGCAGGCGTTTCCGTGGTACTCGGCACCGGGGGCCGTCACCGAAGGCTACCCGGCGCTCCTCGCCCCAGCGGCCGCACGGCCGCCTTGGGCGCAGTGGCCGCCGCAGATCGCGCCGGCAGCCCCGCCACTTCTCGCCACCACGGGGCCGCAGTGGCCCACCTGGACCGCGTCGGCCGCGCCGTCCTCCGTCGCGCCCTACCTTCCAACGGCCTCGGAGCAGGGTCCTCCACCGGCCCCGCCCAACCCTAACCTGGGCACCGGCGCCTCGGAGCAGGGCCAGACCCAGCAGCTTCTTCCGGCGTCACCGCCGGCCCCCACGCCGCAGGCGCCGGTGCAGCTCCACCAGGCGCCGCCGCCATCGACAGTACCACCACCCGCGCCTAGGGCTACGGGTCGGCCCCTGCACCAGGTGCAGTTTCCACCGTCACCATCGCCGATCCCCGCTTGGGCGACCGGCTCGTCTTCGGGGCCGGTCTACTCCACGGCGCCGGAACACCCGACGCCCTCCCTGCGGTTTGATCACCCCTCCAGCTCGGCGAACTACGCCCCGGCGCTTCCCGACCCAGCATACGCGCCGGCGGCAACTACGGCCGCCCCCGGGCACGGCGGGCTGACACCCCCTCGCTTCGCCAAACTGGACTTCGCCACCTACAAGGGCACGGAGGACCCCCTCAACTGGCTCAACCAGTGCGAGCAGTTCTTTCGAGGGCAGCGGACGCTCGCTTTGGATCGCACCTGGCTCACATCCTATCATCTTCGAGGCGCAGCGCAGACCTGGTACTACGCCCTCGAGCAGGACGAGGGCGGCATGCCACCATGGGAGCGCTTCCGGGAACTCTGTCTCCTTCGGTTTGGGCCTCCTATCTGCGGGAGCCGACTGGCGGCCCTCGGCCGCTTACCCTTCACATCCACGGTGCAGGACTACGCCGACCGCTTCCAGGCCCTGGCGTGCCACGCGCCGGGCGTCTCCGCAACTCAGCGCGCTGAGTTATTTGTGGGCGGTCTACCGGACCATATCCGCGTGGACATGGAGCTTCGGGGACCCCAGGATCTCCAGTCGGCCATGTATTACGCCCGCGCATTCGAGCGCGGCGCGGTGGCCATCCAGCAGGAATCACCGTCCCAGACTGCTGGGTCGCTACCCGGACCGGATTCCGCGCAGGGTCGGCCTGTGCAGGCTTCTGCGGCACCCCTCGCCGCGACCGCGGGGCGCCCGTTCCGCCAGCTCACCCCAGCTGAGATACTCGAGCGTCGCCGCCAAGGGTTGTGCTTCAACTGCGACGAACCCTACAAGCCCGGCCACGCCTGCCCGCGACTCTTCTACCTGGAGGTGGCAGACTACATTCCGGAGGACGCCGTCGTCGCCGACCTGGCCGCCCCAGATGTCGAGAAGGTGTTTGACGCTGGTTGATTACCTCGAAGAGTTCAAGCAAGCGCTTCCCCACCTTACAGCTCGAGGACGAGCTGTTTGTGCAGGCGGGGAGAAGTGTTATGGCCGGCCGGCTTAGGCCGCAAGTTATCTTAGTTTTTATTTTCAGATTAGGCAAGTTATCTTAGGCAAGTTATCTTAGGTTGATTCTTCTACAAGTTATCTAGGATATAAATATAGGTTGTAAGACTCTATTTGAAGGCAAGCAATAAGAAGAATATTATCTCCTATTGCCCGGCTCCCTGAGGAGCCGGAACCCTAGCCGCCAACAGCCCTAGTCGCCGCCCTTCTCCTAGCCGCGACGGCGCCCTGCCGCCGACGCGCCCGATCCTCGCCACGTCTCCCTCCATCCTTCCCTTACCACCTACGCTTACTTGATCCTACCAACAACACTTATATTACTACCCACTTTGAAGGTAGTAATATAGCCTAGGATAATGTGTATGTTACTTTCAAAGTTACTCTCCGCTATGACTAGAACCTTTTGGCTCTCGGGCACCGGTGCTCCTAGTGCACGAATATAATTTTGAAAATTCGTAGCAACAAAAAAAATCTATAATAACAAGCAGCAGGTGTAAAAAAAATCAAATTCAGATCTGTAGAACCGCAGCCAGAACTTCTTATTTATTTTTGCATAGGTCGCATTGCAATGATTTTCCTTATGAAAATTAGTCATTTCACCTAATATTTAGAGTACTACATCTGTGAATTTTTTGAAGAAAGAAAAAATATCTGAATTTTATTCATTACATTAATTTCCTTTGTAAAAGTTAGTCATTTCACCAAACATGTAGAGTACCACATCTGTGAATTTTTTGAAGAACGGGAAAAAAAGCTAAAATTTTATTTCGGCAAGATGAAAGATTCAAAGAGAATTTCCGTAGCCTAACACGCATAATTAAGTAAAGTAGAAGCGTGCAACAGACTAATTATTTTCGCGTTTGAAATATTCGTACGGCTGAAAACATCCCTTCGACTTAGTAGTGGATCTGTCACTGATGTTCGAACGTGACAATAGCTCATGCTTCGGCCTCAGGTACATCTAGATACTTCTCTTCAACCTATTTTAGCGTAACGTCTCTTGAAATGGATTTGGCGCTGCAGTTCTTTTATTCGTTTGAAGGAAATCTGACCCATCGAGGCTGGTGCTTGGGCCTTTACATGGTACCACCAGAGTGGGTCAGCCCACTATGCTCTAACCGAGAGGCTGGTATTCGAGCGTACTGGGCCGACCCACTCTCGTGGTATGCAGTGCGCTTTCTTGAGCATGTTTCTTTCTTTCTTTCTTTTCTTCAGTTTTCAAGTCGGGTTTCCTCCGAAAAAGTGACTGTTAGATCTTTTGTGATCAATTTTTTAAAAAAATATCAATATTTTAAAATATTCACTACGTATTTAAAAATAGTTAGTATGTGTTCTGAAATGGCCATTGTGCATTTAAAAATGTTTGTCATATATCACTCTGTCCGAAAATACTTGTCGAAGAAATAGGTAAAAATGAATGTATCTAAAACTAAAATGCGTCTAGATACATCCGTTTCTCCGACAAGTATTTCCGGACGGAGGGAGTATTAAGAAAAGTTCACCCCACGATTAAAAATGTTCAACTATATTAATAAAATGTTGAATGTGTATTTAAGAGCTCTTTTACGGTGATTGGAGAGTTACGAAATGTAATTTCGTGTAACTCCTCCTTTGATTATTTCTGACCGTTGATTTTAACATGTCAAATAAAATATTTAATTTAATCAAGAAGGGTATTATGGTCCGTGTTTTTTCTTGGAAACATTGTGCCTCGCTCGGTCAATCCCATGTAACTGTCGCATATCTCCGATCCCATCTCACGAGTGCGTAGACGGCGGCGACGGCGTGTGGACCTAGAGGCGACGCCGCCGACACGAGGACCTGGACAACACCGCCGGCGCGAGGACCTGGGGCAACGACTCCATCTTGCGAACAGGAGTCGAGGGTCGCCTTCCCGACGCGCCTCCCGGACCGTTCCTTAGATCGAGCGCCGCGGCGGCTCTCCTAGGCCGCACCATCATCAAAGTCGCAGTCGTTGTGCCGAAGTCGATGGAGACCTGCTCCTACAGCGGCCCTAAACCTTTATCTTCTTTTGGTAAGATTAGAGAAAGTTAGCTATAGCTTGCGTAGTGCAAAGTAATTGTTTAATTGCAGTCTAATAAAATGGCTCTGGGACAATGTTAACCCGTGAGAGGAGATACATTGAGTTATATATATAGGAAAATGGTTGTGTACTCCTGAGAGTACGTACTCCCGCTCCTCATATACCATATAGATGAATCTTTTATATCTTTTTATTATTTTTAATATACTTCATTAGTAATTATTAGATACCCCAAAATGTGTTTCACGAAAAAATTCATGTGAGTCTATGTATTTTTAAATATTTATGTATATACTGATGTGTTTGTACGTGAAAAGGTATATTACAAAAAGTACGTCGCAGATGATATTTTTTCAACTAAACTCATATTGGGGTATCTTAGAATATTTAATGAAGTATATTGAGAATAATAAAAAGGTATAATTAATGCGTATATGAGGTATATTGAGGATGGGAGTACATACTCCCAAGAGTACAGAAGAGGAGTCCTATATATATAAACACTATTCTGATCACGGGATTAGAATAATATTCTGATCACAACATGAACTTCCCGAGTAACGCGTCTGACCTTTTGCGAGTACTTGGTTGAACTTCAGCTAAAAAGTCTCCAAATGTAGCTTACGATATACCGTTGGAAAGCTATGGACATCAGTATCATAGCCCAAATTAAATTTTTGGCAAAATGTAAGTGGTTTAAGAGCAGTTTTGAAAATCGTTTTTTTCTTCATACAAAAAACGTGAATCATATTTTCGATCGCATTTTTAAACCGTTTATCGGAATGAGGCAAATAATATGACGTTGGAAAGCTGCTGCAAAACCGCTTCTTCCATATATTAAAAGTTTTCTCTAATTCCCTACGGTTAAAGAGTAATTCGGAAAATCGTAGAATTTCACAAACGGAGCATCCGAGTTCGTTTTTTCGATGTCATTTCTAAACGGCTAATCCAATTGAGGCAAATAATATGGCGTTGGAAAGCTTATGAAAATGCTCTACTTTTTCATGTTAAAAGTTTTTTCTATTTTTGAACAGTTTAAAAGTAATTTAGAAAATTGTACAACTTCCACCGAGTTCGTATTTTTGAGCTAATTTTTTAACCGTACGTCCAAATGCAGTAAATGATATGGCGTTGGAAAGCTTGAAGAAATGCAAAACTTTTTTATATATATTGTTTCTCCTAATTCATTATGGTTTTATGTCAATTTTGAAAATGGCTAAAACGTATTTTTGCCGTAATTTATACAAACTTTATCGGAATGAGGCAAATAATATACCGCTGAAAGGCTACGGAAAATGTGAAACTTTTTCATGTTGATGGTTTTCTCTGAGTTCCTAGCCGTTTTTATGTAATTTCGAAAACGGCAAGATCACTCGTTCTGCCTTTATTTCGAAACAGATTTTTCGAAAATGCACCGCGTGAAGAATCTGACCTTCTCGGCATGTGTACCTGAACTTCACTCTGTTTTTCATGTGTGTGTTTTGCCCGCAGCTCTCCATCCACTCCTCGGAGCTCTCCATCCACTCACCGGAATTGAGCAGGTGATATACCGATGGAAAGCTGCTGTAAACACGCAACTTTCCCGTGTTGATCATTTTTTCATAATCGTGATGATTTTAAAAGTTTTTCATTTAAAATTCATTCAGCGTAGTAGTTAAACTTCTTGTTGTTTTCACGTTGAACTTCTGTGATGAATTTTTTGTTTGTAATTTTCTCATCCATTCGTTAGTGTTACACAAATAATATTTCTTTTGTACAAACGTCTGTCACAATAAATTTTTTAACTTTCTCCGACCGAGGACTTAAACTTACACAAATGATATTCCTCTCGTTTTGAGGTAAATTAGAAAATGGCGAGATCATGATTTCTGCGTTTGTCGCTAACGGAAATGCATTGCATGAAGTAGTTGAACTTCTGGGGCATGTCTGTTTGAACTTCACTCTGTTTCACTTTATTGTATTTTTCTTATATGAAATATGCACCATGTAGTACGTGAACTTCCGGTTGTTATCACTTTGAACTTCTCTCTGGTTTGAGAGAATTGTTTTAAAAGACAAAAAACAACATATTTTTTATGTATTTTGGACATCTAAATACACGGTGAACCCCTCTCACAAGATTTTTTTTAACTTTTCCTTGCCGAGTACTTGAACTTCTAGCAACCATTTTTTTCGTTTATGAGTTGTTTTCAGAAGTGCAAAAGATGGCGTTGTGTTTTTTATTTTTTGAACAGGTAAATCCTAGGTTTTAATAAACTCCGAACTTCTCTGTTATTTCAATTTGAACTTCACCTTTTCATATTTTGAGTAAAGAATTGTATTCGATTTTTATACGAAAAAATCAAACATGGAAATACGAGGTGAACCTCTCTCGCAATAATTTTTGAACTTTGCTCAGCCGAGCAACTGAACTTCTAGCGTCAATTTTTTAGATTTTGCCTTTTTTTGTTTGAACTCCTTGGGTATTATTTTTTTTAAATGGGAAATCTGATTTTTCTAGTAAACATTGAGTTGATCTTTTATTCTACTTAGCTTCGTACTTTTATTATTATAGCAACAGGAAAAATCTTAGTGTTTATAAACATCCAACTGCTTAGTTATTTTAATTTGAACTTCTTGGTTTTATTTCTTTAGAATGAGCAAAAACCTCATTTTTAAATAAACATCCAATAGATTCATTCTTTAAATTTGAACTTCTAGTTTTTCCATAGAAACATTGACAATCTTTTTATATACTTTTTTGAGGTTCATTGTTATTTTAATTTGACCTTCTTGGGGTTTTTTTAAACGTGGAAAATTATTTTTTTGTACAAATACTGAACAAGGTAAGAGGAGAAAGAATAGACACTCCGATTGGTTATCTTTTTTCACGAACGTGAAAAATCCATGAGAGATTATTTCACACTCATAACATTTTCTTCGAACTCTCCAATTTGCTAAATTTAAACTTCCAGAGTTAACATTATCTAGGTGATGCTTGTTTTCTTCTTGGTTTATAAATGTTGAACTACTCGGTTATTTTAAATTGAACTTCTTGGTTTAGTCTTTCGTAAGGGGAGAAATCCGAGTTTAAAAAAAAAACATCAAACCACTCTACTATTATAAATTGAACTTCTTTGTGTTTATTCTTTTGTAATGAGGAAAATCTAAGTTTTTATATGCATTCATCTACACTGTTATTTTAGTTTGAACTTCTTCCTTTTATTCTTTAAATAATGAGAAAAGTCTGAGTTTTCAATATACACCAAACTATTATATTATTTTTTCTTGGTTTTATTTTTGCTAGGAGTGATTTAATAAACATCCAACTACTCTGCTATTCTAATCTGAACTTTTTTTATTTTAATTAGAAACAAAGAAAATTTGTTTTATTTCTTTAATAAACTTCAGAGTTCTCTATTTTTAAAATTTGAACTTCATGGTTTTTTTGTGTGTTCGCTTCTTTATTTTTGGATACCCAATGTGTGTGTTTTGCCATAAGTGAATATTTTTTAACTATCCGCAATAGAGAATATGAACTTCGCATCCACATTTTGTTGTCTTCAAGAAATGCTCGCTCTTTTGCTTTTAATTTTGGACTTCTATGATCTATTTTTAACTCACGAATAGTTTTTTTGGTTCTGTGGAATTTTTAGAGTTTATGTTTTAGGCACTCTTTTTTGGGTAAACGCTCATTTGTTTGTTTTTAACATCATTTTTCGTCTTTTTATACAAACTACCAACACGTTGAATAAGAAAAGAACGTTAAACGCCTAGATAGAGGTTTTTTTGTTATCTATGAGCATCACTTTTTGTTATCTATGAGCATCATTTTTGTGTTTGTTTTGAAAAACAAAAATGATGGAATTACCACCAACGAAGTAGATGCACCGGTCTTTCTTTTAAAAACTAATTCTTGCCACTTCATTATTGAGGAAAAACTAACTCTAATTGAATAGTCTCAATCAGGTAGGTAGGGGGTTACAAATAAAGAAATAGAAAGTACATCTAGTTTTAGTGCTCTTTTTCGCAAACAGATGTGCAACCAAATTGCCATTCCTCCTTGTATAAATGAGCTTTGAACCCCTTCAAACTTGTAAGTATGAACACATCTCTCAAAAGCCATCGACCGCCTCAAAACAATCCCTAGAATCCTGCCACATCGTGCATAAAACGTGGCCTTCAGGCTCAATAATAATAATTCAGAATTGTTCTTCAATCACCATCAGCATGGTTGTCCCTGTAGGCAAACTATCAACTTATGATTCTGAAGTTACGAGCTTTTGGCAATTGTTTACGAGCTACTGAACAAACTAAAGATCGTTGGCAAAACAACATGAGTGAAGGCAATACCTTTTTAACTTCTTGTTTATCTGAATTTGAACTTGCATTTTTTTTGCAGGGTGCAGGTTACAGCAGTGGCGCACGGGTAGGGGCGACTGCAATGTATATGCGGTCTTCAGGGACAGCAGGTTGGGATCGGGCACGAGCATTGAGGATCAAGTGGTTCAGTATCTCAATGTAATAGTTAAAGTAAATATTGAATATCATGCCTATGTAGGATACTCGAGTCCACAGTAGCGCCCAAGGATTTTCGATGACACATACTATTTTTCCCTACCACAATGTCAATAAAAATAATGTCATGTGAACAGAAACTTGGAATGAAAACTTTACCATGCGACGATTGCAAACTGCGAGTCGTAAATCGAGGTTGCCGCTGTTCATCAGGGATGGGGAAGATTTCACCATGGCTAGGAGGGCACCTTCATTTTCTGTGTAATGCAGAAATAGTAAAAATTAATGTGTGATTACTGATCCAGGACTGTAAACAAGTTTTGTGGATGAAAGAACAGATTTTGTTCAGAGACTGTAGAACATCTAAAAACTGAATACATGGAAATAAAAATCAAAGTGTGTGTAGGGGAGATTTCAACTTGAACTTCTCATCCACCTAGACAGTTCCTTCCTTTTTTCATACAATTCCACATGGATGCATCCGAGGCCTACATATGTTAGTGCACTCATCTTATTTTATAAGTGATCTGACGAGATGTAGTTCTTTTTAAAGCAAATGTCTTCCTGAAGAAAAAGGAACACGATGTTCAGACTTACAAATGTCTTCCTGAAGAAAAATGTAAACGTCTTACTCTGAATGTACCTAGCAACACCCAGACTTTAGTTTTCTATTTGAACGACCATGAGAAATCAACTCGACCTGCCATGTACCCTCTACAACGGCGTGATGTTGAACAACAACAGCATGAGCGACATCAGATGGAGGAAGGAACCAGTAGACATGTAGTAGCACAAGTCAAAATTTGAAGCAATTGCAGCAACACCACAGGGCTCTCAAGCAACGGTACCAAAGGGATCTGAAGCGGCATCGGACAATGGGTCGGCGAGATTGCAAGTGCTAGCTAGCAGCCGCACGGGAGTAAGAAGGTCACAGGATGCGCGGGAGGAAGTCCATCGTGCACAGGAGGAAGAAGGCACATCGATGGCATGCGAGAAGCCAGCGGCTGCACACAGAGCATCTAGAGGAGATGGCTCGGTTGCCGGCGTTTCCGCTGCTGGCTGAGGAGAAATTAGAGATGGGAGGCATTAGGTGATTTAGTTGAATGGTGCGAGTTGCTGTAGTTGAACGGCGGGAGGAAGGACGAAGATGGCATAGGTGGCGGGAGGAAGATGTTCGAGGGAGGATGGGGATGGGGCTGTGGAGGACCGGGAGGGCACACCAGAGCAGATGGCAGTCCACGCCGGTGGGGAGGGAAGGTCACGCCGGATGGGGGAAGGTCGTGCCGGAGCAGAGGAAATGTTGCGCCAGTTGTCGAGGTGATGGTTGGAGTGGAGGGGCGATGGATGTAGCTTCCGGCACGCGCGGTGGCTGGGGTCGACGCGTCGCATGATTGCGGATCACGCGCCGGCGGGGGCCGCGACTGCACGTGGTGGCAGAGGCCGGCGGTGGCGCCGCGGGAGGAGGCTGGCGGCGGCATCGCGGGAGAAGGCCGGTGTCGGCGGTCCCTTGGGTTGCCGAGGCGGCGATTCAGGCGCGGGATTG
>NC_041384.1:67381128-67385097 GCF_002162155.2 Triticum dicoccoides | reverse complement strand
GGGGTGGGCCGGTGGCGGCGGCGTCTGGGGTGGGTGGTGGGGGTCGGGGGTGCGAGGTTGAGGATGCGGGGTAGTTTTTTTTCTAAGGTTGTAAATTCGGGTGGTCTCGGAAGTTCAGGAGCATCCAAGCGCGTCTATATAGGGTAAGCCGTGATCCAAATAGTTATTCTGATTCTGGAATTAGAATAGTGTTGTCATATATATATCCATGTGCTATCTTGTACAATATTCTGAGTGTGGGTGTAGCTTGTACAATATATATATATATATATATATATATATATATATATATATATATATATATATAGTTTAACAATTTTCTCTATCATGCAGCTGTTGATATCTCACAGTCTGATAAGCTCAATAGTGTCTCTTCCGGTAGTGGTGTAGCTTGAGGAAGCAATGCCTTATGGACACGGGGGCAAAAGGAAGTACGTAAAATTCCGTGGCCTGCTCGGATTTGAGGATGATGTGTGAGCTCCATGCGTGAGCCTTTTATTCTATACTGTGCCCAAAGCTATGTGTGAGATTTATTTGTGAGACCTAAGCTATGTGTCAGAATGTTGCAACGTCTGAAACCTTAGTTCTTGAATTATGCTTCATTTTCACATATTTTGGTCATTTGAACATATGAAATGCCCATGATGGACTAATGCTAGCTAAACGCTTCCAATTTTTTTTAGCAAAAAATGGAAGTGGGTGGAAATTTTTGAAAAAATTGTCAAAAATGAACAATACTTTTTTTTCGAGTTAGAAAAAGTGGATGGTTCACACCATTTCCGAACCATTTTTTTTGCTCTCTTAACCCCTTATTATATCCAATACCGTTGGGGCCCCTTGTCAGGTGACCCTTCAACTTACAGGCACGCCACTCCCCTACCCAAGCTCGTCTCCCCCTGCCACTCCACTTCGCCGCGACGCCACCACTGTGCCCACCCGCTGGAGTCACCTCGAATATCCTCGCCACCAAACCATGCTCTACCACTGAAGAGTGGCACCGACTACGTCGCGGCCATCATGGCCCCAACACTGTGCCTCCCAGCTCGGTGGACGTCAGCGAGGCCTCATGGAGGATCAAGGCAATGTCTTTAGGTCGATGGTTGCAACTTTGTCTTCAGCGGCGCTCGGAGAGCGGCCGCCGACAATGATCCGCGTGTCCGGTCATGCCACCGCCTATGTTGCATTTTTTTCCGCACCCAACAATCTTCCTTTGCCCAACCATCTGGATAGCTTTGTGTCACTCCTCTGAACCTCCCAGTCGAAGGAATTGGACTGGTTGCCAGGAATCAACGACACGATCACGTTCTTCCCCACTTTAGATCGATCTCCGCCGTGCTATCGATCTCCTTTAGCAGTGAGTCCCCTACCCCTCCTTGGCTTTCTCTCTTCTCCTTCGCACACCTGAATCTATTGCAACCTTCACGAACATCCAGAAGTCCTACATCACCCTCATGGTGAGTTACGGCTCTATTACCCGCCGCCACCGATGAAGTCCTCGCTACCAAGCAACACCTCAGGCCAAGCAACCCTGCCATTTGGCTCCGCCTCGATGAGATGAACTCCCGGGCCGAAAGAATTGTCCTTGGGGGCCCTCCGCAGCACGACGGCGAGCGAGCCAAGCCTTGCGCACTTCTTCAACATGAACTGAGCCGACCCGTGATGACAAAGTTGAGCAGTCGCTTAGAGCGCTTCCTAAAAACCTAACTCGTGCTCTCCGGTTGCAGGATCGCAAGGACGAACGGTTTCGGATCTGCTCTCCCGCACACCGATGCATGCTAGCGTTCAAGATAGAGTAGACCATGGTGGCAGAGCAAGTTGCGAGATGAGGCAAAATCCTAAGTGTTTTCAGTGTATCTTTGGCCGAGGCTGGTAAACAGTATATAAAGGTAAACGAGAGGCGGTATTGTGTTGCGACTACAATCTCAAATCGACTTGGTTTCCAAGTCGAACTTACCGGACAGGTAAACAATGAACTTGACCGTCAAGACACCAAAAAATTAAAACGACAAAAGGAAGTTCCGCCCCTGCAAGACAACAGACCGGATTTTGGTGGGCCATTTATGTGTAAGTCATCAGGTCTATTGTGGCGTCTTGTCCAATTGTTGGTGTTCACACAAAACTTACCAAGGTACCTTTTCTAACTTTTGGTGTTCTCGTCTGAGTTTTGCTTGCGGCCTGTTAGCAATTAGGCATGACCACTTTAAGTAGTAGAGGTTTTTTCAGGGAAAGCTTTATGTAGTAGAGTTATTGAAGGTTCAGTCCTCAAATGACAAAATAAAATGAGTAGCAGTGGCTTCCATAGTTGACTCAAATGTATGTATCTGCTTGCTGACAGCCTTTCCAGCTTGAAGACCACTGAAGCTGTTTATCATTCTGTAGATATCAGATATTATAAATGAAGTGGTGGAGGCTCGTAACCAATGCTGGACATAGTGGTATGTTGTATGGACGGGACTTGGTGCTCTCGGGTTTTGGCGCACCCTATATGCGCCAAAAAATTTGGTAATTCAAAAAAGTTTAAAAAATTATAAATCTTCTTTGAAATCAAATATGATCAGGTATTCTACTCGTATAAAAAAGTTTGGACAAGAAATGATTCATTTTGACTTCAGGGCAAAAAAAAAAGAAGTTTATGATGATAATATAGCATGTATAGTAGTTGTATATAGTGTTTTTTGCCAAATCTTCAACCCAGGATGCAACACAAGTCATTCTCCGATGAATCTTTTTATAGGACTACAATACTTGATCATTTTTTATACCAAAAAAGATTTGGAATTTTTTGAACTTTTTTGAATTTTTTTTTTGCATATAGGGTGCGCGGGTACCCAGGTTCTCCTCAGCATTTTCCTATGTTGTATTTACTACTTTAACCTTATCTTCTCCCAAAGATCTGAATGTACTGCTACTGGTATCCTAAGAACACATGCCTTATTCAGGGGAATGACAGATTCATCAAGGGGGTTTCTCTCTGGAACTGTGGATAAATGCAAGATGGTAAGCGGCCGGATTAAATAACTCGCCATGCATCTTCTGCTCGTATTCTCCCGAGACTGATTCATGTTTCCATGACTGTAGGTGTTCAAGACCAAATCGAGCAGAGGATGGGAACCCTCGTGGCCTGGCGTCGTTCCTCGGCTCTTCATACTAGTGTACTACGTGACCAGGTAGAAGGATCCTTGGGTTGGGCGTGCTTGCGGGGCGCGGCCCCGACTCAGCGTCCGTCCACCGCGCCAGGTAACCTGACCTAACCCGGCCGGGGAGGCGTGGGCGTTGCTGCGGCGCGCGAGGTCAAGTCCGGTGTGCCGGCGACCGACGGAGACAACGCGCAAGTCCGGCTGCCGGCTGTTGCTGACCTCGCTGCCGGCGGAGGTGCTCGACGCGGGGCGCAACGTGGTCATCGTCGACGGGCCAAGCAGGGCCTTGCCAGCGACCAGGGAAGATGGGCCCCAACAAAAAAACATCGAAGCGACGAGCGAGGCTGGATAGGAAACGAGCCACGATTGATTCTTTCGGCAGTTTTGCAAAAAAACAAAAAAAAAACTCTGGTGTGAGAGTTACATATTCCCTTGACGAATCTACCCATTGAAAAAAAACTGGTCCCACACAAAATATGTAACGGTCCCGTTGTTATTTGTAATTTCCCGTAATTTTAATCTTGTAACTCCTCGTAACTTTTATTTTTCGACCGTCAGATTGAGATGGATGGACGGCTCCTAAATTCGCCAATCACTGTAACTTGGAAATTATTTATTGCATAGAAAAAATTATGAAAAAACAAAGAAAAAAATGCAAAGAAGACCTGGAGAACAACCGAAAACTTGAAAGAAATCAAAAAAAAACCAACTAAATCGGAACCAAATAAAAAATAAAACAATTGAAAACTGAACTGAGGAAAAAAGGTGAAACAAGCCAGGAGAAAAATCAGTGAAACCAACCCGAGAGTGCTTGGTAAGCGGACGACAAGTT
>NC_041384.1:67378221-67380748 GCF_002162155.2 Triticum dicoccoides | reverse complement strand
GAAACAAAAATATGAATATTTTCCTCCATTGTATGATATGTCTTCTTTTATTCGCATGTTTTCTAGTTTCATTTTATGAGTATGTACACATTAGTTGGAAGATATATCACCAACAAATTGTAGATCCTGTTTGTTTATCTCCTATGGGTTACGTGATACAAAATATTGTATAAGAAAAGATAGTCTAATCAACCATTGTATATACTCTTTTGGTTTTGCGCAGAACCATCGTACATACTCTTAGGCTATATACCTTCTCATGTATTACTGAAAACACATACTTGTAAGAGAAAACACCTACTAACAAATGTAACCTCTACGGTCTAAAGAATCGGGATGATTTAGGCATCCAAAATGTCAAGGTAAAAAGTACTCCTTGTTGACAAAGTAGTTGTTGAGGCTACTTATTGAGTAGGATATTTGGCAAGATTTTTACATAAATATTCAGGATCAGAAATACTTTCACAAGTTGAATGAGAAAAGGAGGACTCACATTTTGAGGCTGGTCATATGAAGGTCAAGTGACATTTTCTACGAGACTAGCACACAAAGCATGTTCCATATCATGCATAAAGGTGACACGTTTGCACATGTGCTAAGCCCATTTCCGCCTAATGTCTCCTTTGGTGATATTTAAGCATGCGAAAAATATTGTGGAACGGCCTTCTCCTATGACCCATCATCATCACTTTTATCACAAAAGTATGTTGTATCAAGGTAAAAAGTACTCCTTGTTAACAAAGTATCTGTTGCGCTCCCACCAAAATGTGAGGTTAACTCTATGTATGCAACTCTTGTTCACACTCATGACCCTATTACGATATGCAAATCTCGAAGCTTAAGAATTCTTAAATTCAAAATAACATCATTTCATGTATATATAAAAATGGGTCGTTCTTACCGAAATCTAATGGTCGAAAAGTGCGGCATGCAAGGACCTGGATTCCCCTCACTGTGGCATGCATCTTCTTTCATGCAAGCCAATGAGGTAAGTGAAGCTGAAGGATCAAATATGATTGATATGTCAATTAGAGGGGTAGACGATTAGCACTTTTTTTTATTTTCTTAGCTGATTTTAGAGGAAGTGCATAATTTTAAGTTCTCTACAAATGCAACTAAGTGATACCCAATACAAGCTAGCAAGCTACACAAGGAAACCAACCAAGTAAGTAATAACAAAGGATAAAGATAATGTTAGAGATAACCACAAGTGATGAAAACGAAGATGTAATTTGGAGTTCACGCTCTTGGGGGAGTGTTAATATCCGTTGAACGAGAACAACAATGAACTTGAGTTTTGCTTTCCTGGAAGTGTAGATCGGGATCTACTCTTGCTCTCTCTAATAGTATAGTGGGATGGAAAACTAGGGAGGGATATCTCAAGCTTTTTAAGTGTTAAACAATGGTTGAAAGATAGTTGGAGTGCTCACTCTCTTCGTTGGGATGAAGCCATCTTTTATAGCCCCCTCAAGAATATTTCCCGTTATATTGTGTCCTGGTAAGCTCGGAGGCTCCAAGGCACCTATCGATGCTGTCCAAGAAACTGACATTTAGTTCTTCTGCTTGGACGCGCCGAGGAAGCTCCGAGGCACACTAAAAAGCAACATTTCAGGCATATGTTTGAGGCACTCTCTCGCACAGAATGTAGGTGTATTTGGCTTCTATAAAGTTTGTTGATCCCCAAACCTATATCCACAGTGTACCCTATTTGTTATACATCATACCTATGACTCACAATGAGAAATCATCAATCGAAATTGACGTGGCGTCTTCTTTAATCTTTTTGCTTGCTCCGACCAACAATTTGTTTCATATCAAAGTTCGTAAAGATTGTGTAGGCACTAGAAGCAAGGTTATTCTTCTAACCATATGTCATTAATGCCAATGCCCTCATTAGGGGAAGATGTCCTTTTAGAAGGGTCATTTCCACTTTTGTTGTGCATATTTCTCGTAGTTCTTAACTGACAAATACTAGTTGTGAAACAACAGACAATAATTTTCAATTTCATCAGTCTGACTTCTACTCTACATAGTTATAAGCTTCATCAATGTGATTTCTGCACCTAAACATTTTCCTTTAACCTACTTCAGCAATTAGTTTGTGCTCCCTGATGTGATATCCTGACCTCACACACTTTATCATTTTCTAGATGTCTCCATTAGATTTACCTGCATCATATGTCACTATTCATTTGTAAATGCTTTGGGTGTGAGCTTGTTCTGCATAAGAACAATACTAAATTGGTGAACAAAAACTAAAGCACTTATATTGCAATAAATTTATCACGGAATCTTAGCATGGTAGATTTTACTGGGAATTTTTGGACGTGTTTTGGTCTCCGTATCAAGAACAACACAAGAAAACTTGTTGGACCATTGTGTTACTAGTCGTGTCATATTATGTATTAGAAAAGATTGAACTACTTGCAGGCCATACACAATGTTGCAGTATGCATGTGTCGACAAATATTGAGTTAGTTGGTTGAATCATGAAAAACCATTTGAACCATTGTGAATATATCATCCT
>NC_041384.1:67344911-67377928 GCF_002162155.2 Triticum dicoccoides | reverse complement strand
GGGGGAGGGGGATTGATTGCTTATTGTAGCGAATGATCCACCTTGTTTTTCTTATTACTAGCTAGCTGCTGCTAATTTGCATGCAAATAATATTTAGTTGTGTGACTAGCTCCTACCACTACTAAGTTTAATTACCAACACTGTATATTTGAAGATAGAAGATATGCATACCCAGTTTAACTAATTTTTTTGCATGTGGATGATGCAATTTTGGTGTTATATTTTAGAACTACGAAGTTATTGCATGTTTTCTTTTAGAAACACCATACAAATATAAATGCATGATCACTGGACGATCATGTATCTTCAACCATGTGCGATGTTATCTATAGGATCTGGGATGGTTGGAAGACGGAAAGCTCACTCTATTGCAAGGGTTAACATAAAAGCAAGGCTAGTCAGTACATATGTTTGGAGATGCGATTCATGCGGTCATGTGACCCTGTTTGGCTGAGCCACTTCCGATGGATCTAAGTCATGTAACATACAATTATTTGCGTGACCTTGTGTTGAATTATTGTGACCATTATATTTATTTAGGTTGTGATGAGCTCTTTATGGTATAATGGGTTGAAAAAGAAAGTTCATAAATTTGCCGAGGGACTACATTGGTTCGAAAAAGAATGCTAAATAATCCAGGCCTAAAAGCATAGGAAAGACAATGAGATGAAATTCAATTTGGTTCTAAATGGGCCAACCAATTTAATATAGGATGGGACCCTAATTGGATACATAATCATGATGCGAAAACCCCGTTAAAAAAATATTCCGTCACATGAGTGTCAAAATATATAATCAATGGGCCAAAACTAACAGAGTAAACTCTGCCATAAACTTAACAAAGTAAACTAAAATTTCTAAATAAAAAGTAAACTAAAAATGGGATTAATAATTACTAAAACTACCATATAGTCCAAGTCTTTGATTCCTCATAGTCGAAGGAGAATGAAATGACAATTACGTTTTAGGGTTTTATGGAGTTATTGGACAACGGTTAGACACGTTTGAGGCCGGTATGTTTGGCTTAAGCTCAACTTAGCCCAATCAAAATTTTGGCCAGACAATATTTTTGTCAACCTTTTGCTTGCCCATGCACTTACCAACGCTTCCAAACAACCACCAAAAGTTTGGTCATGACATAATAATTGGAAGGGTAGGTATTGGCAACCATCCAAACACACCCTAAGTCCCAAAGAAGACCTTTTCCTCCTTTGTGAGTACATTGACGACCGTGCCTACATTCCAGATTCCACCCTCTGATTCCTCTGGCGGAAAACTCCTCACAGCCAGCATTTGTGAGGAATGCATATGTCGAACAATGTCGTTCAAATTTGAGAGCGGTTATCTCCAATCAACAACGCAAGCATAACAAGAGCGCACACATTTGCGAGAAATGCATGGCATATTAGCATGTGCCGAACAATGTCGCTCAATTAGAGTTTGGAGAGCTCTGATGTCCGATCAACGACATAAACATAATACGAGCATATAAATACAGATTGTTCTTTCTTCTCTTCTTCAAGATTTATAGGAAATCAAGGCCGAGAAAAGGAATTACTACTACTATTTACTCCTAGTAGCAGCCATGCATGCAATGCAGACTTTATTTCCACTTACTGTAATGGTATATTGCATGGCGCTGGCGAACGGCATCACCTGAATTATCGACCGCCGCCGCTTTGCCCTGCAGGCTGCAGTTCACGCATTCATCTGAATTATCTCTTGGAGACGAGTCATGGGTCGAAGACGGCGTCGCCGCACTTGCACTTCCACCTGACGGGCTCGTAGTTGGCGCACAGCGGCCGAACTCCGGCGCGCACCTGCACGGCCGTGCACGGCGCGCAGCCGCCGCACCTCCGCTCGCACACGCAGCACGGCGGCCTCGACCCCACCCTGCTCAGCCGCTGATCCTCCCCTCCTCCTCCTCTCCCTCTCACCTGAACAATCAACCAACGCGTCATGCATCATGCGTAGTACACATGTGCTGCATGCACCAAGCGACGAGGAACTGGAGAAATAGACGGTGAGCTACGAAGAGACGTACCGGCGATGCGCGCGGCTCCTCGGCTCTGGACACGGCGAGCGCAAGGAGGCAGCAGGCGAGGAAGAAGGGCCAGGCCGCCACGTCGCGCTCCCGCGGCCTGCGCCGCTGCCGCCGAGCCCCACGCATCGACCGATCACGCGACGCGAGGCCGGCGGTGAAACGACAGGCCCAGAGGGTCTCCGACTTTGCTCTGCTCTGCGCTCCTCGCTTCCTCGGAGCACAAAGATCCTGTTGGAGCCGGTGCGCTTCTCCTGCTCCTCCTCCTCTGTTTCTCGCAGCCTAGAGCTAGGAGATGAGCTAGCTAGACGCGTGCATGTAAATGTAATGGCGATGCCACGACCGGCTGCAGCTCGTGAGAGTTATGGGCACGGAAACTAGTCCATTGCTGCGTGGCTGTGGCCTGTGGGTATGCATGCATGGGCGGCTGCCGTTTCAGAGAGTTCGGCCGTGCCGTGCCGTTGTAGCATCGAAAGGCTACGGGGGTAGGAGTAGAGCGGATTTAGGAAAAGTGCGCAGGCTTTTCTCCTCCTCGGCCTGCCTAGGCTGCAGCGCTCCCTGCTGCTGCGTCGCAGCGGGGACTTCGCCTCGCATTAACGCCACATGGTGGTTTTTGGTGGTGTCTGAGTTTGCTCTGCTTCTTCCTCTTGCTGGTTCAGTCCAACTGGACGTTTTTTTACCAACAGAACAGAGGGACAGTAAAAATGGACGACTGTATTTTAGGAACTGGATCCTCTAACATACCATACGCAAGGGATGTTAGAGAAGCTACAGTACCCTAACTTTCCTTCTGTTAATTCATACAATTAAGACTAAAAATAACTTAAATTAATATTTAGATTACAAATCTATTATGCACATTCAAAGTAGTTACATACAAACAAGTTGATGATGAGATAAAAGTATTTTTGATTTTTTATATCTACATTAATTACAAAAGTAAATAACCTGCTAATAGTCCGCAACATTCCTTCTTCATTTTACACTAGACGAGCACTGTAGCACCTTGACTTTCCTTCTTTTAAGTTAGAGGATCCGGCTCCTGTATTTTGGGTGCGCGCATCTCTCTGCTAGGCTTTAGAGATTAAGCAGAGTAACCGGGTAAAAACAGAGTATTCTTTTCGGTGCATGCCATCTCTCGTATACTCATCTCTCTGGTGATGCTTCAGAGATTAACTACAGTGGCAGAGAAGAGCAGAATCTATCTAGTCTCTTTCTCACCAATCATCAAAGTCAGAAGCCAGGAGATGTGGCCTCAAAAAGAAAAGAAAAAACTACTGCATGGAGTTCATTTGATCAGCAAAACACAGTAGACCGTCATTTAAAAATTTGGGATTAGGGGCGATACATGCTGCACACCTAGAGTGAGAGCTGTATGGACTACTGTAACTGTACAGGCAAAACGAGCATAAACTATGTGATTTACAGAACCAGGCAAGAGTTACAAAACGTAGTAACTGCTCACTGGTCTCCCCAGAGAACGGATACATGGCAGGAACAGGACAATCCAACAGGTACTCTTCCATTAAAATGTACCACTCCATTTGTTACAGATAGGAGGACAATCATTTGTTCAAAAGTGTGTGGATGACCTCTAATAGACTGAGGCATAAAATCTTCTTTTTGGCTACTGCTCATGACAGGGTCAATACCAGGAATTACTCGAAAGAAAAAACATGCATCTAGACTGCTATGACTGTATTCTGTAATGAGCATGCTGAAGAAACATTAAGATCTCTTCAGGGATTGCACTTTCACACAAGAGTGCTGGAGCGGCATCATTCGCACTAAAAAAACCAGGCATCTCTTGCTACGATGATATTTCTTTGGCACATTCTCTCTTGCCAGCTCCAATTGCTATGGGCATTATTATTCAGGGCTGCTGGAACATATGGACTCGAAGAAATGGGAAAGTGTTCAGACAGGAAGTGCCAAGTGTCAACTGTTCGAAGTTCAGACGTAAAGAGGATCTAAACCTTCTATAGCACAGAATAAGGGCCAAACATTTGGACAGGCTTCAAGCTTGGATAACTGCTCATCTATGATGTCTGCAGCTACTAACAAAGCTCTCTGAAATTTCCTCTCTCATGATCCCTAGAACAGGCACTGGATGACTCTGGAGCTCTGCTCCCTTTGTTTATTTTCTTTTGTTTGGTTTTTCATCCTTTTGTACATATCTGTATACATTGTTTATTTCCTAATAGAAAATACCGTAGAACGATTGTTCTACGGTTTGCGGTTCTTCTTTATCTACAGAACCAGGCCAACAGCTTTATCATATCTGATGATGATGCTAGACCGGCAGCTTCAGAAGGAAAATTAGCTACGAATATGGGAAGAGTGGGGCTGACGCCCAAGATGCTAATCTCCTAGTCCTAGGCCGACTGTCAAACTTGAAACTCCTTGCTCCGATGAATGTCGACGATGAAGAAGAATAGAAGATGAAAGGGTTCACGACCTGGCAAGCTCCTCCATGTCCTCGCTGAACGCCTTCAGAAGCGTATCTAGCAGGTCACGAAACCTCCTCTTCTTCTCATGAAACCTCCTCTTCTCGGTGGATGTATCTCTTCCGATGGTAGCCAGCTCGGTTTCATCATCCATGAACTTGTCCAATGCATTTGAACAGCGCGGGAAGAAACGTTCACGGAGTTCAACTGCTGCAGGCATTTAACATGCAATTAGTGCAGATCCATAAAACTTGGTACAAATATCATTTTATAGTTGAATCCCAAAAAAGCAAACACGTGTATTTGGTCTAAACAACTAGTCTTCAGTCCTTTTGATCATATTAGAGGGAAAAAAGTGACAAATTAATTATCAAAAAAAAGAGAGCCAAATTTTCACTCTTTCAATCATTCACGAGTTGATGTTGAGCCAAGAAATACTCACCCCTTTGATGTGCAAGATTATTTAAACCTTTCAAGGCACTTGACAGTACACCTATTAAAAAGAGAGGCGTTATAAAATTTGAGATTTCAACTTCAACTACACCGGCTTTCATATTGAGAATGTTACAGCAGACAAGATAAAGAAGTGAATATTGCATTAGATTGAAAATATAACTACTATAGAAGCGTCGTGGTTACACAAAGGCAAGCTATGCCTCAGATGTTTTGGGAGAGGGCTCTCATCCTGGCTAGGTGTACATCCTTCAGTTTGAAAGGAGTATAATTTAGATCAACGGTTGTTATTGCCGGAGGTGGATTTGTACTAGAACCAAGGGTAAATTCCAAAGCACCATCCACTTGAGCAATGTTCATTGCTATTCTTGCCTCAATTGGAAACAATATCCTCGCCGAAGCAACTATACAGCATGAAAATAAATGTGTAAAAGCACAGTTACCAAGAGAAGAAAAAAGGCAACACACTGGGTAGTTGCCTATGGCACTCACCTCGACCAGCAATTGGACCTCACTCGGCGGGCGACTTCCAGGCTGCCGACTCCGACGAGGAGGACATGGGAGACGAAGGCGTCTGTGTCCCATGTCTTACTCTTCCTCGCCGGCGACCCGCAACTTCATTTCCTGGAGTTCATGACCGGCGAAGATACTGGACATGAGGAATAAGGACATGGAGCACGGACGCGGGAGAAGATTTATATGAGGTTAATTTCTGGATGCCTTTGTTTAGTAAAATATGTCAAAAACGTCATTGAATGTGATCCTGTTGAAATGAAAATCATCCGGTTTGTTTAAATTCCGTTCGCTGCATGATTGGATGACCGTATTTCGTATCCATGTCCAAGGACGGATAATGTGTCTGTTTTATGGATCTGCATTGAAGATGGCCTAAGGATACCTCTTAAATAGTGATTTTGTGCGTTAGGGCATCTCTAGCACGGACGCCGTCCGCAACCATCCAAACCGAGCTGTCCAGATGCATTATGCCATCCTATGCGGTACCCATTGGTCCGCAAATGGGCCCGGATGTCCGAAGTTCCACAAAACAGAAGCAAACGAGGGGGCTTTGCGGGAGTCCGGACATCCGCAACGTAGAACTCTGACACCCCGGCCCACCCAAAAATGAGGCGGAGCCCGCGCATTTGGCCACATCCGCATTGTTTTCGCGCCAAAGACGACGTTTTCCACACCCGCTCCGCTCTGATCAATGCCACTCTCCACCCCAATTCCGGACATTTTCACTTTCGCCGCCTCATGGATCTAATCGTAGAGCTGCTGGAGCCGGTGGAGGTGGAGGATCCAGCCAAGGCGGGGGCATGGAGGATCAACACGACAAGTCCGCAGTCTCAAAGTGAGGGCAAATGATGCGTCGTCCGGCAAAAAGAAGGGCGGCAGTCATGGCGTGGGACGGGTGTGGTGATGCAACCGCATCCAACGTCAAGATGGTGGAGAGGTTCGAGGGCATCTTGGCGAATAAGGAGGAGGCATGTGTCCAACGCTCCAACGTGAAGGAGAAAAAGAAGGTTGATTAAACTCAAAGAGAGAAGGGTTGAGCCGACGGCCACTTTGAAGAATACAAAGATGTTGACCATGAAGATGGACGAGTTGGATGACGATACTAGGATGATTGTGCAAGGCGTCTGTGTTAGGATGTTGAAGCGCATGTCGGCCGAGCTGGAGGCGGATGTTGAGGAGGACCCGGCAGCAGGGTGAGCGTGGAGGCTCGGATATCTGGTCTGGCGAGGCAAAAATACCCTTTTATTTTTATATGGACCGGTATTTTTGTGATCAGGCACATGTAAAAACCATGAACAACCATCACTTTTTGGTTGTGATCTATCGCATCGTTTAGGAGATGCGGTTGGATGGTCGGCTTGTACATCCTTGTTCGTGAACTAGTTCAGACCAATCCATGAACAAATGAAGTGTCCTTTTTAGGGGCCATCATTGGAGATGCCTTATGCAGCATTAGGGCATCTCCAATGTTGACCCGTAAATTTGCTCCGACATATTCTCATGGACAGGAGGGCCAATCCACGGACATGGATGCGGGAGCCGACCATCCAACGCTGCCCTCATACATTTCTGTTGGGGAATGTAGTAATTTCAAAAAAATCCTACGCACACATACATGATCATGGTGATGCATAGTAACGAGAGGGGAGAGTGTGTCTACGTACCCTCGTAGACCGAAAGCGGAAGCGTTAGCACAACGCGGTTGATGTAGTCGTACGTCTTCACGATCCGACCGATCCAAGTACCGAACGCACGGCACCTCCGAGTTCAGCACACATTCAGCTCGATGACGTCCCACGAACTCTGATCCAGCAGAGCTTCACGGGAGAGTTTTGTCAGCACGACGGCGTGATGACGATGATGATGATGCTACCGGCGCAGGGCTTCGCCTAAGCACCGCTACGATATAATCGAGGTGGATTATGGTGAAGGGGGGCACCACACACGGCTGGAATAGATCAATAGATCAACTTGTGTGTCTAGAGGTGCCCCCTTGCCTCCGTATATAAAGGAGCAAGGGGGGAGGCCGGCCCGCCCCTGTAGGCGCGCCAGGAGGAGGAATCCTCCTCCTAGTAGGAGTAGGATTCCCCTCTTTCCTACTCCTCCTAGGAGAGGGAAAGGAAGGGGGAGATGGAGAAGGAAAGGGGGGCGCCGCCCCCCTCTCCTAGCCCAATTCGGACCAGAGGAGGAGGGGAGCGCGGCCTTCCCTAAGCCAGCCCTCTCTCTCTCTACTAAGGCCCATAAGGCCCACTATTTCTCCCGGGGGGGTTCCGGTAACCCTCCGACACTCCGGTTTTCTCCGAAACCATTCGGAACACTTCCCGGTGTCCGGATATAGTCGTCCAATATATCAATCTTTACATCTCGACCATTTCGAGACTCCTCGTCATGTCCGTGATCATATCCGGGACTCCGAACTACCTTTGGTAGATCAAAACACAAAAACTCATAATACCGATCGTCATCAAACTTTAAGCATGCAGACCCTACGGGTTCGAGAACTATGTAGACATGACCGAGACACGTCTCTGGTCAATAACCAACAGTGGAACCTGGATGTTCATATTGGCTCCCACATATTCTACGAAGATCTTTATCGGTCAAACCGCATAACAACATACGTTGTTTCCTTTTTCATCGGTATGTTACTTGCCCGAGATTCGATCGTCGGTATCTCATACCTAGTTCAATCTTGTTACCGGCAAGTCTCTTTACTCGTTCCATAATACATCATCCCGCAACTAACTCATTAATTACAATGCTTGCAAGGCTTATAGTGATGTGCATTACCGAGTGGGCCCAGAGATACCTCTCCGACAATCGGAGTGACAAATCCGAATCTTGATTTATGGTAACTCAACAAGTACCATCAGAGACACCTATAGAGCACCTTTATAATCATCCAGTTATGTTGTGACGTTTGGTAGCACACAAAGTGTGTTGGAAATATGCCCTAGAGGCAATAATAAAAGTATTATTATTATATTTCCTTGTTCATGATAATTGTCTTTTATTCATGCTATAACTGTATTATCCGGAAATCGTAATACACGTGTGAATACATAGACCACAATATGTCCCTAGTGAGCCTCTAGTTGACTAGCTCGTTGTGATCAACAGATAGTCATGGTTTCCTGGCTATGGACATTGGATGTCGTTGATAACGGGATCACATCATTAGGAGAATGATGTGATGGACAAGACCCAATCCTAAGACTAGCATAAAGATCGTGTAGTTCGTTTGCTAGAGCTTTGCCAATGTCAAGTATCTCTTCCTTTGACCATGAGATCGTGTAACTCCTGGATACCGTAGGAGTGCTTTGGGTGTATCAAACGTCACAACGTAACTGGGTGACTATAAAGGTGCACTACGGGTATCTCCGAAAGTATCTATTGTTTTATGCGGATCGAGACTGGGATTTGTCACTCCGTGTAAACGGAGAGGTATCTCTGGGCCCACTCGGTAGGACATCATCATATGCGCAATGTGACCAAGGAGTTGATCACGGGATGATGTGTTACGGAACGAGTAAAGTGACTTGCCGGTAACGAGATTGAACAAGGTATTGGATACCGACGATCGAGTCTCGGGCAAGTAACATACCGATAGACAAAGGGAATTGTATACGGGATCGATTGAGTCCTTGACATCGTGGTTCATCCGATGAGATCATCGTGGAACATGTGGGAGCCAACATGGGTATCCAGATCCCGCTGTTGGTTATTGACCGGAGAACGTCTCGGTCATGTCTGCATGTCTCCCGAACCCGTAGGGTCTACACACTTAAGGTTCGATGACGCTAGGGTTATAAAGGAAGCTTGTATGTGGTAACCGAATGTTGTTCGGAGTCCCGGATGAGATCCCGGACGTCACGAGGAGAATGGTCCGGAGGTAAAGATTTATATATAGGAAGTCCTGTTTCGGCCATCGGGACAAGTTTCGGGGTCATCGGTATTGTACCGGGACCACCGGAAGGGTCCCGGGGGCCCACCGGGTGGGGCCACCTGCCCCGGGGGGCCACATGGGCTGTAGGGGGTGCGCCTTGGCCTACATGGGCCAAGGGCACCAGCCCCTAGAGGCCCATGCGCCAAGATAAAGGAAAAAGGGAAGAGTCCTAAAGGGGGAAGGCACCTCCAAGGTGCCTTGGGGAGGATGGACTCCTCCCCATCCTTAGCCGCACCCCTTCCTTGGAGGAGGGGGCAAGGCTGCGCCTCCCCCCTCTCCCTTGGCCCTATATATAGTGGGGAAAAGGAGGAGCAATCAGACCTAAGGCCTTTGGTTGCCTCCCTCTCCCTCCCGTGACACATCTCCTCTCCCGTAGGTGCTCGGTGAAGCCCTGCAGGATTGCCACGCTCCTCCATCACCACCACGCCGTTGTGCTGCTGCTGGATGGAGTCTTCCTCAACCTCTCCCTCTCTCCTTGCTGGATCAAGGCGTGGGAGACATCACCGGGCTGTACGTGTGTTGAACGCGGAGGTGCCGTCCGTTCGGCACTTGATTATCGGTGATCTGAATCACGACGAGTACGACTCCATCAACCCCGTTCACTTGAACGCTTCCGCTTAGCGATCTACAAGGGTATGTAGATGCAAACTCTCCCCTTACTACTCGTTGCTGGTCTCTCCATAGATAGATCTTGGTGACACGTAGGAAAATTTTTGAATTTCTGCTACGTTCCCCAACAGTGGCATCATGAGCTAGGTCTATTGCGTAGATTCTTTGCACGAGTAGAACACAAAGTAGTTGTGGGCGTTGATGTTGTTCAATATGCTTACCGTTACTAGTCCAATCTTGTTTCGACGGTATTGTGGGATGAAGCGGCCCGGACCGACCTTACACGTACTCTTACGTGAGACAGGTTCCACCGATTGACATGCACTTGGTGCATAAGGTGGCTAGCGGGTGCCAGTCTCTCCCACTTTAGTCGGAACGGATTCGATGAAAAGGGTCCTTATGAAGGGTAAATAGCAATTGGCATATCACGTTGTGGTATTGCGTAGGTAAGAAACGTTCTTGCTAGAAACCCATAGCAGCCAGGTAAAACATGCAAACAACAATTAGAGGACGTCTAACTTGTTTTTGCAGGGTATGCTTTGTGATGTGATATGGCCAGAAGAATGTGATGAATGATATGTGATGTATGAGATTGATCATGTTCTTGTAATAGGATTCACGACTTGCATGTCGATGAGTATGACAACCGGCAGGAGCCATAGGAGTTGTCTTTATTTTTTGTATGACCTGCGTGTCATTGAAGAACGCCATGTAACTTACTTTACTTTATTGCTAAACGCGTTAGCCATAGAAGTAGAAGTAGTCGTTGGCGTGACAACTTCATGAAGACACGATGATGGAGATCATGATGATGGAGATCATGGTGTCATGCCGGTGACGATGATGATCATGGAGCCCCAAAGATGAAAATCAAAAGGAGCAAAATGATATTGGCCATATCATGTCACTATTTGATTGCATGTGATGTTTATCATGTTTATGCATCTTGTTTACTTAGGACGACGGTAGTAAATAAGATGATCCCTTACAAAATTTCAAGAAGTGTTCTCCCCTAACTGTGCACCGTTGCTACAGTTCGTCGCTTCTAAGCACCACGTGATGATCGGGTGTGATGGATTCTTACGTTCACATACAACGGGTGTAAGACAGTTTTACACAGCGAAAACACTTAGGGTTAACTTGACGAGCCTAGCATGTGCAGACATGGCCTCGGAACACGGAGACCGAAAGGTCGAGCATGAGTCGTATGGTAGATACGATCAACATGAAGATGTTCACCGACGTTAACTAGTCCGTCTCACGTGATGATCGGACACGGCCTAGTTGACTCGGATCATGTGATCACTTAGATGACCAGAGAGATGTCTATCTGAGTGGGAGTTCATAAGATGAACTTAATTATCCTGAACATAGTCAAAAGACCTTTTGCAAATTATGTCGTAGCTCACGCTGTAGTTCTACTGTTTAGATATGTTCCTAGAGAAAAATATAGTTGAAAGTTGACAGTAGCAATTATGCGGACACTAGAAAGCTTATGTCCTTAATGCACTGCTCAGTGTGCTGAACCCCAAACGTCGTTTGTGGATGTTTCGAACATCGAACATACACGTTTTGACAACTACGTGATAGTTCAGTTAAATGGTTTAAGTAGAGGCACCAAAGACGTTTTCGAAACGTCACGGAACATATGAGATGTTTCGAGGGCTGAAATTGGGATTTCAGGCTCGTGCCCACGTCAAGAGGTATAAGACCTCCGACGATTTTCTTAGCCTGCAAACTAAGGAGAGAAGCTCAATTGTTGAGCTTGTGCTCAGATTGTCTGAGTGCAACAATCACTTGAATCAAGTGGGAGTTGATCTTCCAGATGAAATAGTGATAGTTCCTCCGAAGTCATTACCACCAAGCTGCTAGAGCTTCGTGATGAACTATAATATATCAAGGACATATATGATGATCCTTGAGGTATTCGCATTGTTTGACATCGCGAAAGTAGAAATCAAGAAGGAGCATCAATTGTTGATGGTTGATGAAACCACTAGTTTCAAGAAGGGCAAGGGAACGAAGGGATACTTCATGAAACGACAAATCAGCTGCTGCACCAATGAAGAAACCCGAGGTTGAACCCAAACCCGAGACTAAGTGCTTCTGTAATAAGGGGAACAACCACTGGAGCAGAATTACCCTAGATACTTGGTAGATGAGAAGGCTGGCAAGGTCGATAGAAGTATATTGGATATACATTATGTTAATGTGTACTCTACTAGTACTCCTAGTAGCACCAGGGTATAAGATACCGGTTCGGTTGCTAAGTGTTAGTAACTCGAAATAAAAGCTACGAAATAAAAGGAAACTAGCTAAAGGTGAGCTGACGATATGTGTTGGAAGTGTTTCCAAGTTTGATGTGATCAAACATCGCACGCTCCCTCTACCATCAAGATTAGTATTAAACCTAAAGGAATGGTTTATTGAATCTCGGTCGTAGTGATACACATTTCCATGCCAAAAGATATAAGATAGTAATGATAGTACCACTTACTTGTGGCACTGCCATGTAAGTCATAATGGTATAAAACGCATGAAGAAGCTCCATGTTGATGGATCTTTGGACTCACTCGTTTTGAAAAGTTTGAGACATGCCAACCATGTCTATTGGTGTGTATGCATGAAGAAACTCCATGCAAATGGATCGTTCGGACTCACTTGATTTTGAATCACTTGAGATATGCAAATCATACCACATGGGCAAGATGACTGAAAAGCCTCATTTTCAATAAGATGGAACAAGATAGCAACTTATTGGAAGTAACACTTTTTGGTGTGTGCGGTCCAATGAGTGCTGAGGCATGCAGTGAATATCGTTATGTTCTTACTTCACAGATGATTCGAGTAGATGTTGAGTATATTTACTTGATGAAACACAAGTCTGAATTATTGAATGGTTCAAGTAATTTCAGAGTGAAGTAGAAGATCATTGTGACAAGAGGATAAAATGTCTATGATATGATCATAGAGATGAATATCTGAGTTACGAGTTTTGGCACACAATTAAGACATTGTGGAAATTGTTTCACAATTAATACCGCCTGGAACACCTTAATGATGGTGTGTCCGAACATCATAGTTACACCCTATTGGATATGGTGCGTACCATGATGTCTCTTATCGAATTACCACTATTGTTCATGGGTTAGGCATTAGAGACAACCACATTCACTTTAAATAGGGCACCACGTAATTCCGATGAGATGACACCGTATGAATTATGGTTTAGAGAAACCTAAGTTGTCGTTTCTTAAAGGTTTGGGGCTGCGGCGCTTATGTGAAAAAGTTTCAGGATTAAGCTCGAACCCAAAGCGGATAAAATGCATCTTCATAGGACACCCAAAACAGTTGGGTATACCTCCTAATTCAGATCCGAAAGCAATATGGATTGTTTCTTGAATCGGGTCCTTTCTCGAGGAAAAGTTTCTCTCGAAAGAGTTGAGTGGGAGGATGGTGGAGACTTGATGAGGTTATTGAACCATCACTTCAACCAGTGTGTAGCAGGGCACAGGAAGTTGTTCCCGTGGCACCTACACCAATTGAAGTGGAAGCTTATGATATTGATCATGAAGTTTCGGATCAAATCACTGCCGTACCTCGTAGGGTGACAAGGATACGTACTACTTCAGAGTGGTACGGTAATCCTGTCTTGGAAGTCATGTTGCTAGACAACAATGAGCCTACGAGTTATGGAGAAGCGATGGTGGGCCCGGATTCCGATAAATGGCTCAAGGCCATAAAATCCGAGAACGGATCCATGGACTTTGGCGGACTTGCCCGATGATCGGCAAGCCATTAAGATAAATGGATCTTTAAGAAGAAGACGGACGTGGATGGTAATGTCACCATCTATGAAGCTCGACTTGTGGTGAAGTGTTTTCCGACAAGTTCAAGGAGTTGACTACGATGAGATTTTCTCACTCGTAGCGATGCTTAAAGTCCGTCGGAATCATGTTAGCATTAGCTGCATTTATGAAATCTGGCAGATGGATGTCAAGACGAGTTTCCTTACCAGTTTTCGTGAGGAAAGGTTGTATGCAATACAATCAGAAAAGTTTTGTCGATCCTAAGGATGCTAAAAGGTATGCTAGCTCCAGCGATCCTTTTTAAAGACTGGAGTAAGCATCTCGGAGTTGGAATGTACGCTTTGATGAGATGATCAAAGATTTTGGATTTATACAAAGTTTATAAGAAACTTGTATTTCCAAAGAAGTGAGTGGGAGCACTATAGAATTTCTGATGAGTATATGTTGTTGACATATTGATGATCAGAAATGACGTAGAATTTCTGGAAAGCATATAGGGTTATTTTGAAAGTGTTTTTCAATGGAAAGCCTGGATTAAGCTACTTGAACATTGAGCATCAAGATCTATAAGGATAGATCAAAATGCTTAATAATACTTTCAAATGAGCACATACCTTGACATGATCTTGAAGGTGTTCAAGATGGACCAGTCAAAGAAGGAGTTCTTGCCTGAGTTGTAAGGTACGAAGTTAAGACTTAAAGCTCGACCACGGCAGAATAGAGAGAAAGGACGAAGGTCGTCCCCTATGCTTAAGACGTAGGTTCTTCAGTATGCTATGCTGTGTACTGCACCTGAAGTGTGCCTTGCCATGAGTCAGTCAAGGGGTACAAGAGTGATCCAAGAATGGCTCACAGGACAGCGGTCAAAGTTATCCTTAGTAACTAGTGGACTAAGGAATTTTCTCGATTATGGAGGTGGTAAAAGAGTTCGTCGTAAAGGTTACGACGATGCAAGCTTGACACCTATCCGGATAGCTCTAAGTAGAGAGACCGGATACATATAATGGAGCAATAATTTAGAATAGCTCCAAGTAGAACAGTTATTTGGAATAGGTCCAAATAGAGCGTGGTAGCTGCATCTAGGAGATGACATAGAGATTTGTAAAGCAAACACGGATCTGAAAGGTTCAGACCCGTTGACTAAAACCTCTCTCACAAGCAACATGATCAAACATAAAACTCATTGAGTGTTAATCACATAGTGATGTGAACTAGACTACTGACTCTAGTAAACTCTTGGGTATTAGTCACATGGTGATGTGACCTGTGAGTGTTAATCACATGGCGATGTGAACTAGATTATTGACTCTAGTGCAAGTGGGAGACTGTTGGAAATATGCCCTAGAGGCAATAATAAAAGTATTATTATTATATTTCCTTGTTCATGATAATTGTCTTTTATTCATGCTATAACTGTATTATCCGGAAATCGTAATACACGTGTGAATACATAGACCACAATATGTCCCTAGTGAGCCTCTAGTTGACTAGCTCGTTGTGATCAACAGATAGTCATGGTTTCCTGGCTATGGACATTGGATGTCGTTGATAACGGGATCACATCATTAGGAGAATGATGTGATGGATAAGACCCAATCCTAAGACTAGCATAAAGATCGTGTAGTTCGTTTGCTAGAGCTTTGCCAATGTCAAGTATCTCTTCCTTTGACCATGAGATCGTGTAACTCCTGGATACCGTAGGAGTGCTTTGGGTGTATCAAACGTCACAACGTAACTGGGTGACTATAAAGGTGCACTACGGGTATCTCCGAAAGTATCTATTGTTTTATGCGGATCGAGACTGGGATTTGTCACTCCGTGTAAACGGAGAGGTATCTCTGGGCCCACTCGGTAGGACATCATCATATGCGCAATGTGACCAAGGAGTTGATCACGGGATGATGTGTTACGGAACGAGTAAAGTGACTTGCCGGTAACGAGATTGAACAAGGTATTGGATACCGACGATCGAGTCTCGGGCAAGTAACATACCGATAGACAAAGGGAATTGTATACGGGATCGATTGAGTCCTTGACATCGTGGTTCATCCGATGAGATCATCGTGGAACATGTGGGAGCCAACATGGGTATCCAGATCCCGCTGTTGGTTATTGACCGGAGAACGTCTCGGTCATGTCTGCATGTCTCCCGAACCCGTAGGGTCTACACACTTAAGGTTCGATGACGCTAGGGTTATAAAGGAAGCTTGTATGTGGTAACCGAATGTTGTTCGGAGTCCCGGATGAGATCCCGGACGTCACGAGGAGTTCCGGAATGGTCCGGAGGTAAAGATTTATATATAGGAAGTCCTGTTTCGGCCATCGGGACAAGTTTCGGGGTCATCGGTATTGTATCGGGACCACCGGAAGGGTCCCGGGGGCCCACCGGGTGGGGCCACCTGCCCCGGGGGGCCACATGGGCTGTAGGGGGTGCGCCTTGGCCTACATGGGCCAAGGGCACCAGCCCCTAGAGGCCCATGCGCCAAGATAAAGCAAAAAGGGAAGAGTCCTAAAGGGGGAAGGCACCTCCGAGGTGCCTTGGGGAGGATGGACTCCTCCCCATCCTTAGCCGCACCCCTTCCTTGGAGGAGGGGGCAAGGCTGCGCCTCCCCCCTCTCCCTTGGCCCTATATATAGTGGGGAAAAGGAGGAGCAATCAGACCTAAGGCCTTTGGTTGCCTCCCTCTCCCTCCCGTGACACATCTCCTCTCCCGTAGGTGCTCGGTGAAGCCCTGCAGGATTGCCACGCTCCTCCATCACCACCACGCCGTTGTGCTGCTGCTGGATGGAGTCTTCCTCAACCTCTCCCTCTCTCCTTGCTGGATCAAGGCGTGGGAGACATCACCGGGCTGTACGTGTGTTGAACGCGGAGGTGCCGTCCGTTCGGCACTTGATTATCGGTGATCTGAATCACGACGAGTACGACTCCATCAACCCCGTTCACTTGAACGCTTCCGCTTAGCGATCTACAAGGGTATGTAGATGCAAACTCTCCCCTTACTACTCGTTGCTGGTCTCTCCATAGATAGATCTTGGTGACACGTAGGAAAATTTTTGAATTTCTGCTACGTTCCCCAACAAAGTGTTCATTCGGTAATCGGGAGTTGCATAATCTGATAGTCATAGAAACATGTATAAGTCATGAAGAAAGGAATAGCAGAAAACTACACGATCAAGTGCTGAGCTAACCGAATGGGTCAAGTCAATCACATCATTCTCCTAATGATGTCATCTCATTAATCAAATGACAACTTATGTCTATGGTTAGGAAACATAACCATCTTTGATTAACGAGCTAGTCAAGTAGAGGCATACTAGTGACACTCTGTTTGTCTATGTATTCACACATGTACTAAGTTTCCGGTTAATATATTTCTAGCATGAATAATAAACATTTATCATGATATGAGGAAATAAATAATAACTTTATTATTACCTCTAGGGCATATTTCCTTCAATTTCAAGTCGGGTTTCTACTAACCAGACAAAATTCGTGCAAACGTGACGGATTTCATCAAAGTTTGGATAGAAAATAGTACAAATCATCCATATATAGCATGCAAATAAGTCTAGTACAACAATAGCTCAACTTCAACGAGATTAATAGATCATGTCGTCCCAGACATACCGCCCCTTCAGCTTCATCCAACAATGCATGTGCATAAATGGTCGTCTTTCTATCCTGTGGTGCGTCACGGCAGCGTATGCGAGCTACACAATGCGTGAATCACTCAATAAGTTGAGCAAGAAGAAGCACAACTTACGATCTCCTCCTCTGTCGTGCGCAATGGTCACCTTGCCTCCGGCATATCAATTGTGCCACATAACTTGGTGAAGGAGGTCTAGATGGCCTACCATCGAATATCGATATGATAACGATCTCACATTGTGATCATGGATGATGTGCATGTCGTAGGGCGCAATGTGCTTTCGTGCGTGGAACGATTCATGCACTTGTTGCCAGAAGGTCCCCCTGCTCCTGCCTATGAAACCCGCGGATACGGGGAACCACGCATCACACAAGAACTCATCCTCCATGGTTGAGTACCCTGCCATCCTTCATACTCTAAAAGAACGACATGGCGTTCGAAAGTAAGCTCAATGACATTTGACCGAACACGTATCGAGCGTGGTGACCGCCATGGACAACGTCAATAGGGGGGCGGAGTGTACCTGCCTACAGACGTGTCCTGGGTGGATGACACCGTTGTAAAAGACGAGTGGGCGTGTCGGTGCTAGTTGCGGAGGTCCGGCAATGCCTGTGTGCCGACCGGAGAGGTACAGTGGTGGCGTCGGAGGAGAAGGATGCGGATGTAAAGCAAGAGGGAGAAGGCGGATTGAAGAAAATGGGACCGGGTAGGTGGATTTAGTGGGGTGGGGGTGTCGAAGTCCTACATGGTTGCTGTCCGAACTCCGACAAAGCCTTCTCAATTTTGTCTCCGTTTTGCGAGAAAAAGTGTGTCTGAACCGCTCGGCGGACCGATACACGATACTGGCCCATATTGGATGACACAACATGTCCAGACCGTGCGGTCTAGTCTGGACGTATGCAGGCGGTTTGAGCCTCAGCGTTGGAGATGCCCTTATGCGCACATGGTTTTGTACTTCAGTAGTTCAGTCCAACAAGATTTTTTTTTACTTCGGCAACTACTAGTATAGGACAGGAGGTGCAATAAAATGGGGACTGTTCTGCTGTGCCAGACGCGAGCATATAACAGGGTAAAAACAGAGTACCCCTTTTGAGCCGTAGATGCTTCAGAGATAACGTACAGTGCAGTACTAGAATTCATGCAGAATAATAAAAGCAAAGTGCAAAGCAGAAACTATCTACTGTTTCAGCCAAATCATCGAAGTCAGAGGCCAAGAGCTGCTACGACATGGAGTCCATTTGTTCCATCAACAGAATACTGTATGGACAACTGTTACTGTACAAGCAAAAATGAGCATAACTAGACGATTTACAGGGCCAAATCAGCTACCAATATGGCAAGAATGGGCCAGCGTGCTCATCATCTCCTAGGCCGGCCTGTCAAGTTCCTTGCTACAGTGGACGTCGACGATGAGGAAGATGAAAGGGTTGTCGTTTTGTTAAACTCCTCCTTGTCCTCGCTGAACGCCTTCAGGAGCGCATCTTGCAGGTCATGAAACCTCCTCCTCCTCTCTGAGGATGCATCTCTTCCGAGCGAAGCCAGCTCAGGTTCATCATCCATGATCTTGTCCAATTTATTTGAACAGCGCGGGAAAAAACGTTTGCCGACTTCGACTGGTATAAACATTCAGATTGCAGTTAGTCCAGATACATAAACTTGGTAAGATATCATCTTATAGCTGAATGCGTGCGCGCACACATGCGAGAGTAATCATTAGCAATTCAACCACCGATTATATGATTAGTCAAGTGTACATATTTGGGTTCACTCTTCAGTTCTTATATTAACAGGAGGGGATAAAATCTGGGATTTCAACCTTATCTACACCAATAACCTTATTCAGATTTTATTTTCTTGAACACACCCCCAAGTCTGCGTCATTTGTACCAGAAGAAATCGCTAACAAGGAACGGGTCGTACAAGCAAACTAACACAAAAATGAAAAGGCAGGAACAAAATCTAGAAAGTTAAAAACAGAACAACCAAAAAACAAAAGCGCAAGCTGTGCCTCACCTGTTTTGGAGAGGGCTCTCATCCGAGCTAAGTGTTCCTCCTTCATTTTGAAAGAAGTATCATTTAGATCAACGGTTGTTATCTCCAGAGGTGGATTTGTACTAGGACCAAGGGTAAATTCCAAAGTACCATCCACTTGAGCAATGTCCATTGCTACTCTTGCCTCAATTGGAAACATTATCCTTGCCAAAGCAACTACAAAGCATGAAAATAATTGTGTGAAAACACAACTTCCAAGAGAATAAGAACAAGGTTAACACATTGCTAATTGCCCATGAAGAGCTTCACTTCACATGCAAAATACCACCGACTGTAAACCCTACCAAACAACTAATTTTGAACACTACACCATATGTAGATGAATATTACCTCGGTTTTCAAGGTACAGTAACTTCCCACGAAGACAGTCACCAGCCAATGCAAGAGAAACCGATGCTTCTCCAAGTTGTGGATCCCTTCTTTCAGCTTGCTCCAGTATCTCAATGCATAATTTATCATTGGGAGACGGCTTCCCTTCTTCAGTATTCCCAAAATAATCCCCATGTTTTGTGAGTCTCTTTGCGATTTGAACTGCTTTTCTTCCATCAAATGTAATATCAGAAGGCCGAGCACCTTTGGTTAAAAGGGAGACAACAATTTTAGGATCTCTCCGCCTAGCAGCGATGTGAAGAACAGTATAACCTCTTGGGTTTCTGAGATTAACATCCGCAAGTGCGATGTCCAGAAGTTCTGTTGTAATTTTTGAGTCACAGTGTTCTACAGCATAGTGCAATGCAAATGCATCGTCAAGGTTAGTCTGCCCTTCTGTGAGCAGCATCCTGACAAGCTCCACATCATCAGAATCAAGTGCCTTGAGTATCCTTCTTACGTGTTTGTTAGGAAAGCCATTGTCTTCGGGTGAAGCTAATCCAAGAGTTATCCGTGAATCAATAATTTGCTTGATAACATCTTCAGGCAATGCTTTCTCAAGAGTAATCATGTCAAGATTTGACCGGACTACTATCTCCAGGCATCTCTCAAACAGTTTCACGCAAGATTTGTTGCATAAGTTTGCAACAGATAAGATCAACGGAAGGTTATCCACTTCAACATTATCAAGGAAATCAAGGAGATGCCGCTGCATGGAAAAGAAGGACATACCATGGGTTAGTGCTGGCTTCTCAAAAACATGAAACAATACAACGATAGAAAACTGTTACAAGTAGCATGCCGACAGGCGTTTTCATCAAATGATATACACGCAGCTCATCTGCAGCGAAGTCAGAATTATAAAAACATAAATCCCAATATGACAGCTTAGAAGGAAAAGCATATCATCAGCTAAAAATACATAAAAGTCTGAAGTCTCAACACTGCCACACAGTTGGATAAGAATATAGACGCATAGACGGTCTAATCTGATACTATTTTAAGAATACATACACATAAATTGATTAATCCAGTTTGATACACCCCTGTCAACAAGTATTCCAAAAAATAGAAAATGGAAGCTTTCATTACCCCCAGCCTCTGCGTCGATGATGCATATTTTTAAGTAACTAATCAGAAGTAATTCTATGTGGTTCAAATACTCGTGAGTAGATTAGAATACAAATTGGTTATAAATGTTTTACAATGAAATTCCATCTAAAAATTTATATCATGTGAAGATCCATCGGTTGATGACTGGTTACATAAAAAGGGCGTTCCTATCAAAATACTCCCGCTCAGAATAACATTAATAGATGATCTAATGCAAATTAAGGAGTTTTTGAGCAAATATGTTTGTGAACAGACACCCGGAACTTTATTAGGTGGAAAAGCCAGACGATATAATATTGTGGCAGACTCCCGGTGTTGTGATTTGTGAATTGTCTGGGGAAAGGTGGTGCACATGCTTTCCTATTGTGTCCGGGGGAAAGGTGCTGTACATGTTTTCCTTTGTATTGTATATGTACCAAACGTCTGCATTAATGCAACCCAGATTTGTACAGTTTCATAAGAACTGCATTTTGTTGATGAAAAATAAAAGTAGCCGCAGGTACCATATCGACACCACGGATTCTTTGAGCAATGAAGAATTACCATTTTCCCCAAAAGAGAAACATCAGAACAAGAATCCTTGAGGTGGCATCAAAATGACACAGCGCCTCAAGCTCCCAACTCTATAATATCCATTGACAACTTCACCGATTTCAAGATCGCCACATGATAAGCACAAGCTCCTCATTGCTACCGACAAAGCGTACTAGTAGGAACCTAACGCTATTTTCAGAAGTACTGAAATTGATTAAATTTAGCAGAAACAGTAAGGGGATCTAAGCCCATTTTGCCGCATACAGCAGACGTCCTCGCTTGCAGAAAGAAAAGACGGCATTAAAACTTGCTTTCTGAGCAAACGTGCGCGCAGATATGCATTCCCAGCAAGCACAATAAATGTCTGAAACCAAGAAAGCATCATGGAGGAGAAGGGGAGGGGGAGAGGCGGACCTGGAAGAGGCTGGCGAGCTCGCCGATCTGGAAGGTGGATGCGGCGAAGAGGACCTGCGCCATGAAGGAGACGGCGGGGTGGCAGCCGACGTGCGCGCACCCGTCGACGTCGACGCAGGCGCACGCCGACTTGGGGAGGTCGCGGACGCGGCCGCTGTATAGGTAGTCGAGCACCAGCTCCAGCGCCTCGTACCCGACCTCGACCTCGTCGCCGAGAAGCTCCCGGAGCTCCAACCAGTTGCCCTCCGCGCCGCCGGACGAACCGGCGGCGGCGGCGCGGCGCTTGAAGAGGGCGCGCAGGAAGGGGCTCCGCGCGGACAGCACGCAGCGGTGCACGCGCAGGTCGGGCGCGCCCGGCACGGCGACGAGCGCGTCGGCGAGGAAGGCGAAGTCGTCCGGCGAGCGGAAGGCGGCGGCGAGGTTGTCGGAGAGGCGGCGGAGCGCCTCCACGTCCGCGTCCGGCGCCGCGTCCCCCATGGAGACGCTGTCGTCGCAGTCGGAGAAGGAGGCGGTGACGTGGCTGCTCGGGGCCTCCATTGGCGCTGCTGCTGCGGCGGCCGCGTGCGGCTCGGGAGTCGGGAGAGCGGCCAGTTGGTGGGAGCGAAGGCGCGAGGAAGTCGAAGCGAGCGAGGGAGGGAGGGAGGGGGGAGCGACCCGCGCAGCTGGCCAGAGGGAGGTTTAATATCAAAGCGAAGAGCCAAGCCATTTTTGTGCTAGATTAAATCGAATAATTTAAACCGGGGTGGGATTCATGGCGATCTTGCAAATTGGCCTGACCCAAATTGATCAGGCCGTTGACCGGCGTATTTGTCGCCGTCGGGTACGGCCAGGAGCCACCCGTATTTCGCTGCGGTGTTTTCTTTCACAAAATATATTTTTTCTTCAAAAAGGCCGGAGGGCATACAATAAAACCAGCCCTCACAAGAACGTCCTTAAAAAAATACTCCCCCATCCGAGATAACTTGTCGCGGACATGAATATAAATGAATCTATTTTAAACTAAAATATTTCTACATGATCCATTTCTCCGACAAGTAATTCCGGATGAAAGGAGTAAAAACTTAAACGAAAGTCCTTGTAGAAAATATCACCGTCTTCCTTCTGCATTATAGCATTGGCGGAGCTATAACAAGGCCGAGAGGCATACGACCGACCCATCTGATGGCCTAAACATTGAAGAGTACTAGCAATGTGTCCGTGCGATTGCAACGGATCCAAAGTAGAATAATACTTGTTCATAAACTTGAAAGAAGACACTTTAGTTTTGATATACATATATCACTAAAATATATATTATGTTTCACTCAAAATATATTCCTCGAGTTGTTTTGATGAGGTGAGGGGGGATGTGGTTGGTTTCAAGATACTAATGAGTTTTCTGCAAATTGGAGCAGAAAGTGGGCTATTGTTGCAAAAGGCCACAACTTACGTCACAATCGTTAGATGCAGATTTAATGGTCAGAAATGACGGATGACAAACACACCACATCACCAACTAAGTCTTTTATAGAAGTAGAGATAGATAAAACTGGGCTTTTGAGAGAGGGAAAACAAGTTTCCTTCTACTTGGCCTGCTTTGGCCCGTCCAAGTTTTTTTGTGTAGCTTCACCACTGCATTTTAGAAAAGCTCGTTGTCGCCTTCTTCTCGACATAGTAGTTTGTTGAAACTCAGGAGCTTGAAGAAGCAGCGGCTAAAAAGCCATCGATGTAGACTAGAAGACGTCGATGGTCATAGTCAAGATAAATCGTTGTCCCGAAGAGGTTGACGACGAGAAGGGACAGAAGATAATCCCAGTTCTTGCTAGACAAAGGAAGAGGACACAAACCTCGCAAGTTCCCCGATGCAGTCCCATCTGTCTGAGCTTCAAGTGCAAAGAAGGAATCGGAGAAAAAGATAAACGCCACAACATCATCCCCTCCGCAGAGCGCTGCTGGTCACCTAGACAAAACGAAGACAATAACGAGACCTAATATTTGGCCCAGACTGAAACTCCACATGCTCTCTGCCAATGCCAAACAACATTGCCTAAATGAGGATAGGAAAGGGATAATTTATTCCTCGTCGCCAATCACAACAACATCTCACCACCACCAGCCAGACACTTGAACTTAACCCTAACTCATGTTAGGGTGACCAAAAACTACATACAACCCAAACTGGGGTTCCCCCACCTCGCTCGCTGGCGACGGAAGGCACCTAGAGGCGAGGGGAACCAGCGGGTGAAGTTGTAACCCTGGTAGCATGTTGTATTTGCGTGAGGCGCTCATTAAGCTACCTGGCTTATGTGGATTTCAACAAATTATGTTAAACACCTTCGAAACATGGACGAACTCGACATGTTTTCAGTCCCACAAGGCAACCGAGAAGTCCACTAGGATACCATTCACCCCGTTTATTGTCGGGTGATTTTATATTGATCATGCGATGTGTCGATGGACGATGATATGCCTTAGGGCAATTTTTCAGGAATAGGAAGAATAAAGAGGGTGGAATGAGAATAGAAACAATGGGATGTGAAAGAGTCGACGGCAGGAGGAAAAGTGGAATGGAGTTCATCACGTCAGCAGAGTGAAGCTTAGAGTGGGAGTCAAGGCGGGGATGATGAGGATAGGGAATGGGTAGGTGATTACTAGGGAACAATCTAGGGTGGAGAAACGTTGTCCCTAAGGGCTTATTCGGTTCCGAGGATTCATATAACGTTTTTTTGTCATGGGATATTTTTTCCTATGTTGAACATTCTTTTCTTAGGAATATATGCACTAGATTCCTAAGGATTGTGTCCATACCCCATCCTATATATTCTTAAAAAAATTATCACCACTTCAAGCAATTCTCTCAACATGTAGCCTTTCACCTCACCAAGTGTGCATTGTCAGCATCCACCTGCACTATTTTCCACCCATGCATCACATGCACGACCTTTAATTCTTACAACATGCACGTGCCCACCTCACCATTTCATGCATGTCTGCCACATCATAACTGGTCATGTAAATTATCCACGTCATAAATCTTAGACAAACTCATGTCATGAACATGTCATCTTATTCATGTGTGGTATGGAAAATTGACTGGTACTAACGGTAGACATTCATCAATATAATTGATTAATGAGTGAAAATGTGAATTGAAGAAGGCAATACGTGCATACAAGTATTGATGGGTGCGTTGTCTATTCGTAAATACTACTTTTTTGAAAACCCTACAATACTACAAGACTTTTTGGAGACACCTTTATGGAAATGAGAAAAAAAGAATACCGGATATCAATTTGTCATTTTGAATTGAGATATTTCTCATTAGAAAAAATAATAATTTATTTATAAATTCCATGAACCCCCTCTAACTCCAATTCTCTCAACATGTGACTATGCCACCTCATCATTCCACCGTGCATGATAGTATTGGCGGGTGTGTCGTCTATTCGTAAATACTAAGCTTATGTTGGAAACTCTACAGTACTACAAGACTTTTTGGAGATACCTTTATGGAAATGAGGAAAAAAGAATACCAGATATCGATTTGACATTTTGACTTGAGATGTTTTTCATTAGAATTTTTTCTTAATTTCCTTGGACCCCATCCAACTTCAATTCTCTCAACACGCAAGTATGCCTCCTCATCATGCCATGATGCATGACCTAAATAATTGATCCCCACTATCTCTAATTATTTTAACATGCAATATGCCACATCATTCCACCATGAATGCATGAGAAAAGACCCACATAAAAATGCACCATGCACACAACTATAGAATAAGCAAATATAATACTATATGCTAGTTTCAATTCACATATTTTTAGTCTAGATACTAGTGTTCCATACAAACAAAGCTCATTGGAATAATTTCGCCAGGAACGCGCGAGGTGTCATCTAATTCCTAAGAATTGTTAGCATTAGGTGAGACCTCTTGGAAAATTCCTAAGTATTGGAGTGGATATGACACCCCAATCATTTACTTTCAGTAATGTTAAAAATTCGACATCAAATTTTTAACAATGACAAATTGAATATTTTTTATGGTAAATTTTGTTGTCGCGAGGATGACAGTTTTCTTCAACAAGAATGACAAATCCTGGCAAAAAGCTGAACATGGCAAGGATTGCCATGCTTGCTAAAGGAAATTATCATACTCGTGACAACTAGATTAATTTGCCATGCTAAATAAATAATCTGATGTTTGATTTTATAGTGAAATCCTTTACCTTTTCTATTTCTATATTTTGAGAATTTTGTAAAGCAAATGAGTCCTAAGATTGCATGGGCATTAGTTGAGATCAATTTCAAAGAAATTGCCACCCTTTCACACGGTGAGCTGTTTACTGTTTTTGTCTTAATATGTCATAAATAACACCGCAAAAATCACATCCGATATATGTTACTCCAGTACTGCATTACTTGACTACATTACTTCTTCTTTTGCGGACAAATTGAGGCCCAGTTCTTTTGATGATTCTTTCAGAATCTTGAGAATCCACCCTTCACCCAGCTTCTTCCAGAATCTTGTACCCATATTTTTTTACAATCTTGTACCGGTAGGATTGTAAAAAAAAATATGGATTTAAGATTTTGAGAGAAGTTGAGTGAAGGGTCAATTCTTAAGATTGTGAGAGAACAGCAAAAAGAGAAACTGAGCCTGAGAACCGTGTATTTACCCGGATCTGCCAAAAACATGCTACACTGATTGCAGGCTTGCAGCAGTACATGTGACCTCGCGACGGTGGGGAGCCGGCCGGTTGAAGACACGGCATTGGGAGGAACAGGAACAAAACAAGGTTGCCACTCCGTACTCCGCTGAGTTGCGACGTTGGATCGACGCAACTCGTTACACGGAGTTGGAACTGAGCGGCGTGCGCTGGCTTGGCGTTGCGTGTAGTACCATTGGTCTTAAACTATGAACACTGGCGCACATCGCCCACGGCCCACCCTACTGCTACTAGCAACGTCGTTTTCCCTAAACAATGCGAATCCGCTAGGAGCGTACACAGCCTACAGGAGGCGTGTCGGCCCGCCGTTTACAGTAGGTGTCTCCAGTTGTGATTAACTAACCACTTGCCTCTTCCGCCATTGGATGGACGCATGCTAGATTCCTTCGAGCTACCATGATAGGAGTAATAGATTTGCCAAGCAGTAGCCAAGGACAAGCTAGCAGTAGCCAGGGCCATGTTTGGTTAATTTTGTTAATTTAATTATAGGGCGAGTGGCTGCTGGTCCGCCGTGCTGCTCCGCATTTGTGGACTCGGGTCCGGAGGAGGACAGTGATGCAGAGATCTAGGGCTTCTCCAAAGCCGTTCGTACGTCTGGATCGGTGTGTTTACACCTTTTTTTTGCCATCCAATGCGCTGCCGTAAGTGTCTACGAATGGGTCTGTGTGTTAGAATATTCATCCTAAGCATATGGTTGATTAAGCCGCAGGGAAGGGTCGTCTTCTTCCTTCGACACACAAAGAAAGCCAAGAATTTTCACTTGGCCACCAGTCGTCCACCAGGCCTTCTATCTCCATGGCCTCCTCCACTATGCCCTCCCCGGCACGCCCTCCAGCCGTCCGAGGTTGACCGATCGCAGCCTAGATTGGCCCAACGGCTACTCCGCACCGTCGCTGTCCGGTGATATCAAGGTGTCCCCAGATTAAGGAGCTCACGCCTCACTGCCTTAACTCAATCAACTGCCGTGCCGGTGATGCTCATACCAAAAGTTGAGCCGAGATATTGAGAGCGTGACATGACATCTTGGAGTTCGGCCGCTCGGCAAAGTTAACTCTTTAGTTGCTGCTTTTGTTTTAGGCTATTCGTGCACAGCACATAGATGGAATTTTGTGCTACGAGATACTATCCCATAATCGTGCACGGAAGAGAATCTTTGAAGCACGTGTCATGCTCCCTTGTTAGAGGGCCTATGTGTGATTCAAAGGATTTTCATGATTCTTAAAGAATTGCACTGCACGGTTATCCTGAAAAGATGCTTCTTTTTTAGGATAAGAACTCTAGGATAAGGTAGATGAGAAGGACCCAACCGTGGGAAAGGAGATTTGTAGCACGCAAGGGCGGAGGCATCGATCTTTCTTCGGACTTTTGATTTTTAACCTTTTATATCTTTTGAACCATAATTTTAAATTATGTTTCATTTGCATATCCATGTTTCTTGTGAAGAGCGCTTTGAAATAAGACCACTTTTAAATATGTTTTGACATTTTCTAAGAACTTTGTTAAGTTTCAACTGATGAAATTTGGTACAAGTGAATGACAAAATCTTAAGTTTCAGAAATTAAAAGTTAAAATTGATGTTTGTCGCTTGCAGAATCCAATGACTTTACGATCACGAGGCAATCGAGCGGCGGGGCACGGCTAGACATGTGTGTGCCCCTCCAAATTTCCGTAGCCATGGGCACATTAAATAAAAGGACGACAGTAGGCGTTGGTCGACCTATCAGAAGTCCAGCTCAATCATCTCCTGCACTGTCCAATATACTATATCATCTACAACCGCCGGAACGCGCCCCCCCTCCCTCCCCCACCCCAACACGGATGCACAAGAGAGTGCCCCTTCCCTTCACTGTCATCTCTCCCCGCATGTCTCCCAGCTCATCACACCACTATCTCGCAACACCGCCGCGATAGCGTCGCGTGGCCTAGCAGCGCGGCCAATGTGTTGTAGCATCGCTTGCCGCTTCTACTATCTCGCGCGGGGCTTAGTCGGTCGTTGCAGCTCCGCCATCAACGATTGCGGCACAATCGTTGTCGCTTTTGCTGTTGATGATATAAAAGATTAAAAGTGGTCCGTCGGTGTGTCGCATCCGGTGTTCGTCGACACATCATCCGGTGGCTGCCATCGCACTCTGCCATCTCTAGCGCTAGCTGATAGCAAAGTACCAGCGACGATAGCCCTATGTAGCGCCGCCCAACCTCCCCTGCAACAATCTCTCGCTAGCCGATATGCGAAGGCGCTCGCAATATTGCGTTGGTGGCTCAATATTGGGCTAGTCGACATGCGTGACTTTGCAACTTGGTTGGGCAAATGGGAGGCTGGGAGGGGAGAGAGCAAAGGAGGAGGTCGACTAGGAGGGAGAAACGAGCTGACGAGAGGCATCATCAGTGATGAACATGAAGATGAAGGAGAGGGCAATGTGAGGACCATGCCATTTAAGCGAGAATGATAGGAGTATGTTATTGCTCCTAAGTTTCCCAAATGATGTGAGGAAAAAAAGGGAATCTAATAAAAGAGGCCCGAAGGCACCTTTGTCGTGTCTATATTTGTTTACTGAAAGAAATCGAAGGTCGCTCTCTCCTCCTTCACAAAAGAGCAAGAAAATGTACACTAGTATTCTGATACAAAATGATGGTTAGAGCTGAGAAATTTGACTTTGGTTACGGTCGAAGCGCATGGACAACTACGAGTAATTATAGTACTGGCAACAAGAAGGAGCAGAAAACAAACAAAGCGGATCAGTCGAGTGGCTAATCACAACCCAAAACAAGCAAGGCCCGCTGTCATCTCCCAGTCCAAGCTGCACTCACGCACCTGATCATATATTCCCTCCACACGATCCATTTCGGAGCCGAAAGCGATCGATCAATCAGCCGAAGGGGCGATAAAACACGTGCACACGAGCCAGATCCAACACGTCTCTGCCCGGGTAGAAAAACTAAAAAGAGGCAGGCAACGCCAGGCGAGAGCACAGATGCTGCCGCGGCTCCCATTCCACGCGGGAAAGGGATGGAAAGGCATCGCTCCAAATTGTAAAGAAACTGTGCGCGCACAGTAATCAATCATTAATGATGGACTAGTATAACGCCTGTGCGTTGCCACGGGCTTTTTAAAATTTATAATCAGTATCTTTCATTTATCATCCTCTCATATTGGGTGATTATGGGGTGCTCTAATTAGAAACACAACAATCAAATATTAGGAAATTTCACCGAACGAACAACAACGAATAATACGATATCTATCAAACAAATAAAATGAGGTCATATTTTTGGTCCGTCATACACTTCTGTTGAAAAGTGCCTATCCCTTTTAGAATCAACCCACTGTTTGCTCGCACGCAAAAAAATACATCTCTAAAGTGGGGAACCGATCGGTGCCAAAAAGAACTCAAACTCCTATCCAATCTCGACTTCGTGCTCTTCCACTTCCATTGATAAAGATGGGACGTCAAGGGTTTCATCATGATGACCTCGAGGAGCCGCCGACATCCCTCCCCACATCTACCCCTACCCCCTGCTGCCGCTTGCACTGTCCTTGCTCCTCGAGGGAGCTAGGGACACAATGTTCTCTAGGATGGGCATGACCAGATCCACGAGGAGGCCACATTCTTCCATGGAAACCCAATCAAGCACACCACCCTCCGCAACCATCCAATCCAGGCCTAACAAAGTCAAGACCCGCCATCGATCCACAAATCAGGCTTGCCGCATCCAGGTTCACTCCAAGTCTGCGACGAGTCTGTAGTCGACATCTTGACTTTGGCTATCCCCACGGAAGAATCATCGGATCCTGCTTACTTTTACCATCACTTCGTCTCTTCCCAAGGCAGCGACACCACCCAGCCAATCACCACCACCGCTTGCGGCTTGCCTACATAAAATCATGAGAAATCCCCACGACGGTGCTGTAAGATCACCTTGGCGACCTCGACAGTGACCGACTGGTCTAAGATCTAAGCTAGCCGCTCTTTGTAGAAACCAATAGAAGTAGGCATGTGACTCAGATTTGTTCTTTGGTGTGCATGCGTTTCTTGCTGCCCACCAGCTCTTGTCTACAACTCGCCTATCTCTGTACCAGCTCTTGGTCTACAACTCGCCTATCTCCATGCTCGAGACGACCAAGCTCGATGCGCAAGCCGCATACGTCTGCTAGAGCTATATCCAGGCCCTATGATTTTTGGATCACTGGCACTATGGGTGCCAGGACCGGAGTCGCCCTCATCCACCAAGTGGATCAAGAAGGCCCACCACCTAGACTCTACATCGCAACATTTTGTGTTTTCCTATAAAAAGTAAAGAACCTTCTCTAATAAACATAAATATAACCTTTTGGTTTTATAGTCTCAACTTTCCTACACTCCAATACCAGAAGGATTTCTTGGTTTTATTTAATGACCTTCTTGAATGTCATTCACTTAGAAAGGTAGTAATACAATCTGTGATATTAAGGCAAATTATTAGTCATATTAAAGTGCAAAAGGCCCTATAGGAGTCAAAGCATGACTTTTATGGTTATACTGTAATTTGCAAGATCTGAGATTTATGCAAGTGTACAATTAGAGAAGAGCCAATTAAATAGATTTTCACATTCAGAATAGTACGATTAGCAGTAGCACTTCAATTTTTTCATGTTTGATCAGCTTGCTAGGTGGTTATCACTAAGCATGTTGGAACGATGAGCATAACCTAACTTAGTTCAGTACGTGTTGCTGCAAATTAGTTCAGTACGTATGAAGCTGTTGCTAATTTCAATGCCTGGCTGTTGCAAGTTTCTAATGAAAAAGTACTTCAGGTCAAAGGTCAGGGAATATACACTTTTGTTATCATGGTTGTTTCCTTATAGTGAACAACTTTGATCACCACTTCAGCAGCTACTATCTATAAGAAGACATTAGCTAAGTAGATACAAGCAAAGAAAGCATATAGGCAAAACCAGAATTAAAAACATCCTTCTCAATGGAGCTCGTGCAGTTCGGAAGACCCTAATCATCGATGAGGGACCCCTCCAATGGTAGCATGGCGTGACAATTGCCGTCAATGACGACACCCAAAGTACCTTGCATAATCCATCGATCCAGTTCGGAACAATCAAGCACATACCTTGCAAAGTGATGTGGATCTGAAGCAGAGGTGGGAAGGTAAAGGCTCAGGTGAGGTGAGGTGGAATGAGACGTTGATATAGACGTGCACGCATGAGAATAAGGCGGTGCCCAGGATGGATCTCCATGGGAGGAGGCCGGATCCGCTGGGGAGGAGGTCGCTGTAGTACCTGCCATCTGTGCGATGGATCACGGGGCTGGCAGGCAGGGGGAGGGGATAGGAGGGAGCGGGTGGGCTAGAGCGCAGATGGCGGGTGCCCCCGACGACGGCTGGGAAGGATGGTGGAGGAGGTGGATGAGGATGGCGGCGGCGGCGTCTGCGGTTGCGCCTCGTCCGCAGCCGTTCTGGTGGTGGTCGATGCGAGAGCCGGATGGCGTCGGCCAGAATCAGGCAGGGGCGACAAAGATTTAGAGGAGAGAGAGAGAATGGAGGCGATGAGCGATGGGAGGAAGGGCCACCGGCGATTGGGGTGGCCTCAGATCCGCCCTCCGTGGCCGCCTATTTCATGGGACGAACACCCGTGCTCACCGTCGGGCTCGCCTTCGGCCGCTGCCTCGCCGACATTCACGACGTAGAGCCCCTTCCTCCGATCCCATTTGCCAGGGAGGCAGTGCCATCCTTCATCGTAGAGAACGAGTCCACACTGAGATCCCAACCAGATCGTGATTGCGCCTCCCCAAACCGCAGCGGCACATCCCACTCCATCAACGACCAACCTATATGAGGCGGAGGGTCAGTGTAGGACGCGAGCGCCGTCACCATGGACGTGGGGGACGCCGTAGGTGGGAAGGAGGCGGCGACGGCGTCTGTGTCAGGAAGATCGCACGACGGTGGCGGCGTTTACTCGAGGGGGTCGAGAGGAGCTGCGTTTGGTGCCGGGTGGGTTCTTTGGTGCGTGCGTGGGGCTGGAGATTGTGATAGGTGATCAGGTGAGGGCGTGCCATACCTGGATCAATAGCCTTACCATACCTGGTGGTAATTTAAATTTATTACCATATTCGATATTTCCCGAGTTATGGCCTTACCATACCTGGATTGATAGCCTTTGGGGTAATTTAAATTTATTACCATATAATTACCATATTCAAAATTTTCTGAGTTATGACCTTACCATACCTGGATTGATTTATTACTATACGTGGATTAATTATGATTTATTACTATATGATTTATTACTATACGTGGATAGCCTTACCATACCTAGTGGTAATTTAAATTTATTACCATATTCGATATTTCCCGAGTTATGGCCTTA